>NC_142744.1:17017500-17337500 GCF_051943395.1 Hippocampus bargibanti | reverse complement strand
CCATAACTACAATGTGGCCTGCGGCAAAAAATGACTTTGACACAGCAACTCTAAATTGTCCCTTGATTGGAATGTGACCGTGAATGGTGGTTCGTCTCTTTGTGCACTGCGATTGGTGGGCAATCGGTTCAGGCGGCAGCTTGCACGCCGCGCTGGTGAGGATAAACGGATTAGAAAATAGATGGATGTTTTATTAATAGAAATGGTTTTCGTTAAAAAAATATCCTAATTACGGCTTTCTTACTGACTTAGCATTTGTTAATACAGGGCGACCCAAAATAAACGGGCCCCAACTCTAATTAGGCTCCGTTTCTTAGTGTTTTGTTCGAATAAAATGAAACTTTGGTCATAATTCAAAATATCACATAAGAACACTCGGGTCTTTGGCCTTTTTTTCCTCCATTCTACAGCATATGTTGTAGATGGCCTCTATTTAGCTCTGTGCATTTGTTCAGGTGCAGCACGAAGTTGTCCATGACGTTCTTACAGACTGAATTGGTCATTCTACCCACCGCTCATGAGCAAGTTCTGGTTCCAGCAGGACGGAGAAACGTCAAACCTGTCCCGAGATTGGCGGAAAGAGAACTTCGGAGGCCAAGTAATATGTCTCAAGACTGATTTTAAGTGGGCACCTGATAGCCCGGACCTCAGCCCCACAGATTTTTTTTTCTTTGAGGCTATCTTAACGACAGAGTCTATGCAGGGAAACCCAGAATAATCACATAACTCAATAAAGCCATCAGCGAGAAGATGAGAGCCATTCCCAATTCAGTCTGTAAGAACGTCATGGACAACTTCGTGCTGCGCCTCAAGAAATGCACGGAGCTAAATGAAGGCCATCTAGAAGATATGCCGTAGAACGGAGAAAAAAAGGCCAAAGACCCTAGTGTTTTGATGTGATGTTTTGAATATAATAAACTAGTTATGACCAAAGTTCCATTTCATTCAGACAAAACACTAAGAAACAGGGCCTAATGAGAGTTGGGGCCCACTTTTTTTTTTTTTTTTTTTTGGGGGGTGGGGGGGGTGGGGGGGTCACCCTTTATATTTGAAAAAATATATTCTATTCACTCTTATTGAATTTTAATATAGTGTTAAGTTTTTGATTTTTTTATGGTCAGTAAATACTCCATATCTTATAATCAATTTGTCATTTTTGAAATTGTTTTAGTTCACGATTAACCACCCAACCATTTTCTGATCCGCTTTATCCTCACAAGGGTTGAGTGGGGGCTAGAGACTATCCAATCTGTCAAGCAGGCAATAAGCAGGGGACACCCTGAACCACTTTCCAGCCAATTGCAGGGCAAACACAGACTAACAACCATCCGCACTCACACTCACTTCGGGACAATTTGGGCGTGAGAAGGGAACATGCAAAATCGATACAGAGATCCCATGGCCTGGAATCAAACTTTTCGCCTCTGCACTGTGAGTTCGACATGTTTATCACGAGACCACCGGAGCGCCTATTTAATATTAGATTTTGTTTTTTGTATTTTTTTTTTAACCAGCAGGATTTTTTCATCATGAGAAACGCTTTTAAAGTAGCACTTTAGTGCACCAAGAATCGCTTCTACAGTTTAAAAAAAATGCAATTTATTGAAAGTCTAAACATGAATAAATGTAAATACTAAACATGCTATGTGGTTTCTATCTAACTTATTGAGCTCTGTTAACATTATGCACTACACAACTTTTTACAGTAATATTTGCAGTGAATCGAGTGATATATCATAATTTTTTCTACTGAATGTTGGTTCAAAAGAAATTGTTAAGGAACCAAAAATGCAACGTTTCAGGACAAAAAGCAACACACAATGAAATATTAATGACAATAGAAAATAAGCCCTCAATTTTTATGCAGCATTTCAAATTAATATCCATTTTTAATTTGAACGCAAACCAATGATTTTTTTCCCCCCTCTTATTGGGCAGCTCTACAGTTTGACACGATTTTGCCATAATCAGGCAATCAATCATTATTAAATGATGGTGCAGCATGTGACAGACTGCAGATAGATACGGCAGCTATGATTCCTCCATGCTAAAGCTAAAAAAAATCAAACAGTTAAACCATGCATACAGATGTGAGAAGGGCTCTTTGAATGTTGCCACATGAGACCACGCAAGATCTTACAAATTTTACAACAGATTATTTTCTTACTGATATCGATATCTTCAATTACCTTGCATGTTTCAACGGAAGTATACGCCGAAACATATGTAACAGAGTTGTGCACTTAGATTATTAAATTATGAAGGAAGTGACGCAACGGCGCACAGTGTGGCACCATGTCCCGCCCATAGTTTCCAGGACAATCTCGAGGAGATTCAGGGTGGTCGCAATTTCTGTTGGTCTCGATTAACACGCATTTTCATGACAATATCTTATTTTTTTCCCCCTTTGTACTGTCTAGTGTTATCTAATTAGTTCCCTTATTCATTTCGAGTCCAGATTACTTTTTGTGTTTATTTACTTCACGTTTTGTCGAGTGGAACTTTGAAGCACATGTGCGCAATAATTCTATTGCACAGTTAATCACAAGACGAAACCCATGCGACTTCACCCATCCCTTCTGCCATACTGTGTTGCAGGTAATAATTGTTTCATTTCGTTTTTATTGAACAATATTTTGTTTCTTGTGTCGTGTTTCATTTGCCCGTGAGTGCTCATGGCGGGTTGAACTGTTGCGCCATTGCAAGCGCACCGCGTGTTCTGCCGAGTCTCCGCGTATGATGCGTTCAGGGACATCATGTAAATAACCCTGAACCTGTGTTGTATTTTCTTTTTCTGTAAATAACCACTATACGATCACACGTTGTTAATTCTGTTTTGTTATCTACAATGTTTTGCATTTGAGAACAATCTCGAGGAGATTCAAGTTAATCACAAGACGAAACCCATGTGACTTCACCCATCCCTTCTGCCATACTGTGTTGCAGAAATAAAAGAAATAAAAAGACACATCCACGCGTCTCGTCTTCATTAATACGGCAGCATCGTGGAGATGAAGACAGTCACTGTTTTGACACCCGTCACATTGGTGCCGTGACCCGGATCACAAATGACTCCACTTCGGACCGGGACCGCGATGCTGCACAATGAAGACGCTATGCAGTCCCATCACTCGGTGGACGGCGTGTCGACCCCCGTTTTGAAAATACATGTAGTGTGTTAATTGTCTGACCTGCTGTTTTGCAATTAGTGTGTGTTTTTTTTTTCATGTACGTGTTTTCGTGTGTTAAGTCTAAGAATGGGCTCCTTACAAGTAACAAGTAGCACATCTTTGAATGAGTGTGTTGGTAGATGTAGAGGCTTCCCAACCGTGTTACAGTTGTGTAGTGCAATCCAGAGTGGTGTAGTTTGGACAGAGGGGAATGGGCAGGTTCAAGCTGAGGCCACTTATGTTAGTGGGGACAGAGTTCCTTCCCAGACCCAGTGCAGTGCATCTACGACGAGCGCACAGACCACTGATACACCAGCAACAGATACCTTTCTCCAGTCTGTCACAGTTATGTAGTGCTATGCAGGGTGATGTAGTTTGTACAGAGGGGAATGGGCAGGTGCGAGCTGAGGCCACTTATGTTAGTGGGGACAGAGTTCCTTCCCAGACCCAGTGCAGTGCATCTCCGACGAGCGCACAGATCCTGACACACCGGTGACAGATCCCTTACTCCAGTCACCTGACGTAGTTGGTCAGATGAGTGACATAATTAGACAGCATTCTTATACACCCTCGCCCGATAACCTTGTCTATTTTGCCTGTTGGTCTTTCTATTGTCTTCCGTGTGTATGTTGCCTCACTTCTGCATAATTTAAGGGGGGTGTATGTAACGGAGTTGTGCGCTTAGATTATTAAATTATGAAGGAAATGACGCAACGGCGCACACTATGTCCCGCCCATAGTTTCCAGAACAATCTCGAGGAGATTGAGGGTGAGTCGCAATTTTCTGTTGGTCGTGATTAACGCGCATTTTCATGACAATATCTTATTTTTCTTATAGTGCTTTTCTATTGCGCAGTTAATCACAAGACGAAACCCATGCGACTTCACCCATCACTTCTGCCATACTGTGTTGCAGGTAATAATTGCTTCATTTCATTTTTATTGTACAATATTTAGTTTCTTGTGTCGTGTTTCATTTGCCCGTGAATGTTCGTGGCGGGTTGAACTGTGCGCCAGCCATTGCAGGCGCGCCGCGTGTTCTGCCGATTCTCCGCGTATGATGCGTTCAGGGACATCTTGTAAATAACAGTGAACTTGTGTTGTATTCTCTTTTTCTGTAAATAACCACTATACGATCACACGTTGTTAATTCTGTTTTGTTATCTACAATGTTTTGCATTTGCAAAACAATCTCGAGGAGATTCAGGTTAATCACAAGACGAAACCCATGCGACTTCACCCATCCCTTCTGCCACACTGTGTTGCAGAAATAAAAGAAATAAAAAGACACATCCACGCGTTTGGTCTTCATTAAGACGGCAGCATCGTGGGGATGAAGACAGTCACTGTTGTGACACCCGTCACACATGTAAGGTAATTTAACACCTAAAAAAGCCACTGTCTGTAAGAAAAAAAGAAAATATGTTGTAAATTAGATAACAAGTAGACACTATGAACTTAACACAACTATCTTAGAAATAAGTTTTCTTTCTTTTTTTAAGCAAGGGCATGGCACCAAGATGCTTTTACAGCACGTGTGTTTTCATTGGCACTTCTCATCTTCTGCGCTAAATTACTACAAGTATAAATGTTTGTCCGTATGTTTTCAAAGCTATTTGGTTCCATTGTTCCTACCGCAGATGAGAATGAAGGGGTTGATTTGGCACGAGAGCAGAATAATCCCAGTATTACTTTGGTCTTTGGTGACGCCTTTTTGAATGCATAACAATGACTCTTGATTGGAATGGATAATTGCTCTGAAGAATAGGCTGCTCCTTCCCAGGTTCTAATTTGTTCCAAAGAAACCTTTGATGTGTGTGGGATTGGCAATGACAAGGTAATTAGAGGAGTGTTGAGTGGGGTCAAAATATGTGTGTTTACAGAAAAAAAGAATGTCACAGAGGAAGGTAAGGGCTAGAGTCGAGTGAAATATGAATACTAAGACATTGAAATTGTAATATTGGTATTGTACTACTAAAAAATAAGGTACCCTTCGTGGAATATACAGTAAAGCATTAAAACTTAACACTCACATGTGAGGGGGCAAACCCAGCACCCCCCTGTGTCTTATCACGTGTGTTATTTCTTATATAACTCTATTTCACAGATTTTCATCCATCATGGGTTGTCCTGGTCCCCATTGACCACGAAAAACAAGGGATTACTGTACTGTATATACTTTCACTTCATGCTACTCATCAAATACGACAAACCAATGGCCTCACGTGCACCAAACAAGCCACAAAAAACCTGAGTCCATTGTTTACATAAAGTTGGATTTATTTGACATCGAGTCCTGTCGAGCCATTTCGAATGGGGGCGGCAAAATATCAGCAGTAAAAACTCAGGGGCTAAAGCAAAACACACAGCCAAAGTGTATCCTTTGATTCTGGCTGAAAAGAGGTCTACCAAAGAGTGCCGACATCACGCATTGTGACAGTTCGACGTCATGATCGGTGTGACATTTTCCCCAAAATCTCCTTGTTCTATTCTCTGTGCCTCCTGTGTATTCCATCTATGTCGTAATGTTACGGGTCCCAGAAGTCCAATTCTCATGAAGTCAGCAAAAATGAAAAGGGGATGTGTGCATACTTTGTGAGAAGTTCATCTATATTTAGCTTTTGCTTTGCGTTGCAGCATGTGCCAGGGAGGTCTGACCTGTGGGACTTTCCTGCGTCAACAAAAAGTCAATCTGAAGTAGCGAATGTAATGGCATTGCTAACTTTGTTGTGTATTCTACCAGTGTCATGAAAGCCACCGTTCTACAGTCGCACACCACAATACAAGGCAGGCAGCCTCGGGGGCTCAACCACAGGTCCCTCCGAGACCTTCGGGCACCCTCGCTTATGAGAGTCAAGCGCAATGTCAGCATGGCGGTGGACATGAATCACAAGGCCCCTTCCAATGACGTTATCTGTTCTCGGCGCTGCCATGAAAATATAGAACCCATCAACTGAACAACAACTCGGAACCTCCCTTGACTGCAAATTTTACACCAAATTGTTTTGATGAAACATGGAAGATGACCCTGCACGAGGTGAAATGCGCTGACACCAAATTGAATCGAGGGACGCCTGCTCTCATCGCGATCGAGACAGATGCTGATGAAAGATAGCATTAATCAAAGAGATGAAGCGGTTTGATCACAGTTTCAATTAGATAAGATTACATAAATTGAGGCCAAAATGTGATATCCATTCTCAACAGGACATTCGGTTTGATCTCTCCCTTGTTACTTGCCACGTTGAATATGAATGTCCATGACAACCACCATGGCAACCATATCTTCTCGGAATGAGAAAAGAGTGAAAATCGAAAAGAAACTTGGGTGAAGATAAAAATTGGAAGGTGATTTTTTTATCTATTGCAATTACTGCCAAGTTTTTGTATTTCATCTCGACAGCTCTACTTTATATTATTTGGCAGTGATGCCACTTTTCATAGGTCAGCATTGATCGTATGCAAGATATCGAATTTAGGGGTGGAGACAATTGTCCATGTAGAAATGTTTTGTCAACTCAACACAAACTATCAGAGCAGTGAGAACACACATGCTGATATTTTTTTCACGTGTGGAATTCATTTCATTTGAAAGTTACAAACCAGCATGTGTCGAGCTAGGTCAGGATGCCCCATTCTTCACTCAAATAATCAAGGAGGTGAAATTAGCTTGCATTTAAAATTGTATGTATTTTGGAGGGAGAAATCAGGATACAGTATAACTAACTACTTTTGTAACTTCTGTTTTTGTTCTATAAAATGGACATGTCCAACCGCGATCCCCGCCAACATCTCACCGTGTTGTCAATGGATTGGATTGGATTGGATTTGCCTTTATTCGAAAAGTGGAGAAATTTACATTTTACTGCAGCAAAGTGATGAAAGGAATGAAAGTAGAAAACAAAATACATGAGCTGCTGGAAAGGCAGCCATTCTCACGCTGCCATCTTGAAGTCAAAAGAAAAAAATAAAACTACATAACAAATACAGTGGTACCTCGGTTCTCGAACGCCTCACAGTTCGAACAAATCGGTGTTCGAACAAAATATTCAAGATATTCTTGCTTCGGCGTTCGAACATCTATCGGTGTTCGAACACCAATACGACGCGTGAGTGCGTACGCGAGGGTGGGGAGCTGAGCGGCGCACGGGTTTATCGCTCAGTTCGTGACCAACTGTTGTCACTAGCGGACGTGCTGCGTTTTGCTCTAGCGTTTAATATAGGTGTACGAAGAGTTTTAGCCCCTAATCATGCCTCCAAAGAAAGTAAGTGCTGCTTAAAGTGACAAAAGAAAAGTAGTGCGTACAACTATTGCATTTAAGGAAGAAATAATCGCAAAATATGAAGGAGGTGTGCGAGTGTCTGATCTGGCGAGGGAATACAGCATGGCGAAATCTACGATCAGTACGATATTAAAGAATAAGGAGGCTGTGAAATCTAGTGATGTGACCGTGGGAGTGAGAGCAAGTGTCATTGGATAGATATTTGAAGAGAAAAGAACATCCAGTAGCCGAGTCATCCGTAGCTGTCACGTTCCGAGCGAGAGTGACGGCAGCTGACTCGTTGGAACGTAGAGGAATGTTTGGGATCCCAAAACAGACACGTACTAACCAAGCAGGATGTTTATTCACAAATCAAAGAAAACACAGCGAGTAAGAAGGCAGGGGGTGATCCGACCCGCTTACTACGCCAAAAAGCAAATGGCACACGAGGGTGCAAAATTCCGCAATCCCGGAAGATGACATAAATTTACGGGACGCAGGGAAAATACCTCGGACCGGATACACTCGAGCATCGAAGGAAGAGTCCAGGTACGGTGGCGAGGTGAGTCAATCATCCGGCATTGACGAGGTGATCGCGAACCGTATAAATGCTGTATAAATGTATAAATTCCAGGGTCCTGGAACGAATTATGGTCGAGAAATGAGGTACCACTGTAAAATGACAAAACAAAGACAATATGACAACACAAAGACACAGAGAGTCATTCCTTCTTTAGCACTTTCTGTACCCTCTTTTTTACATGAAGCAGTTCTACATGAAAGAGGAGAGGATCAAAGCGTCTTTTCACCAGTGGATCGGGGATGTCATGGTGGAATGTGAACGTCGACTACAAGCTAAATGTTGAAAGAAAACAATTGAGGAACTGGACACGATTTGTAAAGACAAAAAAAAATCAATGGAAATACATCGACAACAGCATTGCCCAAAAACCTGCACTCAAACACGTGTGGACATCTCTGCTTATCCCCAGTTTAACTCAAGCCTTTAACGCGAGCCTGGTTTTCTCTAATAATCACCCTAATAAATGAGAAATAGAGAGCACTCTTCAAAATACCCAGGGATGCTTTTAATGGCAAAAGAAAATAAATGGACAATGCTACTCTTTGCTGTCGGAGGAAACCTGACGCAAGTACATTGGCTGTTTTAGCAGAACAAAAAGAAGGGGATGGCTTCTCGATCAATTAAGTCATTTCCTTCCTATGAGTAACATACTTAATCTTCCAGGTCCGAATCATTCCAGTGTGTGTTGCAAACTACACTCGTATTAGGTCATTCCTCATTTGTGTAAGTCAATTTCATTTAAAGGACAACCGACGTCGCCGGACAAGTTGTGTCCATAATTTGTAAAATGTCTTCACATAAGTTCTACTGAGCGTATTTTACAAAGATTCCACCGCATATAGCTATATTTTACGTTTTAAGACTCGCGCTGAATATTCCGGAAGTCTTGTTTTTGAGTTGGTGATGAGTCCTCACCCTACGTCACTGAAGGAACGCCCCTGACCGTAAAAAGGACACATTGTAGCAGTCCTTCCATCACGTAAATGCATTTTGCTGTACTTTGGTCTGAAAACGTCATGTAGGACCACAAAGAGGCAGAAGAGTGCGACAAAGCTCCATGTAAGGAATTAATCAGCCTGTGGAAACAGGCTGATTAATTCCTTAAATGGCTTTGTCGCCATGTTCTCCCTTTTTTCAGTGTGACATTTCCCACCCCTCATGGCTCAGAATGACACGGAATAAATTATTGATTGCATACATGTATGCTTTCCTCTTCAGAACTATTTGAATCATATTCATAACTGGATGTGTAACAAGAAAGCATATTCAACGAATCTGAAGCCATTGTTTTGATTCTCCAGTAATGCAAGACGTCTTGGCGTGACGTCACGAACTGGGGTCGGGACTGTCTGAAAATGCCCAATTCGCAGCTCAATTTTTTGCAGATTTTGGACACTTTAAGTCATTTTTATTGGTGTTTTGCATTTGAATAAAAATATCATACTGCGTGTTTTGGGTATTTTAGATGCTATAAAACATTTTTCTGATGTCAGTTAGGAAACAAAAAAGTGATGTTGGTTGTCCTTTAATCGATTGCAAACATGTATGCTTTCTTCTTCAGAAATATTTGAATCAAATTCATAATTTAATTTAGTTTTTTTTTTTGTTCTTTTGACTTCAAGATGGCGCCGCGAGAGTGGCTGCCTTTCCAGCAGCTCATGTATTTTGTTTTTCTACTTTCATTCCTTTCATCACTTTGCTGCTGTGAAATGTAAATTTCTCCACTGTGAGACTAATAAAGGCATATCCAATCCAATCCAATAACTGGATAAGTAACAAGAAAGCATATTTTCCGAATCTGAAGCCAATTTTTGATTCTCGAGCAAGGCAAGACGTCTTGGCGTGACACCACGAATAAGGGGCCGGGACCTTCTGAAACTGGCCACTTCCGGGTTCCATTTGAAGTAGTTTTTGGACACTTTAAGTCATTTTTATTGTTTTTTTGCATTTGACTAAAAATATCATACTGCATGTTTTGGGTATTTTAGATGCTATAAAACGTTTTTTCTGATGTCAGTTAGGAAACAAAATAGTGATGTTGGTTGTCCTTTAAGTGATCCATAGTTTTCTCAGTTTCTCATTCTCAGGGACTTTATCAAAGCAAAGACCTGCTTTTGGCGTGTTACTACTACTAATAATAATACTACGCCCAACCATAATGCGTCTGGTCAGTATATTTGCCAAAATGTTAAAAGTTTGTTTGAAAACAACAAAACGAGGACAAAGGAAGCCAATAAACAAAAGCAAAATGTTGCCAACGGCAAAATGGAAGTTGTCTTCGCTCAATTTCGGCCTTCTTAAAGATATGCAGAAAGCATCTAAAAAAATTTATGAATAAATTACTTGTGAGTTTATCGAGTACTGTTATTTTAATTCCGCCATCAGTTTCATTCAGATTTATTCCACAAGTGACGATATTCAACCCCATAAGCAAATTTCATTTGCAGCTTCATTTGCATTATAGTGTTCTCCTAATAATTTCAAAACATGAACCATCAGGCGCGATAATCAATGACATGAGTGCAAGGAAGCACAAATCACTTGTTACCACCAATGAGCACTCTTATTCTTTGAGGTGGATACTGAAAAAAGGCTGCAATTGCACCATTGTAACGCTCATACGCTCATTGTAATCGTAAGCAAACGCTGACGATTACAATTCACCCTTAGGGGAAGACGGTTAGATTTATAAGGAGGAGCAGGAGAAGGAGGAAGAGATCAGCATTGCGCCCGTCTCCATCCCGGATGATATACCAATAAAGGTGGAGAACTACATGTTAGCCTTGAGGAAGAGGTGAAGCAAAACTCAGATAGGTTAAAAACACACGTTACTTTCAAGTGAACCCCTGCCTCCCTTTTTTGTAACCACAAAATATACATTCAATTGGTTAGTAGTTAATTAGGTGTCAGCAGCACAACCGAGATAGCTTAACCTTCATCAGCTGTGAGTATGTAATGCAAAGAGAATTATTCATTGCATATTTTAGCAGCGCGCGAAAAAAAAAGCACACTTAAGTGAATGAACAGAATGCAAAAAAACAAAGAAAAAAAAGAAAAAAACAACTCCACAGTGACCAGAAAAATGAGAGCTAATTGGGCAATATCAAGGAGACAGACATGAGCATAAAAGCTTTGACAGATATGAATTCCCGAAGATCGAATGTAGCCATGAGGAGCAATTAGTACAGGTAGTCGTGATTAAAATCGCCTACTTATGACAGATGGTATCGACTACTCCTCTGCATGTCGAAGCAGTAGCTATTGGCTGATAACAATCACATTTATTTGAAGCTGATTAAAAAAGAATGTTAAAATGCAACTAACAGATTAACATTTAAAAGTACCATAAAAGGTTAATCATGTGTTCAGGCATTGTTTAAAATAACATTTGAATTAAGGTACAGTCCACTATTTTTAAAAAAATATTAAGCTAGTTGCAAAATGTGATATAAAATGAATTTAAAAGGTGTGTTTGTAGTCTATAAAGTTCAGTTGAGAAATGTGTTAGCATCCGCAACCCCGGCCATGTTTTGTCCCATCCTGATGAAAGAAGAAGAGGTGTCCTTTCACCTGTATAAATGGATTAAAACTTGCTGATTTGTCATGCGTTAAAGCATAATGCATACCCGTAAATATAAGTATCGATGCTTTGAATGAAGCATAAAGCAGTTAACTACTCAGAGCGTCAATGAAGTCTTCACTCAGTCGTCATTGTAATAATAATAATAATAATAATAATTCATGTAATTTATAAGCGCCTTTCAAAACTATCAAGGTAATAACATGTTATTTTTTTGTTTAGTTGGTTTTTGTGATTAATATGTATGCCAATGGTCACTACTTATAACAAGCTACAAAAAGCATTTCAAAGCTCTTACCAAAAAAAATGCATGAAAAACAGCTATATACATCAAAATGAAAGAACATGAAATGTCCTCCATTGTTGGTCAATTGCAGGGTGTCTCAGATTCCTCTTTTTTGTTGGTCGTTGGCTGGTAACGCAGTGACGACTGCTATGATGTCAGTTTGCATAGCTGACCTGTTGGCTTCCAGGCCTTTGCATATGACATGCATTCATCAAAAATATTTAAAAAAACTCCAATTCATGACCCTAGCGAGTGTCGGAGACCATTTTTAAGAAATAAAGTGTTGTTGTATACATGTTCTCTTTCTTTTTGAAACAAAAGAACACATAAAATCACTCTAATTTGTTGGTTTCTTTCATCGAGGGATGACACAACATTTGGGGTATGAAGGGATATAACTCATATTACTTTATAACATTATATTATTATTGACATTATATAACATTATTATATACATTATGAATCAATGTACCTGTAGAGTGAAACTCATCTACAATAAAATCATGTTTGCAGCACGAAATTGTTCACAACAAGGATTTTAGCAAATGTAAACATATACACGCACACAAACACATAACATATGCACACATTCACATAGTGTGTTTGTACTCTTTGTACTCTTTGAACTTAATCTTTTGTTCAATGGTTACACCCACCCCCTCACTCCCCACGCCCCACTCCTGCTGCAGTTTTGTGTTGCGCGAGCTCATCCTTTGGTTAGTTTAGCGACGTGTGACCAGTAGGGAGAGACAGTGAGAGAAGGCATTTAGAGTAAGTAGAGTGGACCAGTGGCTCGTCTTTTGTTGCGTCGGAGTGAAGGAAGCAAAGGAGAGAGAAGAGGAGAGTTCGAGCAGCCTCAGTACCAGCCAGTGCTTCTCCCGGATAACACTGCACGGAGGAGGCTGCTTCAGCCGAAGACCCCGTAACAGCCATCGGTCTTAAGAAATACGGTTTTCAACTCACCCCTATTTCAATTTCGATCATCGTGTGGGATTGTGGTCTTTATTTCGAAGCGGATTTAAGACAACACAAAATGTACCGACGACGACAGGGAAGCGGCGGGCTGCTTCTCCTGGCACTCTTGGCAGTACTGCAGGTAATTTCCGAGTGGGACACTTTTGTCGTATTGTGTGTTTTAAACGCAATGTCGCTAATTTATCGCAAGTGTAAGCAACTCTTTCTCGTTCTTTTATTTTAAAATGAAATAAACAATGCTATTTAACATATACGGGACTGGCGGCGCAGTGGCGCGTGCATTCGCTGCTAGCCCGTTTCTTCCTTTCGTTTGTTCCAACTTCAGACGAGATCTTTAAGATCACAGGTAACCCGATTTGCTTCTAAATATTGCAAATTTAACGGTTCGCACGCATCTTCGACTTGAGGCGTTTTACAGGGCTAAACCTCCTAGTTTGAGAGAGCTTAAGTTGAATATCTACAGGGATTTTGGGGGGTTGATTGCATCACCAAGACCCGTTATCACAAGCATTTTTGGTTGATGAATAAAGAGGCTACAACAATTTAGATGTATAAAAACAGTAGCCTACTACACACACTCAAAATCATCAGACTGAGGTCCATGTTACCACACTACGCGCAACAGGGTGCCTTATGAGGCTTAAGGGCGAAATGAGTGCACACACAGCAGGGGCACACTATTAAGCACAAAGCAGTAATACTACACTGTTTCAAACTGTAATACTTACTCGTTATTTTTGTTTTATCATTATTATTGTCTTTTAGAAAAGCAACCTTTGGCTTGTGGGCTGTGTGAGGACCAGCAAAATAATTGTAAAAGGTTTGAAGTAGAATTTCAATGCATTCAACCAACAAATAGGTTCATACAATGTAATAAACAAATGAGAAAAAAAGGTTGCCCAGCATTGTTGTATAGTATCTCAGCTTTACTCCTCCCCCATTCCCAAGTATGTTAAATTCCTCTGATTAAGCAGCAGCACAAATACCCACAATGGGTTTTCTCCAACGGGGCACCCCTCTGCCATTGTGCATTCTTCCCAGAGTTCATGCCATGAGAAACGGGGTCAAATCAGGCAGACGAGAAACCGAATCAAGGCTGTTCAGGGAGTAGGAGAGTACTCCTGAAAATTGCTTCATATCTCTTCATGATTCATTTCTTGCCGGCTCTCCTTAAAATGTGAGCAGAAGTTCCTGATATATTTAGTTTTATCTCAATGAGTCATTTCAAACGTGTGCGTGTGTGGGGGTCCGAAGGGGGGGGGGGGGGGGGGGGGGTATCCGAATTCCAGTAAATCCACAGTTGGGCATTATTACATCTTTAGTTTTTGTTTGCTTCTTGGGTGTTACGCCCCTTTGCATGGCAACAATAGTGGATTGCTGGCATGTACGTTCCGTGACCATGTTCCTGTTCTTGAAAAGTACACAGTTAGTGGTGATCAGAAAGACCGACACATAGGCTTGGCACTAACTCCAGCCTGTGCCTAGGGCCCGCCACTGGGACAAATGGGGCTTGTTCTTGCCCAGCCATGCTTTTTGGCTAATGCTTAACCCTTTTGGCCTCATTATCCTAATTGCACTGCCTGCTATAAAAACAACAGATGCTTTTGTACAACTGAGAGAGAGGTGGCAATTGTGGGCGGAGAGGGGTGCTGGGGATTCAGAACATGAGCAAGAGCTTTCGGGAGGGCATGGGGTACATTTTTGTGGATTGATTTATGACTCAATGTCGTACCCGATCACCTTCCTTTCCACCACAGATTGCAGCAGAGTGCGGAGTCATCTCACCCTGCAGGCCTGGCTTCTCTGAAGATGTATACAAGGTTGACTTGCCAGATATCATCGAGAAGGGACAGCTCCTTTTCACTGGTGAGTGTTGACACCTACCCCGAGCCCTCGTGTGTGAGTACCGCTATGCTCCCCTGTTGTTTCATCGTAATTTCGATGTGGAACAAGCCCAACATTTTTGAAAATTACCTCCCGAATAGCTACGAGCCATGTCGTTTTTCACATAAACCGGCTCACATGTGGTTCACATTTGTATTGCTACATTTGCTTACATGTTGCCCTTCTTTGTCGTTGTGAGCACCGGCCTGTGTACAAAGTGCAGCTTGTTAGTCAAAAGTGAAAGCATACATTGTGGCTAACACCCTCCCCGATTTGCATCTTTCACTGGGGGTCCCTGGAGGGCAGCCAGCGAAAATCCATTGCACTCATTTCGATGCCTATGCAACTTTAAAGGACAACCGACGCCGTCGGACAAGTTGTGTCCATAATTTGTAAAATCATTTCAAATGACTTCTACTGAGTGTATTTTACAAAGATTCCACCGCATATAGCTATATCAAAGTCAAAGTCAAAGTCAGCTTCATTGTCAAATATGCTAATATGCATGACATACAGCACAGATGAAATTACTGTCCTCTCGGACCCAGCATGTTTTTTTTAGACACTTTAAGTAATTTTTATTGGTGTTTAGCATTTGACTAAAAATATCATCCTGCATGTTTTGGGTATTTTAGATGCTATAAAACGTTTTTCTGATGTCAGTTATGAAACGTGTTTTCGGTTGTCCTTTAACGTCAAGCAATTAGTGTTGCTCAATGTTAGGTGTGTAGCACTAAGATCTCAGTGCAAAGAAATGAGTCATCATATTAAGAGAATTAAGATTTTAATGAAAAAACAGTTGTAACACATTTGATGTTACAAATAAGATACCAGATTACATGTTTTAATTTTTTACAGTTTTAATATTGCAATGAAAAACACTTAATTTAGACAATTCATGTCATTCTTGTTTCCAGACAAAAGCCATTATTTTACTAGAATGAAGCCACACCTGTCCAGTAATAGTCAGAATATTTGCAAAAATTGTAATGTTTCAAGAATAAAGTAATATTAATGTCATAATTGTACATATATTAAAATAGTAAAGGTGGTAGTTTGTCAGGGATAAAACACTTGAATGTTTGAAAATAAAAAAGTATAGTTGCGACTTTATGTGCCAAATGTTGGACCTGTCTTAATGCGAAACTTCACTAAAGGTTCCACAAACACTGAAAGACTGTTATCATTATCAGTACAGGCAGCTTGTTTTTGTTTTATATCTGAAGGGAAATACAACTTTATTCGACTAATAGTGTGTCATTTACTCTAAAAAGCACTTTTCCATTTTATTCTTTTTCATGTGGCCCCAATTCTTCTTTGGAGTATGGCATAAAACTGGTGGTTTAAATTAGATCAGTTTCTGACGACGCTCACATCAAGATCTTTCAAAATGCTTCAACCTTTGACTGCACTAGCCTAATGAAATCCACAAAAAGGCATCACTGCTATGACTGGCGTAACAAGGATGCAGCTACTGTGAAGCCACACATCGGTCTTACAAGCAGTAATAAAAGTGGAATATAACACCAGTGTGCCATTAGCGAGGTTATAGCCTTGAGGTCACTTGAGCCAGAAAACATTCTCGCTTGTGTTGGATTTCACAGTATGTGCCGAAAAGTTGCACACCGCTGTCGGTGTGACTCAGAGGGTGGAGGAAGCGAGGTAGAAAAGTGTTTGGGTGGGTGGTTACAGATTTCACTTATCCTTACATCGTGCACAAATTTCTGTTTGATGCTGCAGGTGATGGATTTGCCTCTGCCGGCTTGTGGATGAGCCATGACAGAGGGTAATCAAGTTCCTTTTATTTTAGACCCCTACATCTCACCAACGCATCCCCCCCTTAAATTGGCTTGTTGAACTGGAGATTTGCTTGACAGAGAGGGGCACTCCTGTGTCATTGTAATACAGCCGAGCAGCTCAGTAGCGTGGGAGGATGTTAATGAAAGTGCATTCTCCAGTGGAAGGCTCCTGCCGTGGGTTGGGAGAAACAAAAAGCCCCTGCGGTGTGAAGAGTTTGCCAAACGTTTTCAATTTTGACCTGGCCATGCTGTTTTGGAAATTGTTTCAGGCCAGAGTGAAGCATGCTCGTGCTTGTCCTGTAAAATCGCATTTCAATAGCGTGGTTAATTTTCACCTGAAAGGGCTTCATTGATGAATGAAAAGCATTGAAAGGAGGTTGCATTCTGCATAGTAAGGCTCCTTCTTCATTCAGCAACACATTTTAACCCATTTGCTTTACTTTCATTTTTTTCTCAAGTTCTATTTTGGCTATTTTACTAATTTGAAATGGCATAGTCTGTGTTAGGTTACAATAACGTAACACAAAACACTTGGAAACTACAAAGCAAAGGTAAGCTATTAACATTTTTGTTCCGCCTAATTGCGGTCTGTCCTTTTGTGAGAGATTCAGGGAATACACAGCCAGGGGTGTGTAAAAAGGCTGGAAATGGTCCTACTTCACTTGTAAACAGTGCACATTGTATGCACTAAATTGAAGGCTTCCTGTGCATTTGATGTTGGCAAAGGGTGGCTGGCCAGGCCAGCACAGTTGATTGTAAGATTTAATCACATTCCTTGGGGGCGTCCTCTAGACTTTAACCATCGGCCGGCCAAGTGAGGCTATATTGATTTTCCATAAAAATGCATTTTTTCAATGTTATGTAGCAGAGCTGCGCAAAGAAAAGCCAAGAAGGACAATTTTTCTTTTTCGAGAATGATGATCCAGTCTGGTAAAAAAGAGGCAGTGCTCATTGTCTGCCAATGCAAAACCCCACCAGACTCTCTGCCGAGATGACCTTACTTTGTAAAGAATAGAATGTTTACTCTGGCTTGATAAGTCAAGAGAAGATCCCTCTACCCCACTCCCACCCCAAAAGTTATTTATTAGCAGCCTTCTACAGACAAAAACACAAAATGGCTTTCAATTCCAGGTAGGTCGTGGCAACGGGTAGTTTGCCCGTCGGTGGAATTCTGGTGTCTTGTGAGCGTGGGTGTGCATTGTTCTGTTTTTATCCAGATGCAGCCTTCCAACCAGGGATAGTGTGTCAGTCGGAGCATTATTCAGCAGAGGTTTCCTGCCCTAAAAGCTGTGTTAATGAAAAAAGCCAGAAGCATTCATTGTGCTTGAAACACTTCATTTGGATCCCTTCATATATTTGCCTTAAGTTGGCTATTATGTGGGAAAAGCGGTGTTTCTTGCCTGATTTTGTATCACTGCACGGATTTTTTGTTAGGGGTGTCATGAGCTGCAGTATGGGCTTTTTACACTTGGCCAGCTTCATGAAGTAAATTGTCCCATTTGTGTCAGAAATTGAGACGTGGAGCGACACGTGCTTGCGTCTAGGACAGGGGTCTCAAACTCAATTTACCCGGGGGCCACTGGAGGCAGAGGCATCGTGATTTCTCTTGCCTACTTCTTGCTGCTCGAGACCTGGCAGCACTTCTTTTCACAAAGCCGAGCCACATTTGGCTTGAGGGAGGAGGCAGTGGAGACTCTGAGTAGGGCTTGAAGATGCTCATCAGTAAGTCTGGACCTGTACTTGGACTTATTGAAGTTCAAGGTGGAGAAGAGCTTCTCACTTATTCATTGCAAATGATTTAACAATTTATCACGGGCTCAGTGGACAAAAAAATCCATCCAAAAGGATGTGGAAATTGTCATTGTATGGATAATTTAAACTTCACACAGCTGACCCTGATTCCACCATAGATGTGAGGCAGATGAGCGAACCAATAAGTTCACAGGGCTATTCACACTATTCCAATCATAAATAAGATAGACAGTTGTCTGAAAGTACAGACCACTGAGTCTAAACGTCTAACCACAGTGATTCAGCCAGCTTTCTTGAGTCTCTTGCACGTTTCTTCAAAAAAATATCTACTGTAAATGGATGAGGAACGTTTCACAAGATCCAATGTTGTTGTTCTCACAAGATTATCATGTACTGGAGATAGTGAAAACCCAAATTAACATTCTAACATGAGAATCACACAGACATACATCTCAATATTCCAATTTGCCAGGCAACCCTAACATGTTCATGTCCGGCGTCACACTGGACCTCAAACAAGGTACGATGATTACAAATTTCTTCTGAACAAGAGATGGTGGCCTCCATGCACAAGAAATCTCAGGTCATTTGGGATAGCCGGTGACCGAAATTTGTTCAAGGACCCACACAACATCTCTCTTTGGTTTTGAATCATCCAAAGCCGTGAAATGAAGGACGATCAATTCATTTATTTATTTTTAAACCAAGAAATAAACCACATCTTATGCACCAAATTTTAAATGTGTATGTAGTAGTCCTTACAACCTTAGCTATATGTCCTTGGTTTGACTTTACCTGTCGATCTACGGTAAGCCTGAGACGAGTTTGTGATTTGCTGGCCCAAGTGGTATATTAAAGGACAAGCATAAAAATGAGGTTTACAACCACTTGTGTAGAATGCTGTTGCAATTCGATGATTGATATCATCAATTTTGTGACACTTATGTCTTTAATGTTCTTTTTTGGCTATCACTATATTAGTACAGTGTGCATGTCAACAATTAAGATCATGAACAGGTTTATCTATCATGCTATTCAAAAAGTGAAAATGCATACTTCTATTCCGAACGGACGGATGCATTTCTCGTGTGAAATCATTTCAATTTGATTCTAAATGAAGACTAATAAAAAATACTATCTCAGAAAAGTAGAATAGTGTGAAAATCATATGCGAGAGATGGCTTCCAGCTGTTGCATTCCTTTTATCAGAATCAGAATCAGAATACCTTTATTCGTCCCACAATGGGGAAATTTGCACTCATCATATCAAAGCACTCTTGAACAATAAACAGCGCCAGAAGCCTGGACTGAAGACAAAAAGCACTGGTCTGCTGCTTCATGGTCCAAAGTCATGTTCTCTGATAAAAGCAAATTTTCCATTTCCTATGGAAACCAGACTGAAGAGGAAGCAAGGGGAGCCATAGAATTCACATTGCTTGAGGTCCACAGTCAAATTGCCACAGTCAGTCATGTTTTCGGGTGCCATGTCATCTGCTGGTGTTGGTCCTTTGTGTTTCCTGAAGTCCAAGGTCACATTATACACATTTCACATTTTGCTTCATATTCAAATTCAAATTTCCTGACGAGAACCTACCGGTATTTGCGTTCAGAATTTCTGTGTGGTTGAGAGCGCTTACATTGGCAGACCCCGCCAGTTCCGTCATCAAACCATATTCTTCACGTTCAATTTTGTATTCACAGATAAAGAACAAAGTGCGACATCATGAACCACTGGAAGTAATCTGACCTTTTTTATTTTTTTTATGGAAAACGTGTGGGTCCTGCTGTGTTTTAAATATTCTCTGTCATTGTCGGGCACCAAGAATAACACCGACGACCTCATGGCCATTTCTCCTCCCCCTCAAATGACATCTTGCGTGGCCTTTTATTTAACTACATGCACTTTGCTCATACCATCACTACATCGCCTTAATTCTCCTATTTTTTTTCTTTCCGGAAGTAAATCAATGCATGGAGTTCTTTGTTTACAGTTATCAATACGTATGTAATGAAGGCAGTGCTCCAATTCCCAGCTAAAGCATCACTGGCGGTTTGGGTTGAATAGGTTTCATTCCTTTTATTGTTTTCACCCTGCATACATTTATGTTCATCTTCCATCACAGACTATTTGCTCTTCTATCTGGGAGCACAATGGCCTAGATAACCATCAGAAATTGTGACACTGGATTGAAACTTGGCAGAATATATCTTTGGAAAAATCACCTTTAGTGCACTTTGCCTACAATGTAACAAGGAAGCAGAGTTGGAAGCTTGAGTGGAGTGCAGGGGCTAGCACATTTGTTTTTTTAACAAGCTCCATTGCAGTGAAATAATAATAATAACGTTAGCATATTAAAGCTGGCGCAAACATCTATAGCTAATTGGTGGGTGCATTTCTGAGCCTTCTGGGTGGCAAGGTGGGATAAGGCATAATTTATTTATGTCTGACCTTTTTAGGCTGGAAGTTCTTAGCTAACTTGAGCCTCGCTGAAAATAATCCTTTGCTCTGTGCAGTCACACCGAGCCTTAAGACCATGACGTGTACTTCGAAGAGGGCCAACATAGCACCAATAACTTCTTATCACCTCTGTTCATATCATAGTTATCAGCTACAGGCTGTGCCCTCCATTAGTGGCACCTCGCAGTGTCTGACATTGGGCAGTCATCTATGTCACGCGGGGGGTTGTCCTTCGCATATAATTAGCTTGTTCAATTGAAAGGCACAAACGGTGACGACACATCATAGGCTAAAGGTTACTTAAGGCTGTTTGTTCCACACAACCGCAATCAAAGGAAATCTTTACTGTTTGATTTAAATAAATATACAAAGCTGTACACTGTGCTTTTTTTGCGCCTGTAATGGGCAGCATCTTCACAGTCCCGCTTTGTTCAGTGGAAGGTCGGTGCTGTTAGACAGTCTGCGGCTGGATGGATACATGGCTTGAGGAGCCCGCGATAAGAAGAAAGGAGCGTCAGCGCAGAGTGCCGATGCGTATATGGAACTGTCGCGGGATGGAATTGAAGCTGATTTATGGGGGACAGGAAATGTGAGACAAGCTCTTTTCATCAATGGATGCTACAGCTGCGTGTTTGCTTTCAACATTTAGCTTGTAGTCGACGTGCACATTCCACCATGATGTCCCTGATCCACTGGTGAAGAGACACTTTGATTCTCTCCTCTTTCATCTGGAACTGCTTTATTTAACAAAGAGGGTACAGAAAGTGCTTAAGAATGAATGTCTCTCTGTGTCTTTGTGTTGTCATGTTGTTTGTTATTTAGGTTTTTTTTTGTTCGTTTGACTTCAAGACGGCGACGCGAGACTGGCTGCCTTTCCAGCAGCTCATGTATTTTGCTTTTCTACTTTCATTTCTTTCATAACTTTGCTGCTGTGAAATGTAAATGCCTCCACTGCGAGACTAATAAAGGCAAATCCAATCCAATCCAATCCAAAGTACATTAAATGCAACAAGGTTATGTATAAATAACAGGTTGGTGACATGACTTTCTTACGCATATGCCTCCATATAACGATGTTTGGTATTCTTCACTTGTGAAATCCTCTTTTAGACAAGAAAATGACATCTTCAATTCAAAAGAGAATGCATTGGTGTGAAGATTATATTTTACTCTCCGTCTGACTGATTTGTAGCTTTCAGAGCCATTTTTCTTCAGCAGGAGAGCTTCTTTTGAAAGGGTGGGAGTGACTAAGGCAAATAACTCCATACCTCACAGATCCTGTCTACGACACAACCTCTCTTCTTCAAGTCAACCCGGCTGCTGCTACGGCAATACTGACATTCGATTTAGACCCCTATATCTCCCCGACATTCTTTTTTTCCCCAGTCATTAAGTTAAACTGAATCAGAGCGTACAGGGCCTTGAAGGTCCGAACATTTTCCATCAGCAGGCATGTAAAGGAGCCACTCACCATACCCATTATGTTCTCTGTCTCATTAAATCTTTGGTGCAGTAGGCAATATAGTCAGGCTCACATGTGTTGTCTTTTTTTAACACATGATTGCATTTGCTGGCTGCAGATCACTATACTCTTCACGCTGTCTGTCTTTCCACTGGTCAATTTCTGTTAAGTTTAAACAAATTCTGGTCTAACTGCTCTGATCGTGTGGTTCAATTGATCACGTGTAAATGATACTTAGACAGTGGTTCTCATGCAAGTGAACTCCGGCGTAGCTCAGATTATCATCGGCAATTTTTTTATACCCCGAAATGAAAGCCATGCACCTAAAAGAATGATGACGCTTATTTACGGACTTTGACGATCTTAGGAATGTCGGTTCTCCTCACTTCTTGTCCTCGCTGTCACGCACTTCCAAGTGTGTTTACTGTTCATGAATTATTTTGTTGAGCTGAATGTGGAACTCGTTAACTGCACCAGTTTTTGGAACAAATTGAAGCGCTTGCATCATTATTCAGAGTTGTTCAGGCCAAAAATGCAACAGAATGCCGTTTTTGAAAGCAATTCATGTGGCCGTTGAAAAAAGCAGCTTCGCTCAGAAACAAATGGTTGTATGTTACAATCATTATATATATATATATATATATATATATATATATATATATATATATATATATATATATATATATATATATATATATATATATATATATATATATATATATATATATATATATATATATATATATATATATATATATATATATATATATATATATATATATATATATATATATATATTGTGATATCATGAGAGGCTGGCTCTCAGCGGGACAGGACAAGAAATGCAATGGACGACAGGTTTGGATACAAACAAAGGTTTTAATCAAAGGTTTCAGGGGGGATTCACAAGCAACAAAGGTTTGAATAGTGTCCCTTCCAATACTTAAATCAAAATAAAGTCTCTTCTGAGGTAAAACTGAAGACAGAGTTCCTTTCCAAGAGTCTCTAGGCCTCACCCCTCTTGACGTCCTCCTCATGTAGCCTAGCCACCTTAGCAAGGTCCAAATCCAGTGTCCTGTCGTGTGGTCCCAACTGGCAATGAGTTCCACGCAGCAATCAACTTCTTCACAGAGCACAGCAATCGAGCTTGTCTTTCCCCAAGCTCCACACTCAGAGGCTCTCTGCCTTAAGAGCCTTGCATCCCAATCCCGCCCTGATCAGCTGCAGGTGTGTGGTTTTAATTGCTGCCTTCCACCAGATGGGGCCAAGACTCTCTCTGGTTGGAGCCATCTTAGGGGGATGTAGTATTTGCCCTCCAGGACACAGCCTCTCGTGACATATATATATATATATATATATATATATATATATATATATATATATATATATATATATATATATATATATATATATATATATATATAAGCAGAAGAGCGAAAGGGACATAGACTCCCTGATCCACACAACCAGGATCTACAGCAGTGATATCGGAATGTCATTCGGGCTGGAGAAATGTAGTCGGATGGTGACTAAGAGGGGCAAGGTAGTTCACACTGAAGGGGTCTCACTCCCTGAAGGAACA
Organism: Hippocampus bargibanti; assembly: GCF_051943395.1. Lineage (NCBI taxonomy): Eukaryota > Metazoa > Chordata > Actinopteri > Syngnathiformes > Syngnathidae > Hippocampus > Hippocampus bargibanti. The sequence continues at coordinate 17,313,707 of NC_142744.1, read as the reverse complement.
ATAGCAGACATTGAAAACAGCTACAAGTACCTCGGTATACCACAGGCCAATGGCAACCTCGAATTAGCAACAAGGAAAGCGGCTACGACCAAATACCTCCAGCGGGTGAGGCAAGTCCTCAGAAGCCAGCTCAATGGCAAGAACAAGACCCGGGCAATAAACAGCTATGCCCTGCCAGTGATCAGATACACTGCAGGAATAATAAGGTGGCCAAAGGAAGAGATTCAGACCACAGATGTTAAGACCCGAAAACTCCTCACCATGCACGGAGGGTTCCATCCCAAGTCCAGCACCCTGAGACTGTACACAAGCCGTAAGGAAGGAGGCCGGGGACTAGTGAGTGTGAGAGCCACTGTCCAGGATGAAACATCCAAGCTCCATGAATACATCAAAGAGAAGGCTCCAACGGATGATGTACTCAGAGAATGTCTCAGTCAATGGGGAACAGAGGATGAGGTGCTGGAAGAGGGACAATCATGGGAGGAAAAGCCCCTACACGGGATGTACCACCGAACCATAGCAGAAGTGGCTGATCTCAAGAAGTCCTATCAGTGGCTAGAGAGGGCTGGCCTAAAGGACAGCACAGAGGCACTCATCCTGGCTGCCCAAGAACAGGCCCTGAACACCAGAGCCATAGAGGCAAGGATATACCACACCAGACAAGACCCAAGGTGTAGGTTGTGCAAAGAGGCACCTGAGACAATCCAACACGTAACTGCAGGGTGTAAGATGCTGGCAGGGAAAGCCTACATGGAGCGCCATAACCAGGTGGCTGGCATAGTCTACCGAAACATCTGTGCGGAGTATGGACTGGAAACCCCAAGGTCAAAATGGGAAACACCTCCCAAGGTGGTGGAGAATGACCGAGCAAAAATCCTGTGGGACTTCCAGATACAGACTGACAAGATGGTAATAGCCAACCAACCAGATATCGTGGTCATAGATAAAGGGGAAAGGAAAGCCGTTGTCGTGGATGTAGCGGTCCCGAGTGATGGGAACATCAGAAAGAAGGAACATGAGAAAATCGAGAAATACCAAGGGCTCAGAGAGGAGCTGGAGAGAGCCTGGAAGGTAAAGGTGACAGTCGTGCCTGTGGTGGTCGGAGCACTTGGGGCAGTGACCCCCAAACTCGACGAGTGGTTGCAACAGATCCCGGGAACAACATCGGATATCTCGGTCCAGAAAAGCGCAGTGCTGGGAACAGCACGGATACTGCGCAGAACCCTCAAGCTTCCTGGCCTCTGGTAGAGGACCCGAGCTGAAATGGGGACAGACACCACCCATGGTGGGTGAGACGAGGATTTTTTTTTTTTTATGCTTTTTTTCAACGGCCACATCAATTGCTTTCAAAAACGGCATTGTTAATTGTTAACTTAATTGGTTAATTGGTTCCCAGACAGAGTGTGTAAGGTGAAAACTGTGTATCTCGAAAAAAAAATTCCCATAGGAAACCATTAAAATGGGAATAATCCGTTCCCGGGTTTCCATAAAATATACTTTTCAACTAAATAAGCTTTAAAACTACACACAACATACCTTATTCTATGCATAATAAATGTGCTATGGTATTGTAATTAAAGAAATACACTGCATTGTATCATAAACTCACTTTATTTCCATTTGTAATGGTCATTGATGACTTGACGGAATGGTGTTGGAGGTCGAAGATCAAAGGGACTTGCTGTTGGGAAAGAGGCACATTACATGAGGACTGTAATTAAAGAAATAAACTGTGCTGTAAAATAAAGCTGTATTTACCTTTTTGATGGTCATTGATGGCTTATGGAAGGAGAGTCACCTTCCATAAGGACTGTTGGTAATTTAACCTCTGGTGTGGCTTCTCTTTGCTTCTTTGGAGACTCTTCATCCTTTTAGCTGATTAAAAACCTCTTAATTGACACCTGTTGCTTTCTGACTTGTAAGGTGTTACGAGGCTGAGGCATCACATTATCATTCATCATGTTGATGAATGTCGTAGCCAGTCTTTTCTGGATGGAACTGTTCAGTAGCCTGCACATCATTCCATTTTGCCAACATTGCCTTCTCCTCCTCGCCCTCAGATGTTCTCGAACCATCCGTTACGGGCTTTAAAATCCTGAATAAGCGCCGAACTTCCAGGTTGCCGCATGGCAACATCGGCGTGAATTAGCCGTGCTTTCTCGCATAAAATAGCTTTACCCACGCTGTCGCCGGATATCTGCTTTTCGTGAATCCAAATTAACAGAAGTTTTTCAACTTCTTCGATTGCCCGAGACCGTCGCTTTAAGAGCATGGAAACACCTTTTGCAACAGACGCACCTTTGATAGCTTCTTTGTTGCCAAGGATGGTAACGATGGTGGACTTAGCATAGCCGCGCTCTGTCGCTAAATCACACAAACGCACACGTCGTTCGCTTTTTTCAATTATCTCCTTCTTCTCAGCGACGGTGATTTTATGGTGTTTCTTCTTGGGCTGAACACGAGCCTGTGGTGGTTTTTTTTCGGTGCCATAATCGTAAAAGTATAAGCAAAAAGCTGCAAGGAAGCGATGGACGTATGCATTCAATGAGAGGGGGAGTGCAAAGTAGCGTCGGCCGGAGCGCTGTTCGATTGCCGAAGATCACTCCGCCAGAGCCGTGTGTTCTACATACTTGGCAATAAAGATGATTCTGATTCTTATTCTGATTCTGATTCCTTTTTTTTCATTAATTATTTGTTCCTTTTTTTCAATCATCACATGTTTTCATCACATCGACGCGCGGTTAGCACAGCAATCTCACATTTGGGTGTTCAAGTTAAAATCCAAGTATTTTAGAGTAAATACATAATACAAGATTAGTCGTATTATTTTTATATAAAAAAATGTTCTGCTCAAGGCAAGGAGGTAATGTCAAAGCAAAAACACAGAGCCGGTAGTTTTTTTTTTTTTAAAGTACAGATGACGGCTGAAGAAACCTTCTCATCGATACTATTTCATAGGTGTGTTTTATGTTACACCACCAAAGGGGTTTCGTCTTCGCATATACAATGATACCTCGAGTTACAAACCCCTTGGCTCACGAACTTTTCGGTTTACAAACGTTAAATAAATGAACATTTTACCTTGGCATACAAACTATTTTTCGGGATACACACGGAGCTGCCACAATAAGTGATGTGTCGTTCGCAAACGAGCCCGGTCTCCAAAAAAGAAAATGTCAGCCGACATTTTTTTTTTTGTCCTCTATTCCCCGCCCCCAGTCTTTGGTTAAAGCCACGTGATTGTTCAAAAACGCAGCAGTGAGGGGAGGTGGTTTAAACATTAAGAGACAGACAGACGACAGAGAGTGACAAAGTGGATAGAAAACAGTGAAATTTGGACTTGTTTCAACTTTGATAGTTCAAAGGCAGAGTGTAGACTGCAAGGTTAAAATTCCCATCAATCAGGCTCCACAAATAACCCACACAGTGTAGACTGAAAGGTTAAAATTCCCATCAATCAGGCTCCACAAATAACCCACACAAGCCATCTGTACACTTGATGCAATAAGCTATCATTCCAGCTAAACAGAACACAATTGATGAGGAACAAGTTAAAATAATCACAGAGAAAGTACCTCCAATGGGATCATTCCTCAAGATGGTGAAAGAAGAAGGCTATGTTCCTCATCAAGTGTTTATTGCTGATGAAACCGGCCACTCCATTCCATCAAGCAATCAACAACCGTCACAAAGTAAATACAACGACGTTATTATCCAGTACAGTTTATTTCTTTAATTATAATACCATATAACATTTATGATACATACAATGAGGTATAGTTTGTGTAGTTTTAAGGCTTAGAAAATTAGAAGGTAGAAAATTATGTTTTATGTGGACCTGGGAACGGATGATTCTCATGTTAATGGTTTCCTATGGGAAATTATTTTTTGGGATACACACTTTTCGTCTTACACACTCTGTCTGGGAACCAATTAAGTTCGTAACAATTGCCGCACTATGAACTCTCGGCCCACCATGATACTTTCTCAGCAAGATATGCCATCACCTTTGTGCATGCTGGCCTACACTCAATCTAATATAGGCCTAACGTCTGCCTGCCCCCCCTCATGCTAAGCGTTCTAAGCATTGTGACCTTTGTAGAAGATAAGCTAAACAGTTTTGGAATAACGGCCTCGGCCATTCATTTATGGCATTGCTAACCATATGAAGGGTATGAGCCAAGGTTATTGACCTTTCACGCCTGTCTCTTGTGATGGAGGGAGCGAGATGCACACAGAAAAGGAATTGGGCTGATTATGTAGTCCGGACTTGGTCAGCAGTTTTTCCTTCAGTATTTTTCCTTTCGTTTTTATCACAGTTCAATTCCTCTTGCATTACAGATGATAGGAGTTCTCAAGGGTATGGTCACACAAGAATGAGGTAGTAGAAAAGGGAATTATTCTTGGTGTATAGTTAGCATTGTCAAAATAATTTCTGTACATAAAGAGCTGCAAAAACAACTGCAAAAACCATACACCCCTCCAATTTATGCTCACAAAGGTCATGGGGGGTGCCGGAGCCTATCCCAGCTGTCTTCGGTCAGTAGGTACACCAAGAACTGGTTGCCAGCCAGTAACTATAAACATATCTCTAGGAATATAAGGTGCTAGTTTGACTATCAATTTCGGTGAATAATGGTCATGGTGTAAATTGACCACTGAAGCCAATTTCACTCTATGAGTCAAATATCGCTGCATCAAGCAGAAAATGCCTCACATTTATCTGCCTTTGCCTTTTCATACCGGACACATCCAAGTTAAGTTGCTGCAACTGTGTGTACTTTCACACAGCATTGGTGTGACAAATCGAAATAGTTGTTGTGTCGGGGGAGTTGCTTTCCACATAGCAGAAGTCAGTCTTTGGTGTGAAACTTCACAGCAGTCCTTACACCCAGGCATCTTCCCAGCTCCCGTTATGACTGATACAACAATCTCAAAACATGGAAAACTAGGGGCTTGACTTAGAACCCCAATTTAAAGAGAAAAATATTGTATTTTTCTATTTTTCTGTCAGTGTAAAAAGGGGCTATTGTGATCGATCTTCACAAGGCACGATATGAATTGCATGGAAGATTTAACTTCCCAAAAGTATGTCTCCTAGTGTTTTACTCGATGAACATTCCATTTCTTGAAATTCCAATGTTACATTGCAAAGTCTTTGCGGTATTACTTCCGGCTTATTTTGTATGTCGTCTATTTGTAGAAGTAATGCAACAGGGGTCTGTGGGGGGATCTGATCAATTCAGATAAGCATTAAAAAACAGAAACATGAAAAGAATGTCATGTAGGCAGCAGAAGAGCAAGCTTTGGGTTGACCAGATTGTGCTCATGTTATTGCAGTCCTGTCCTCCCTTTGCGCCCCCCGCCTCCTAAAAGCTGGGGGTTGTTAGGAAAGCATGCTTTTATATTGGGTCAACGTGCCATGATATCCGTTTTTTTCTCCTGTCCCACTACTTGCATTTATAAACATAAGTAGTTCCTGATGGGGCTTGGCTGGCCACTTTTATTGACTCTGGAGAAAGATATCTTTGCTTGATGCATTGTTTGTGAATAGCACCACTACCCAAGTGGAAATAAGTCTCATAAAAAAAATAACGACAAAAAAAAACACATCAGTTGCTCTATAAATGCATTTTGCCATTAGAGGACGTCCACAGTGAGGTTAAACTTAAAAGCACATTTTTAATATTGTACAATTGTTTTGTTTATGCTGCGCTTTGGATGTTGCCATAACCTCAATTAATGAGCAAGAAAACATGCACACTCACCATTTATGCTGCTTCAGCCATGTTAATTTAGAGGAAGCAGTTGAAGTGTTTGTTGTTATGCAGCAAAGGGCTAATGCACAAGGAGAATGGGAGCTTGTGTGTGCGAGCACATTTGTTTGCAAGTCTCATCAACATCTCTGGTACTCATCGTATAGCACACACACAAAAAAAGGCAGGAATATATCCGGAGGTAACTTGGCCTTAATAAGTGTGGGGGGGCTAATTTGGACCAGAATATTTGAGGCTGTGTTCAAATGGGGACTGTGGACATGAAGTGGGTGGCTGCTGATATACACTTAAAATATGCACTCAATAATACCAATTCGCGATGGAGGATTTGCTCCTTGTTGGATTCTCCTCTGCAGCCACTATTGCAGCCACTATTGCCTACAGTGAGACCTCAACTTACAAACTTAATTGGTTCCCAGACAGAGTGTGTAAGGCGAAAAGTGTGTATCTCCAAAAACAAAATCCCATAGGAAACCATTAAAATGGGAATAATCCGTTCCGGGGTATCCATAAAATATACTTTTCAACTAAATAAGCCTTAAAGGACAACCGACGTCTCCGGACAAGTTCTGTCCATAATTTGTAAAATGGCTTCAAATGACTTTTACTGAGTGTATTTTACAAAGATTCCATTGCATATAGCTATATTTTACGTTTTAAGACTCGCGCTGAACATTCAGGAAGTCTTGTTTTTGAGTTGGTGACGAGTCCTCACGTTACGTCATGAAAGGACCCCCCCCCTAACCGACAAAAAGACACATTGTAGCAGTCCTTCATCACGTCAATGTATTTTGCCGTACTGTTTATCTGAAAACATTGATGTTACATCCAAATGCCGCCAGCAGAGGGAGACCAAGCTCCATGAAAGGAATCTATCAGCCTGTGGAAACGGGCTGATTCATTCCTCACAGGAGCTGGTCGCCATTTTTGAGTGCGACCCCCCCCCCCCCCCCCCCCCCCCCCCCCGCCCGTTTGCCTCAAAATGACACTGAATAAATTCTTTAAGCGATTGCAAACATGTATGCTTTCCTCATCAGAACTATTTGAATCATATTCATAACTAGATGTGTAACAAGAAAGCATATTATCCGAATCTGAAGCCATTGTTTTTATTCTCCAGCAATGCAAGACGTATTGGCGTGACGTCACGAACTGGGGGCGGGACTTTCTGAAAATGCCCAATTCGCAGCTCAATTTTTTGCAGATTTTGGACACTTTAAGTCATTTTTATTGGTGTTTTGCATTTGAATAAAAATATCATACTGCGTGTTTTGGGTATTTTAGATGCTATAAAACGTTTTTCTGATGTCAGTTAAAAAACAAAAAAGTGACGTCGGTTGTCCTTTAAAACTACACACAACCTACCTTATCCTATGTATAATAAATGTGCTATTGTATTGTAATGAAAGAAATACACTCCATAAAGTCACTTTATTTACATTTGTGATGGTCATTGATGGCTCTTAATTGACACCTGTTGCTTTCTGACTTGTAAGGTCTTACGAAACTGAGGCATCACATTATCATTCATCATGTTGATGATTCTCATAGCCTTTTCTGGATGGAACTGTTCAATAAAAGCCTGCACATCAACTGTTGAATGGCCTGCTTCTGCTTGTCCTCTTGAAGGCAAATCAAATTCTCTGTGTTGATGACCTCATTATGGTCAGCAACAAGCTCCTCGGTGTCGAGTCCCGTAGGTGCTGGCAGAGATTTTATGACAACAAAAGGCGCGAGTCCGATGATTCCACGGACGCGGAATAAAACGCGACAAAAGAAGGCGGGCGGGATGAATAAAATGGCACACTCTCGTCTAACAATCACCTCGTGCAATGCAAACTGTTGGATTTGCCTGCACAAGACATAGCGATGCACTTTCGTCATAATCATGTCACTGGTGAGTGACAGTGACTCGTTGAAATGAAATGAAATTGAAGTGTCGTGAACGGCGGCCACGCCCGAGCTGTCAACTCGCACGTGACAATTTAGCGTGACCATTGACACGCTGTTCCGGTGTGTGTGAAAACACTAGCTCTGATTGGCTTACCATGACACATGACTCTACCCTTTAGCCAATCACAATCACTTTAATCGCATCTTGACAGGGGGTTCAAGTGTAGCAACACAGAAACGTTGGCAAGTGTTTGTCCCTGCTCATTCAGTTAGACAATGCTTTCCAAACAGCCTAGAGTCATAAGAAGTTGTGCGCTATTCTCGAACGTGAACGCACCCCAAATCTTGGATGACAAATAAACAGAGCAGAGGAGATGCGTACGGCTGGTAGTTTCTTCAATTTATTCATAGTAACGCACCACATTGAACTGAGTCTGAACACGAGCCTGTGGTTTTTATTTCCCATAATAGTAAAATTATCTGCAAAAAGCTCCTCTGAGGCGATGGACGTGTGAATTCAGAGAGAGGGGGTGTGGAAAGGCGCGCCGGCTGGAGCGCTGTTCGGTCGTGTGCTTCCGCCGAAGATCACTCCTCCAGATCCGAAGGTCGTGTGCTTGATGGACTGGCCGTGGTGGGTGTCTATTATGAAAATAGTCCTTATTATAAGGCTTAATTTTCATAAATTTGACATTCGGATGATGAAAGGTTCGTATTATAAGGCGTTTGTAAGTTGAGGTCTCACTGTACTTCGTTCCGAGATCACAATTCTTACGTTTCCCCATGGTTTAAATTGGTGTTGAACAACATTACTCTATATAAGCTCTGCTACGCTTTTTTATTGTGCTCGCGTATGACAGTTCAAAACACGGAAGGTGTTAGAAAATGGTGTCTGCTACACTGCACAAGGCATGGGAGCTGGTCACGTAACCAAGCCACGTGACCAACGGCGCGACCGATACATATTTCGATAATGGTGGTACTGTATAGAAACCCCTAAGCAAATATCAATTCACCTTCAGTATCTTTTGTATCGTATATATAAACATAGCAAAATGGCCGGAGGGAGATGAAAAAGAGCACCAAAGTAACCGTAATAACCATGAATCGTACTAACCGGAACTAATTATACATAAAAAGACTAGAAATGTCCACGGGAAATGAAAATAGTATCATAATAAGCAGTATTATCAATATAAATAACTGATATCGATATAACGAGACTTTACTGTATCTGTAAAAAAAACTCCTTGGAGGCGATCGACGTGTGTGTGTCTCTCTCTCTCTCTCTGTCTCTCTGTCTCTGTCTGTCTCTCTCTCTCTCTCTCTCTCTCTCTCTCTCTCTCTCTCTCTCTCTCTCTCTCGCTCGCTCTGGATCGACGTGTGCATTCAGAGAAAGGGGGTGTGGAAAGGCAGGCCGGCTGGGGCGCTGTTCGGTTATGTGCTTTGGTATTCTTCCGCGGAAGATTACTCCGCCAGCCGTGGTGGGGGGTGTGTATCGCGGAAAGTAGTGCGTAATCCAAGGTTTAATTTTCATAAATTTAACGTTCGTAAACCGAAAAGTTCGTAAGGCAAGGCGTTCGTAAAACGAGGCGCCACTGTAGTCCCATTTCTTGGGAGGTCAAATTTGACCAAGAATAAATTGGTTTGTTTTACATCGTTTTTTTTTTAACATTTGTATTGTTTTGAAAAATGTTTATTTCATTTTTGAATGACATCTTCTGAAATAAGTAGCGTAAAAAACATTCCCCTGTCCCCACCAAGTATGTGTGGGCCATTGGAGATGAGGTCAAAAGGCAAAAAAACACTGCTTTGTTCTGCATTTGTCAGGGTTACACCCTGTTGAGAGAACCATAATAGACAACACCAACACATATTACTCCATTATGTTGCTGTTGAAAGATTTACAGTTTGATTTAGTGACAATGGATATTTGATCATGCATGTCCAAGTACAACAAAATCCACTGAAAATGTGTAGCACTGAACAAGACACGTATGCAAACTAGCGTTGTTGCTTTATTTGAATGTCTTCTTCTGTGCCTTTCGCCTTTTTTCCTTCAGGGTTCGGCAAAGCGGATCAGTGTCCTCCATCTAACCCGGTTTTGTGCATCCTCTTCTCTCACACCAGATACCTTCATGTCCTCTTTGGCATTGTCTAACGTCATGAATCGTGTTTGTATTCATTATTGGGCACATGCTGGTATGACGGCATTATTCATATTATCACAATATTTCATGATGAAACTATAAAACCTATGACGATGAAGAGAATCAACTTTGATAAATCAATGTTTATATTCAAGGGAACAACCAACATTTTGAGACACTGATAAACCTCCAAATACGAAGTATGACTATCTGATGGAAAAGTGTATCATTGTATCTTTGAGATTAACCTTGACATTACTGCTGTGGTTGCACAATGTTGGGCAGCAACAGGACTGATGTTGTATATGTGCGTACTAATCATGTACCCTGACATAACGATAATACAAAACATGACACCATCAATATTGTGTTCCAGCCCTATTGTTAAGTTAAAGTACTTTTTGCTAAGGTACCAGCCATTAAAATACAAACTGTTGTCATCTGACATGCATTTGTAGTTGCATGTTTTGTTCCATGTCGGTTGCAATAAAAGACCTATCAGCAAACATCATTCAGATGCAATTTTCAGCCATGGACAGTGTTGCCCTTCACCAGGCTAAATTGTCAAGCAGATCATGCTGTCATACTGCAGAGCTGTCGAAGAAATTACAGGGTTTGAATGCATGAGAGACGAAAATGTGGCCAGTCATATATTGGTCTGTCTGCAGTGTGCTTGAAGAAGGCAATTGCACCAACATTGATTTGTGTCTGAAATAAAGGAGGTCTGGACGCTGCACACATGCTAATGAGAGAGCTCTTTTTGTGCTTTTCCTCTGATCTAGCACTTCATGTTTAAACACTTTTTTTTGTGAGCCGCACAGTTTAGAGGTCGATTCCTAAGTTGCTCATCATGTCTTTTCCCAGACCACCAAAGGGTCTGAGGAAGTGAGCATGGGCAGCTGTGTGGAAAGAGTTGAAAAGGCGGGGTGGGTTTTGGTTGGCATGTTCTCAGTCGGTTTCATCTGTTAAAAAAATGGAAAGCTTGATGGACAATTTTCATTGGAAACAGGGAGGGAGCATGTGTGAAGCGGGCTTGCTGCAGCTTCCTGCCAGTGGCTTGGAGCAAAGCAAAATTTCGAGTAGCACCAGCTATATGTATTATGACTAAAAAGGTTCCACACCTAATTCCAAACATCTTTCATAAAGACCTCACACATGACAAGGAAAGAAATTGTCATGTGGGAATACTGTGCTTATAATGTGTGGTGCGCTTGAGGTGGCCAACACACCACAGCAGGCATCAACCGACAATTTGAAGTTGCCTACTCCAAACCAGATGTCTGCCATCATAAAAAGACAGACAAAGTAAAGGATAGGTGTAGAATAGAGGCAAACTGATTACCACATTTGCCATTCCAAATTCTTCTTTTGTACTTTTTGTTCCGGTGAATGGAATGATTTGGGAGGCACAGCGTAGAAAACACTTGACACAACTGTTTGCTCCTCTATTTGTGTCTGGCAACAAAGCAAGCTTCAGGTTGCTGCCTAATTAGCAACTGTTTTGATTCATGTCGCAATCCTCAAATCCTTAGCTTGGACTAATTCTGAACCACACACATTCGTTGTAACTGCTGTGATTGTCAGTGTGTTTTGCGAGCAGATCAGGGAGGGAAATAAAATATCTTCTACCAACCTACACAACTGGATAATCACTCGGAGTAATATTTGTGAGACATTTGAGAATAAAGACTTGACACCAACATAACTGTTCAGAGTGACCACTCGCATTCAAAGAGCTCGTCTAGCTTGATGCTGTAAATAGTAATGGGAGGACAGACATACGATGAGAAAATTAATGTTGAAGGAAAAGCCCCCCCACCCCCAGATTCATGGGAGTCTCTGACTCTGTTCAAGGCAAATATGAAAGAGCCTTTGTTAGTGAAGGGCTTGCTGCTGACAGAAAATAACTCAGCCCCCTCCCTCAACTTCTAAATTCATTGCCTAAGCTCCTGCTCATCCGTCAATTCATTTCTTCCCCCCCTTCCTGATAAACCTATGTGTTTTCTGTCAAAGTAGCTCATTTAGGATTCCATGCTGCGCCTGCTGTACAGAGGAGGGCCCGGGAGACAGTGGGCTGCATTGTTAGTATTCACTGTCTCCTGCAGACTTCCTGCCACTGGGTGGGCAGTTGGAGTGGGACATGTACAGTTGGTGATTCATGTTTTCACCTGTGATGTCCACCAGATGTGTTTACATTTCGGAGAACAGGATCATATGCAACACTAGCAATGTATTATATTATTTTGATGTGGTGTAGATGTGATTAGTGAGATTCACTCTTGGTAATGTCGTATTTTTAGATCCTACGCCGGTGTGCGGTATTGTTAACCTCCTTAGGCTATGCTAAATAAACCTTGGACTATCAGCGAGGGGAAATGACTGCTGAGCGATGCACTGACGTGTGTCTTTCATCAGGTCACATATTGCTCTCCTCACACCTGCGGCTCATGACAGGATGTTGGCAGGTGTTAATTGCAATTGTAAAACAGGGCATGATGCTCTGTGTTTTTGTGGCATCTCTGTCTCTCCCTAGGGGTGCACATTGTTGGCCTGCTCACAGTCATTTTCCTTGTACATTTTATTTCGTAAGTTATATACATGAGTTCCAATAAGCTCTGTGATTTGATTGTGCCTTGTTTGTTCAAGTATGAAGAGTACCATATTATACGGTTATAACTTGGATCATAATTGTGTGCTTTTATGACAAATAAAACAGACTACATTGTAGCAGCACACGGGCCATTCTGGAAATGTTGTCCGTCCCTCTAACTTGAATATCTAATACCAACATATATTGTAGCTTTCCAGAGAGTCCGCTTTTTATGACAGTAGCCAAAGGGGGGCACAAGCCAGTGTCTTATTGTGCCGGTCCCAAGCCCGGATAAATACAGAGGGTTGTGTCAGGAAGGGCATCCGACGTAAAAAATCTTGTCAAAACCAATATGCGAATCAAACCTCTGAATCGCATACCGGATCGGTCGAGGCCCGGGTTAACAACGGCCGCCATTGGTACTGCTGACCTTCAGGGTGCCAGTGGAAAATGGACTACTGTTGCTCGAAGAAGGAGAGGAGGGAGATGTGCCCGGAGGAAAAGAGAGAACTGGAACAACAAGAGTATAGAACTAAGAGTAGGAACTTTGAATGTAGGAACAATGACAGATAAAGGTACAGAGCTGGTTGACATGATGCAGAGAAGGAAGGTTGACATACTGTGTGTCCAGGAGACCAGGTGGAAAGGGAGCAAGGCTAGAAGCTTAAGGTCAGGGTTTAAGTTGTTCTACCATGGTGAAGAGAGAAAGAGAAATGGAGTTGGGGGTCATCTTAAAAGAGGAATTTGTTCGGAATGTCTTACAAGTAAAAAGGTTATCAGATAGAATGATGAGTCTGAAGCTAGAAATTGAAGGCGTGATGTTCAATGTTGTTTGTGGGTATGCCCCTCAAGTATGATCTGAGCTGGTGGAGAAGGAAATTTTTGGTTGGACTTTGATGAAGTCATACAGAACATCCAGAGAAGTGAGAGGGTTGTAATTGGTGGAGACTTGGACATGTTGGCACAGGAACCAAAGATGATGAGGAGGTGATGGGCAGGTTTGGACTCCAGATGAGGAACGCTGAAGGACAGATGGTGGTTGACTTTGCTAAGGGAATGGAAATGGCTTTTGTTAATACTTTCTTTCAGAAGAGACAGGAACATAGGGTGACCTATAAGAGTGGAGGCAGAAGTACACAGGTAGACTACATTTTGTGTCAACGGCGCCATCTAAAGGAAATCAGTGACTGCAAAGTAGTGGTTGGTGAGAGTGTAGCCAAACATCATAGGTTGGTGGTGTGTAGGTTGACGCTGGCAGTGAGGAAGATTAAGAAACCAAAGGCTGAAGTGATGACAAAATGGTGGAAGTTGAAAAAGGAAGAGTGTTGCATAACATTTAAGAAGGAGGTAAAACAAGCACTGGATGGGCAAGAGGTCCTTCCAGATGACTGGCAAACTACAGCGAACATAATCAGAGACACAGGTCGGAAAGTACTTGGTGTATCAAGTGGGAGAAAGTTAGATAAGGAAACTTGGTAGTGGAATGGGGAGGTGCAGGAGTGTAAACAGAGAAAGAGGTTAGCAAAGAAGAAGTGGGACACTGAGAGGACGGACAAGAGTAGACAGCAGTACAAGGAGATGCAGCGCACGGTGAAAGTAAAGGTGGCAAAGGGCAAACGAGAGGCCTATGATAACTTGTATGCTCGGCTGGACAGCAAGGAAGGCGAAACTGATCTTTACAGGCTGGCGAGACAGAGAGACAAAGATGGTAAGGACCTGCAGCAGGTTTAGATGATTAAGGATAGAGATGGCAATGTATTAACAGGTGCCCGTAGTGTGATGGCAAGATGGAAAGAGTACTTTGAAGAATTGATGAATGAGGAAAATGAGAAGGAACAAAGAGTAGAAGACGTGACTGTTGTGGACCAAGACGTCGGAAACATTAGCAAGGATGAAGTGAAGAGGGCGCTGAAGAGGATGAAGGGGGGAAAGGCACTCGGGCCTGATGATTTACCAATCGAGGTATGGAAGTGTCTTGGAGAGGTGGCGGTGGTATTCCTGACTGGGTTATTCAACAAGGTCTTAGATCAGGGGTGGGCAAACTTTTTGACTCGCGGGCCGCATTGGGTTCTAAAATTTGATAGAGGGGCCGGGCCAGGAGCATATGGAGGGAGTGTTTGGGCCGGAAATACTAACCCTAAAGCATTAAAGGATAACCGACGCCTCCGGACAAGTTATGTCCATAATTTATAAAATCACTTCAAATGACTTTGACTGAGCGTATTTTACAAAGATTTCACAGTATATATCTATAGTTTACGTTTTAAGACTGACGCTGAATATTCATGAAGTCTTGTTTTCGAGTTGATGACGATCCCCATTGACGTCACGTTTGGAACGCCCCTGACCGAGAAAGCGACACACAATGCATTTTGGGTACTATGTTTGGTCTGAAAACTTCGTGTCGATCCGTGTCATTGACGGTTCGAATTGATATGGGAGGACTCCTTGAATCAATTGCAAACATTTCTGCTTTCCTCTTCAGAACTATTTGAATCATATTCATAACTGGATGAGTAACAAGAAAACATCTTCTCCGAATCTGAAGCCATTGTTTTGATTCTCGAGCAAGGCGTGACGTCACGAACAAGGGGGTGAGACCTTCTGAAACTGGCCATTTCCGGATTCATTTTGAAGTCATTTTTATTGGTATTTTTCATTTAACTAAAAATATCAGCCTGCCTGATTTGGGTATTTTAGATGCTATAAAACGTTTTTCTGATGTCAGTGGGAAACAAAAACAAAAAATGGTGCCGGTTGTCCTTTAAATGTAGTGTGTACAAACCTCATAGCACAGAAAGAACACTACAACCCAATTTATGAACTGTCTTTCAAATGTGAAAAATATCCCTGATCAGTTAATACATTTGTCTCAAGGAATATGGCGTTTACATACTATTTCGCAGATACTTGGAGGAGGAAATGGAAATAGATTAAAATAACATATGCACTGTGATTTATCAAGATTGCGTCTGTTTTAAATAAGTTTTCATTGAAGGGGCAAAGTTACAGAAATCAACATTTATTGAAAAATGGAATCACTTTCAACATTCAAAACATATTATTACACAACGAAATATGCAAGCTCAAAAATACCTTCCTGTGTTAAATTCCGCCAAATCATAGATGGTTTGTCCTGACGAGCGCTCAACAAACTCTCCACTGACGCCCTCGCCTTCACGCGCAAACAATACACGTGTACCGTCGCCGAGCACACAGACATAGGCTACCTGCAGTGGAAATTTGCATACACGGCACGGCGGCCAATCAGAAGCCTGCTGAGACTTCTCAAGACTTTCTCAAGCCTTATAAAGTCGTTTTCCAAAATAGATGCACAGAACCTCAGCCCAGAAGAAAGATTCAGAAGAAGCTAACAACATATGTGACGTTACAAAACGTAAATTTACATTAAACCGTGACTGTAAAGTGTACGTGAGACTTATGAAAGGGGCTTGGTGGCTCGTAGGAAGCAATGCAAACGTTGCATTGTGCACTGCAATGACAATCGACTACTGCAGCAAAATCTACCGCCATGCACATTTACCGTAAATTAAGCACGGTAGCATTTGTCCTAGGTACATTCTTGATTTAAAAAAAACTTCATACTTTGTGCAAATGTTTTTTAATTTGATTAGTTGTCTCATTGTGCTTCAAGTTGGGAAAAACGGGGCAGGCAACTTTTCAGTTATCTGCCCTGTTTTCCGCTAACTTTTTGTCATGAGTTTCAGACACTGTTTTTACTATAATTTGGGCAAGTTCGGCGTGCCGGATTAAAAAGCCTAACGGGCCGTATGTGGCCCGCGGGGCGTAGTTTGCCCATGTCTGTCTTAGATGGTGAACAGATGTCTGAAGAATGGAGACGAAGTGTACTCGTGCCCATTTTTAAGAACAAAGAAGATGTGCAGAGTTGTACTAACTACAGAGGAATAAAGTTGATGAGCATACAATGAAACTCTGGGGAAGAGTAGTTGAAGCTAGACTAAGAGCAGAAGTGAATGAACATTTGTGAGCAGCAGTATGGCTTCATGCCAAAAAAGAGTACGACAGATGCATTGTTTGCTTTAAGAATGCTGATAGAGAAGTACAGAGAAGGTCAGAAGGAATTGCATTGTGTCCTTTAGATCTGGAGAAAGCGTATGACAGGGTGCCCAGAGAAGAGCTGTGGTATTGCATGAGGAAGTCTGGAATTACAGAAAAGTATGTCAGAGCGGTGCAAGACATGTATCATGACTGTAAGACAGTTGTGAGGTGTGCTGTCGGTGTGACTGAGGAATTCAAGGTGGAGGTGGGACTCTTATTTGCTATGGTGATGGACAAGCTGACAGACGATATTAGACAAGAATCTCCTTGGACCATGATGTTTGCAGATGACATTGTGATCTGTAGCGAGTACGGGGAGCAGGTGGTGGAGAAACTAGAGATGTGGAGATATGCCCTGGAAAGGAGAGGAATGTAGATCAATCGCAGCAAGACGGAATATATGTGTGTGTGAATGAGAGGCATCCAAGTGCAAGAGTGATGCTACAGGGGGAAGAGATAAAGAAGATGGAGGATTTTAAGTTCTTGGGGTCAACTGTCCAGAACAATGCAGAGTGTGGAAAAGAGGTGAAGAAGTGTGTCCAGGCAGGCTGGAGCGGCTGGAGAAAAATGTCAGGTGTGATGTGTGATAGAAGGGTTTCAGCTAAGATGAAAGGAAAAGTGTATAAAACAGTGTGAGACCAGCCATGATGTTTGGACTGGAGACGGCGCCGCTCAAGAAAAGACAGGAAGCAGAGCTGGAGGTAGCAGAGCTGAAGATGTTGAGGTTTTCTTCGGGAGTGACCAGGTTGGATAGGATCAGGAATGAGTACATTAGAGGGACAACTCATAGTAGAGGCTTTGGAGAGAAAGTCAGAGAGGCCAGACTGAGATGGTTTGGACATGTCCAGAGGAGAGAGAGTGACGGCAGAAGGATGCTTGAACTGCCAGGCAGGAGACCGAGAGGAAGACCGAAGAGGAGGTTTATGGATGTGGTCAAAGAGGACATGAAGGTAGCTGGTGTGAGAGAAGAGGATGAACAAAACTGGGTTAGATGGAGGACATTGATTCGCTGTGGCGACCCCTGAAGGGAAAAGCTGAAATGAAAAGAAGAAGAAGAGTGGAGACAATGGTTCCCGATTTGTTCTAAAGTCAGAACAGCCTGTCCCAAGTATCCCTAACCTAATAAAGAACAAATATGACGAGACCAAACTAATAATTAGGACATTGGTAGGGAACAACAGTTTCTTAACGACCCCCCCCCCCCAATACTCTCCCTCCACACACACATTTTTATTTTGATTCAGCACAAAAACAGTCAGTTTTCGTGGACATATACATAAACTGGACATTCACTTTTGAAAAGATGCATTTGTTAGTATGTTGGCTAATATAAACAAAATGTTATCCAAATGATAATAATCAAATATTAAAAAATGATCACTGTTTCTTTGAATCGTATTAGATAGTAATTATTGTCTCAGTCCGAAGGGTGGTTGTTATATGTAGTTTATATAGTTTATATGTTACCTTTTATGTCTTTCCTTGTTGGCAGATCCTACTCGTCCTGACCTAATTTTGACGATTGCTGCTGTAATTATCTATTTTCCATCATAGGATGGTTAGAGCCTCTGTCTAATCAAAAAAGGTAAAAGGTTAAGAAAATGTAAATGCTAATGCGTTTTTAACCAATTTTTTTCTTTTTTTTTCTTCCTTTGATTGTTATGAATAGCAGAATCCCCATGATCTTGGTCAAAATAGCAATGATGAGAAGGTTTCTTCAGCCGTCATCTGTACAAAAGTGAAGGTTTCGGACGTTTCGCCTCCTATCCAAGAGACTTCGTCAGCGAACTAAAGTCTGACTGGTCGTATCGGCCCCATTTATATATCCCTAATGTCCAGACATGGTGGCGCCGGACACAGCTATGATAGGTCCCTACTCTCAGGTTGGGGGGGCAAGGGACCCCTCCCTGTGGCCCCACTGATTGTTCCTACATTCCTGACTAACGACTGGCCTATTACCCCCACTCCCCCCGGTATCACCTCATCAGCATAACGACCCTCATCAGCATTGCGAAAGTTGCCTAACCTGTTTTGCCTAAGCAGGCTATTGTATGAACGATCCAAATTGAACCTCACCCCACCAGAGCGGTTTAATGAAGGATTTTGTTGTTTTATAAGAATCGCCTCTTTTACCCCCCTTTCAAACCATCTATGTTCTTTCGCTAAGATTTTAACCTCATTGTCGTCAAATGAGTGGTTGCTAGCTTTTAGGTGCAAATGTACTGCCGATTGAGGCCCACTAGTATTATCCCTGCGATGTTGATAAAGTCTTTTTTTGAGAATTTGTTGAGTCTCCCCAATGTACTGCTCTTTACAATTTTCATTCTTACAATGTATGGAATAAACTACATTACTTTGTTTTTCATTTGGTAGCCTATCTTTTGGATGCACTAATTTTTGCCTTAACGTGTTTATCGGTTTAAAATAAGTAGGAATTTTATGTTGCCAAAGGACTCTTTGTAATTTTTCAGAAACTCCTGCAATGTACGGTACTGCTACTCCTCTCCTTTTTGAATCTTGAGAATTATTGGTTTCGTTCGCTATTCTTTCTTTCTGACATTTGTTGAATGACCACTGAGGGTACCCACAGTTAGTGAGTGCTCTCCTGATATGTTTTGACTCCTTTTCTCAAAGACCTCATATTGGAACCTGAGAAAACTTTGGCATCATACGATGTGACTTCTCTCTTTACATCTGTCCCAACCCCAGCAGCAGTCTCAGTGGTGAGGACGAGGCTGCTGGCGGATGTTTCTCTGCATGAAAGAACCAAACTTAAACCGGATCACATCTGCCAATTATTAGAAATCTGCCTTAACACTACTTGTAAGAATGAAAATTGTAAAGAGCAGTACATTGGGGAGACTCAACAAATTCTCAAAAAAAGACTTTATCAACATCGCAGGGATAATACTAGTGGGCCTCAATCGGCAGTACATTTGCACCTAAAAGCTAGCAACCACTCATTTGACGACAATGAGGTTAAAATCTTAGCGAAAGAACATAGATGGTTTGAAAGGGGGGTGAAAGAGGCGATTCTTATAAAACAACAAAATCCTTCATTAAACCGGTCTGGTGGTGTGAGATTCAATTTGGATCGTTCATACAATAGCCTGCTCAGGCAAAACAGGTTAGGCAACTTTCGCAATGCTGATGAGGGTCGTTATGCTGATGAGGTGATACCGGGGGGAGTGGGTGTAATAGGCCAATCGTTAGTCAGGAATGTAGGAACAATCAGTGGGGCCACAGGGGGGGGGGTCCCGCGCCCCCCCCCCAACCTGAGAGTAGGGACCTATCATAGCTGTGTCCGGCGCCACCAGGTCTGGACATTAGGGATATATAAATGGGGCCGATACGACCAGTCAGACTTTAGTTCGCTGACGAAGCCTCTTGGATAGGAGGCGAAACGTCCGAAACCTTCACTTTTGTACAGATGACGGCTGAAGAAACCTTCTCATCGATGGACCACTCCTGTACGACTGAGAGCTTACACAGACGCCTTAACACTACGTATTTTCAATTTCGGGAAAAATTTTATAAACAAATTCATGGTTGTGCTATGGGCTCACCAGTTTCACCCATAGTGGCTAATCTTTACATGGAAGAGATGGAGAAACAGGCCCTCGCATCCTTCCCGGGGACAAAACCTAGACACTGGTTTAGATATGTGGACAATACTTTTGTCATTATTAAGAAACAAGAAATTCAATCCTTCACAGATCACCTCAACTCTGTAGACTTCAACATTAAATTTACTCGTGAGGACATTCAAGAGAACCAACTAGCCTTCTTGGATTGTAAAGTAATTATAAAAGAGGACAGAGCGCTAAAAACAGAAGTCTTTAGGAAGGCTACGCACACTGACCAATACTTACTTTTTGACTCTAACCACCCTTTACAACATAAACTAGGAGTTATCAGAACCCTCCAGCATAGGGCTAAACTAATACCAACTAGCACTGAAGGTAGAGAAAAGGAGTCAAAACATATCAGGAGAGCACTCACTAACTGTGGGTACCCTCAGTGGTCATTCAACAAATGTCAGAAAGAAAGAATAGCGAACGAAACCAATAATTCTCAAGATTCAAAAAGGAGAGGAGTAGCAGTACCGTACATTGCAGGAGTTTCTGAAAAATTACAAAGAGTCCTTTGGCAACATAAAATTCCTACTTATTTTAAACCGATAAACACGTTAAGGCAAAAATTAGTGCATCCAAAAGATAGGCTACCATATGAAAAACAAAGTAATGTAGTTTATTCCATACATTGTAAGAATGAAAATTGTAAAGAGCAGTACATTGGGGAGACTCAACAAATTCTCAAAAAAAGACTTTATCAACATCGCAGGGATAATACTAGTGGGCCTCAATCGGCAGTACATTTGCACCTAAAAGCTAGCAACCACTCATTTGACGACAATGAGGTTAAAATCTTAGCGAAAGAACATAGATGGTTTGAAAGGGGGGTAAAAGAGGCGATTCTTATAAAACAACAAAATCCTTCATTAAACCGGTCTGGTGGGGTGAGGTTCAATTTGGATCGTTCATACAATAGCCTGCTTAGGCAAAACAGGTTAGGCAACTTTCGCAATGCTGATGAGGGTCGTTATGCTGATGAGGTGATACCGGGGGGAGTGGGGGTAATAGGCCAGTCGTTAGTCAGGAATGTAGGAACAATCAGTGGGGCCACAGGGAGGGGTCCCTTGCCCCCCCAACCTGAGAGTAGGGACCTATCATAGCTGTGTCCGGCGCCACCATGTCTGGACATTAGGGATATATAAATGGGGCCGATACGACCAGTCAGACTTTAGTTCGCTGACGAAGTCTCTTGGATAGGAGGCGAAACGTCCAAAACCTTCACTTTTGTACAGATGACGGCTGAAGAAACCTTCTCATCGATGGACCACTCCTGTACGACTGAGAGCTTACACAGTCAAAATAGCAATGTGAACAGTAATCATCCATCTCAGTTGTAACAAAACATTTTATTGTGATTCATTTCCAGCAGTGTTGCTCAGAGCAACACACATCAGTGTTTGTGTTACAGATGTTTTTGAGCCGTTTGTCATAGCTTGCGTTTGCCAGCCTTGCCTCGGGAGTTCCACATAGATAGTCCCAGCAGAGAATCTATTGGCTCCATGTTGACTTCCTCCGGCTGTCTCCAATGGATTTGACATGGATAACGCGTTTGGGTTTGTAGGCGCGATGGGGGAGGTGATATAATAAAACCAAGATACCCACAAATGAAAGAACGCGGGAGAAAGACCAAAACAAAGAAGACTGAAATGAAGAGGGCTCAAGTTGGGAAAAGCCAAGGAGTTGTCAGGGTCAACTGCCTCACCCTCCCCACTCGAAGGCTCTGGAGGGTGAGTGAGTGTGGGTGAGTAGGACTGAGTAAGACTTATTTAGATCAAACAATATACTGTAAATTTATGCACAAGTGATTTATAATGGACTTTTCCCTGTGGCCCGCTTGGAAATACACCACTGATGAGGTTCATAATTGTGTCTTATTCTATGCTTTAATTGTTATAGCAATGGCAACATTCATTTGTCTAATTTACTGTTCCGCACTGGTATTGTAGTGAAGGCTTTAACCGTCATTGTCTGGAAACGATAAGGCATATTAGGTATGATGGGCCTCCTGTCGCATATAATCTAATGTTGCCATAATAGACAGAATTCTGGGTTTGGATTCATTCATACTATAAATTCAAGCACATTCCCAGGCCATGTTTTCTATAATGGGCCATTATGGGACATGTTTGTCTATGAAGGGGCCAGATTTCCTCAATGTGGATGAGGGTCCTGCGCCGGCTATTTAAGCGAGGAGGAGCATGAGCGAGACACTGTCCCTCATTAAAGTGACCTGATTGCCGCTAGAGTAAAAGCCATAAAACCGCTTTAATGTTCTTTGCAGAAGAGCGCCACAGTTTGCCCACAGCTGTATCGCCCTAAAAAAAAAAAAAAAAAAATCAATCAGAATGATCTGTTGTCATAGCTCATGGCACCAGCTGTCTGACCATTTTTAAATGCAGCCCGTGGGCATCACACACTCTCCGTTGGCTGCCATGATTCTAAAAAGCTTGTCTCACTCTGGTCCACTTGAGTAGAAGAACTTTGTTGGATTGGGGTGGACATCAAACATCCCATTAAGATTTGCTAGATCACACACATTTCCTGTGTTACCCCTGTTCCACCATATGTGTTTTCCTTAGTCTAAATCTAGAAATGTACACTTGTTCCAATGGACAGTGTCTCACTGTATACATGCATGGCGACACCGGTACCTCTCCGAACACCCTATCTTGTTTGTGTTTGGGTAGTAAAATGTGATGCACAACTGCTATGGGAGCGCATCTTGGGGTTCCTGCAAGGCTATAATCCTCCTAATATGGATCATGAATGTGAATGTGGATCAGAAAGACAAATGTTTGTGCTTCCAGGTCCTTCTGAGATGTGCAGCTTTCACGTTATCCTTTCTGTGCCCTGGACCTTTTTCAGTTCTGAATTTCAACCAAGTATCAATTTTCTTATGGGCCTTAAATTATGTTATTTTGGCAGAAGCCTTCATGTTTCAGATGATCATAGAGCTTCCATCAAATAAAAGTGGCAGGGAGATGATTATAACCAAATAAAAACATGTACATTTCATTTTGGGTTGGGTGGGTGAAAAGTGCCTTTGTCCACAAAGCATGTTTAAAAAAAAGGGAAAAAAGTTGAATTTGAGTAATTCAATAGCCAAATCAGTTTCATATAAATAGTAACAATAATGCATTTCATTTATAAGTGCCATTTAAAACTCTCAAGGTCACTTTACAGTCACAGAATAAGTGTTTCTGTGGGTGAGCAGCGGCAGCCACACACACCAGCGTTCACTCAACCCGGAAGGAACTCAAATAGATAGAAAGCTAGCTAGATCGCTATATAGCTAATACATAGCTAGCTAGATAGCCGGCCAGGGAGCTAGATAGAAAATAGCTAGCAAGCAAGAAGCCCCCTAGATAACTGGATAGCGAGGTAAATCTTCTTATTTTCCTTTATGACTGAAGAAAAACGACCATGTATAGAACGGCGTTTTTGGGAAGATAACGTGTAAACTGCCCCACATTGTGATTGCGGACACGTTCATAAACTTGCGGGGCACTTTGCACACGTACATTGTCTTCCACTCCCACATTGCCTTTAATCTAAATCATGTTTCTCAGTGGAACGCTGAAACCTCGTTTGTATGCTGGTCATTGCAAGAGCCAATGCAAATCTTATTTACACGTGCTGTATTCTGTAGAGGAGAAGCGTCTATTTTTTACTAATTGGCAGAGACTACACTGACCCCAGGTTCTGATGGATGGTTCTTTGAATACAATTGCCAAAGGAAGGATGCCCCATTCACATGGATTCCATTTTTCATGCACCAAAAAACAATGTAGGATATACTCACAGGGCATTTCCTCCACCACTCCAACCCTGTCTGTTCTATTTCTTTTCTGCTTCTTTCTTTTGCAACTCCCCCGACTGCATTCTGAAAATTGATAGGCGTTCTTCTGCTTCAGGTTGCAGGAACCTTCCTTTCAAATTTGGTGCTGATAGTAAAGGTGTGGCTTGCAGCCATAGTGGGAACACAAGCAACAAGGGAGCAGACTCCCATTCAGCCGCTAGGCTAAAAGCAGCAAGCTCATGCCTGATGTGAGACCTCGCTCAAAGGGCTTTGTGAGGGGTATGCTCTTTGACCCCGCGACGCCTGCACACATTATGTAAATGTGTGCAGAATACATGGACGATGGCACTGTTATTTCCACACAAATGCACTTGGTTGACTTTGAGTACATATTTGTTATGGAACACATTCCATCAATGATATTGGGCCATAAGAACCAGTGAGAATGCAAAGGTAAAAACAACTAAGTCCTGTAATCAGAATCAGAATCAGAATCAGAATACCTTTATTCGTCCCGCAATGGGGAAATTTGCAATCGAGCTTCCTTCCATATGTTGTTGTGGTAGTGGTTGGTAAGGTAACCAGATCTTTCCCCTCCCCTCCGAAGCTATGTTATTGTCGCTGTGCACAAAGGATGGGGGTTGTGTAATGTAAGATGGAGCAGCGCAAACGAGGTTCATGGACAACGCCCTCTCCCAGACTGTCAGCGTGTATCAATTGACCATTTCAGGAGGACGTTGAACGTCAGATTTCACTCCAAAGCGATGGAACTACACAAGACTGTGTGCTACTTTAATATTGCGTGCTTTCCATCATTTTTGAACCTGGTTTCATTTATGCCCAAGGGGTAAATTCACAACTCAATAAATGTGTTCACTGCTTTCCCCTACTTGTTCTGACTAATGACTGATCACTCCTTTTGTGTTATGAACCTGTTAAAACACTTCCAGAATCAGGTCCCGCAGCAGGACTGACATCAGCACTGACAAGGGTTTGATGTGATGTGTGATGTGTGAAGTATCTACTTGTGCAGCAGGTGGTGGGCGGATTACTTTTCTTGTGTGAGCTGCTTATACTTAATACTGTGATGTCTTCTAAACCATAATGTCTCCTTGTGTGGATTTAAAATGAAAATTGGTGCCTGGATAGAATTCACAGTGCTTTGTTTTAATGAGAAGAAACGTTAGTATAAGGGTGATTGTTGAGGTGACTTATGTCCAAGCATGAGTGGATTTATAATTTAATTTCAAACCACTAGTAGCTAAAATACATGTTATGTAGAGATGTTATTTGATGAATTCCGGTCCTCTCTTTTTGTAAATCTCAGCACAAGTCAGATGGAAGTGATTCAAACCACATGTTGTGGGGACTTGAAAGGGTTGCGCAGCATCAACACACACAGCTGGCTGACAGTCTTGTGATCTTGTACGCTGTCTTTTTTTTTGTGGATCTTCTCGCAAAGCCTGACCTCCTTTGAGTAATTATTTGCCCTCCAATGATACATCCTTGTTGAATGGTCCTTAATAAATGACCTGCCAGGATTGCCCAAGAAAGCAAATGTTCTTGTGGTGAGTGCGTTTCACTGCTGGCACTGGGTGAATGTTATTATGGTTACACGCTCCCATATAGGGTTTGCAACATTATACTCCAAATTGGCAGTGAGGTGGCCATGGACATTGAGTTACAGTCCACCCACCTTCAGCACTGATCATTAGCACCCAACTGTCATGATCTGGTTGGCGACCAACGGGGGGCGCTGTCGGCCCCGCCTGCACCTGTGGGTGGAAATGAGACGGGTCCGATGTACCTGCGGGATCCGATGGTTGGTCGGTTCATTGTTTGCTGCTTGTTTGCTGCATGCATTGTGTATGTGTTTGTTTAACCTTGGCGGACTTTTACTTTTGGTCTTCTTTTGCTACTTTGTATTTTTTCCGTTCAGATCATTTTGATGTTTTACATTTTGTTCCTGCTGACCTTTAATTTAATACAATTTGTCAAACAACCTCCTGCTCCCTCCTGCCTGCTTTTTGGGATCCGCACCCGCCATCACCACCTTGCAAACCGTGACACCAACGCACTGGGGTATTAAAGTTTGTTTTACAGCTCCCAATCAACAACAATGCAGGGCTGCAGATTATTGAATTAATATCATATGAGTTATAAAAGCTGTCCATCTTGAGTGTCCATGTCGTTGTATCGGGACGGTGTGGTCCTGGAGGGGCTGCCTTGGCTAATAGGCAGATTTGTCATGCCTCTGAAGATGTAAAAAATAAATCTTTACAACTGCTGGAAATAGTTTTACAATGGCATTCATGACATTTCTGTGTGATACTCAATCCATTTTATATTCGTACTGCCCCATCAAGCTGTTCAGCAATATGTAGGCAAGCAATGTTTATGGTCATTTAGCTGTTCCCTTCATCCCAAGTCTTCAAAATGGCATTGTATTTGAAAGTGTTAACCTGCCATGTGTCCATTGCGTGGGAATGAAGATTTAGCAACTGTAGTTCAAGTTATGAATGTTATGTGGTTCCTTATTTTCATTACCGAGCAGGTTTTACTTTCATGAATACAGAACCACTGCACACAAAACTTTGTAGTGGCACACAAAGGAACAACCAAATACTTTTCAACCACCAATTATAGTTTGATTCAAGACTTGAGTCAAAATAACACCATTGGAGTCTGCTAAACTCAAAATCGTATGGGCACCAAGAATTGTTCTGCCAACTGACGTGCTTATGGACCAAAGCAAATCTAATGAAGATCTCTCTGAATTGTTTGCACTTTGTGTTAAGGCTCAGTGAAGATGTATGTGCTACCTTGTGATCTTTTATAGTTGTGCCTAACACAATCTACAAATCCTATGGTGACAAGGCCTTTTCACAGTACTGTACTCTTGAAAGAAAACTCTTTGACCAAATAAAACTTGAATCTATCTCAATAGTCTGAAATTAGCATTAGATTTAGTAATACAATTAGACACAGACTTTATCTTGTTGACTGTGGCTCTGAGGCAAATGCTCAATTCTCGTAATAGAAAGTTTGAAGAGCAACTCAGAGCACCTTGAACAATTTAATCCCCTGAACCGTTTTCAACAACAATAACCAGACAGTGGCCGCACTAAAAGTCACAATTCAATAATTTTACTATCTTGAAAATAATAGTTTGGATTATTACAATCTTTAAAAAAACAACAACAATGTCGATATATCAAGGCAAAGCAGGACTCAATAACAAGCGTTAGTTGAGCACCGAGCTACATTGCCATTTGAAGCAGCACTTGTACAATTTAGCCGGATTTCAAAGCAATAAGACAATGTTAATTTGCCAACATGCTAATGTTTTATTTCCAGAAATAATTCATTCATGTGAACCATACCTCACAAACTGCACGGGGACTCACACAGACAAAAATAATGCCCTACTCGTTTCACTGAAGGATAAATCTGTTGAAGCTGAACAACATGACCAAAGCTTTCGATGCTTATGACGACGTGCCACCATATGATGTATACCAGTACTGTTGATATATTTTGTGACTCTGATAAACATGGCTGGCACTGCAATGTGACAACATTCCGTCATTCCTCACATTAAAAACCCCAAGGTCTGGAAACATTTCCACGGGCGGTCTTTTCCAAGCGGAAACAGATTTGTACATGGTCATGCTTGTGGTTTGCTGTTATGTTATAGCTTCAGACAAACTGAGGACAGATGTGTTTGGAGTTATTTCCAAAACCCCTACCCCGACATCCCCGTATTCCTTCGACCCAGCCCCCTTCTTGATTCTCCTCTCTCTTCCGCCCCGCTTACGCTTCCCCTAATCTGGGACTCATTGTGTCTGTAATAAAGCACAGCTGCACACATCCCTCTCTGCACCCACTCAGTTGAGCTGATTACATGGGAGTAAGAGTCTAGTCACACAGCCATGCTCCCTCAACACAGATAGTACACGTTAGTTGCTGCACATATTTTGTCAGAGTCATGCCAGTGCTAATCACTGAGGCTTGACACTGCACTTTTGCTGGTGTACATAACAGCAGAGGCTCAGTTCAATCTGGGAACCGATGTTGGCTGGTTTTGAGCATGATCTGCGATGATTGTGGTCTTTTACTATTTTACCAAATACTACAAAGGCTACTAAATTACATGTTCACTCACTGACCAATTATGTCAACTGTTGGAAACAGGGACAAAGGTGTTGGATACCCCCTTTATTTTTGAAAGTAGGTTGCACCATTTGAGAGAGTACCACACATCCAAACTGAGGCTTGATGCAATAAGATTGGAAGTGTGAGACAAAAATAAATGAATGAATAAATAAATAAATAAAACATAAGTAAGTTACACAAAAAAAATTACAGTATATTACTCAGTTTCACAACAGAATCATACCATGTCAAAAAAATTGAAAAAAAGAAGCAACCACATAAAAGCTATGCTCTGGTTGCTTTCTTTCATGGCAATTGGATGCATCTGCCTATCGTGTGGAATATTGCTTTTAAAATTGTCACGTCCCACTGAAATGACTAAAATTGAGAGTTGAAAGGAGTCCTATGATTTGAAGCTCCAATATTGGATCACTGAATTGATGACAGGTTGTGATCATTTTTCTTGGAATGTGAAAAGCGTTAGAACACACAAAAACACAATTAGAAACGTCGCATCTGCTACCTCTCAATTTGCCTAGGTGATGCTGGCACCGCTTTCTTATTCCAGTTCACACTTGCCTTTTTGACATCCCATTTGAAGACATTACACATGCCAAATGAATCTGTCTCCGTGTACTACTAGGGAAATGCAGAATCAATTGTGCATCATTTGAATTGGATGCAGTCCTCATTGTAT
Organism: Hippocampus bargibanti; assembly: GCF_051943395.1. Taxonomy (NCBI): domain Eukaryota; kingdom Metazoa; phylum Chordata; class Actinopteri; order Syngnathiformes; family Syngnathidae; genus Hippocampus; species Hippocampus bargibanti. The sequence goes on along the minus strand of NC_142744.1, from coordinate 17,284,934 downwards.
ATCAGCTTTCCTATCTTAGTACATTTATCTCTAAGGCTGGAAATATCTGCCCCTTTACTTTTCTGGAATTTCAAGATCGTGATGGTTTTGTCAAATAGTGATTTCAAAACAACATTTAATCAGACCTTTATGAACAATACAGCCAATGTTTTCTTTCCCATTTAACTCTCACCTCAAAATTGTGCAGCCGTTCCACCGTGCCATTTCCATGCAGCACATTCCCACGTGCATTATGTGAGGTATCTCAGCCAAATTGCATCAATACAGCAATACAAAATGCAGTCATGCACGTGAAAGTGAGTTGTTGTCATGGAAAAATATGTCTCTTACAAATTGCAAGGCATAACTGCATTATTAAACATGCAAACTAAAAATTGTGACGTGGATCGATTGGACCCTTGCCCTTATCCGTACCACCAGCCTTGTTTCTACTAATCTGGTATGTGGATGTTTTCAAAACGTTCTTACAAAATGTCACGAATTAGGGAGAAAGGGTTCATTTTGAGCATTTAAGGGCAACATTGGTCTTCTCTTTTGTACAGTTTTTTTCTGCTTTTCTTTCTTTGGCAAGTACAGGCTAATTGTGTTTCAAGAGAAATTTGACACGTATTGATTTAAACGTGCTACGATAGTTGCACACACACATTGTGTGTATTGGCAGCTGCCCTAATCCATCGCTTTGAAGAGGTTTTTTTTCTTTGCTCACATTGTTTTTAAGACTCACCCCACCCTTTGTTGCCCCTCGCCAGAGCCTTTCACTAGAAGCAGTGCCCGTGTAGGTTGGTTTGTTTTGTTTTCATGAAGGGTTTTTAGAAAAAAGTATTTCATTAAGTGCGTCACAAGGCATGCAATAAAAAAGGGATAATGGTGGGTAGGTGTGAATTTGAAACACCACCTGACTGTGTAGCGTTGTTCCGCTTTGTCCTTTTCAGTATTGTATAACTGATCCGAACAGTTTGTGGTTATACGTCTGTGTAAGTGCTCAGTCGTGCAGGAGTGGTCCATCGATAAGACTAACACGTTCGCTAGCGAAGCCTCTGGGATAAGAAGCGAACCAAAGTTCGCTGACGAAGCCTCTGGGATAAGAAGCGAAACGTCCGACACCTTCAAAGATGTACAGATGACGGCTGAAGAAACCTTCTCATCGATTTTGTGGTTATACATTTTCAGGCGTGCAAATCAGGAAATTTCAGAAAATGCATCGTGTCTGGTGCCTGAGAGTGTCTCAGATGCCATCACACAGTATCATAGTGGTTTGAAACGGCCGCCAGCCTCATCTCCTTTTGTCTGCTGCTTTTTTTCTGGGCCAAGAGGATGCACATCAGAATCAGAATCAGAATCAGAATCAGAATCAGAATCAGAATCAGAATCAGAATCAGAATCATCTTTATTGCCAAGTATGTAGAACACACAAGGAATTTGTTTCCGGTAGAACACGCTGCACTAGTATCGTCGTCAAAAAAACTGTTAAGTGGCACTATACAGTTCCATTTTGGCTACTGTTGAAAGAGTTCAAAGAGTTAATGGCTTGGGGGAAGAAGCTGTTTAAATGTCTGCTGGATTTGGTGCGCATGGATCGGTAGCGCCTGCCTGAGGGGAGTAGCTGGAAAAGGTGGTGGGCAGGGTGCGGAGGGTCCAGTAGGATTTTCCGCGCCCTAGTTTGGATTCTTGCAGTGTGCAAGTCCTCGAGAGTGGGTAGGGCGGTGCCAATGATTTTTTCCGCCGTCCTAACTGTCCGTTGAAGTCGGATTTTGTCCATTTTTGTGGCGGCCCCGAACCAAACGGTGATGGAAGAACACAGGATGGATTCGATGACAGCCGTGTAGAAATGTTGCAGCACCTCCTGTGGCAGGCCATGCTTCTTTAGCAGCCTCAGGAAGTACATTCTCTGTTGGGCCTTTTTCAGGATAGAGTTGGTGTTGACCTCCCACTTCATGTCCTGGGAGACTGTGATTCCCAAGAACTTGAAGGTCTCAACGGTTGACACCAGATAGTTGGATAGTGTGAGGGGTAGCTGTGGTGATGGATGTTTCCTGAAGTCCACGATCATCTCAACTGTCTTGAGCGTGTTCAGCTCCAGGTTGTGACGGCTGCACCAGAGCTCCAGCTGCTCCACTTGTTGTCGGTACGCAGACTCGTCGCCGTCTTTGATGAGACCGATGACCGTGGTGTCGTCTGCGAACTTTATGAATTTGACAGCTGGGTGCGTTGAGGTGCAGACGTTTGTGTAGAGAGAGAAGAGCAATGGAGAGAGGACGCATCCCTGCGGGGCTCCAGTGCTCGTGGTTCGTGTTGTGGATGATATATTTCCCAGTCTGACCTGTTGTGTCCGTCCTGTCAGGAAGCTGAGGGTCCACTGGCAGATCGTGGGGGACACACCAAGCTGGAGAAGTTTGGGGATGAGGAGTTGTGGGATGATGGTATTGAACGCAGAGCTGTAGTCCACAAACAGGATCCTTGCGTAGGTTCCTGTGTTGTCAAGGTGGTCGAGGATGTGGTGCAGTCCGATGTTGACTGCATCCTCCACAGACCTGTTTGCCCGGTAGGCAAACTGAAGAGGATCTAGCAGAGGTCCGGTGATGTTCTTTAGGTGGTTCAGCACGAGGCGTTCAAAGGACTTCATGACCACAGACGTCAGAGCGACAGGTCTATAGTCGTTCAATCCCGAGAGTGCTGGTTTCTTTGGAACTGGGACGATAGTAGACTGTTTGAAGCAGGATGGGACTTCACACTGCTCCAGGGATCTGTTGAAGATTTGTGTGAAGACCGGATCCAGCTGGTCAGCGCAGACTCTCAGGCAGGAGGGGGACACTCTGTCAGGTCCTGCAGCTTTCTTGATCTTCTGCTGCTTGAAGAGCCGTCTAACGTCCAGTTCGCTGATCTGTAGGGCAGAGGGCGGAGATACGGTAGTTTCTGGTAATAGTGGGCAGACCGGGGAAATGGGGGTGTCCTTTTCAAATTGGCAAAAGTATGTATTTAACTCATCAGCCATACCATTGTTGTACACTGCTTGGGGGGAAGGTAAACGATAATTTGTTATTGCTTTCAGGCCATTCCACACTGATGCAGAGTCGTTAGCGGAGAACTGTTTGTTAAGCCTCTCCGCATAACTTTTCTTTGCGATGTTAATTTCCTTCGTCAGCCTGTTTCGGGCGAGGTTGTAAACTGCTCGATCACCGCTTTTAAATGCGGATTCTTTCTCTTTCCTAAGCTGCCTGAGTTTGGGAGTGAACCATGGCTTGTTGTTGTTGAATGAGCGGAAGGACTTTGTTGGTACACACATGTCCTCACAGAAACTGATGTATGATGTTACAGTGTCTGTGTATTCATCCAATGTGCCCGTTGAAGTTTCAAAGACGCTCCAATCAGTGCAGTCTAAGCATTCTTGTAGCGATAACTTTGCTTCATCTGTCCATGTTTTAACTGTCTTGACTACCGGTTTTACACATTTGAGTTTCTGTTTGTATGTGGGAATTAAGTGGATTAAATAGTGGTCAGAAAGACCCAATGCTGCATGCGCAACAGACCGGTATGCGCCTTTGAGTGCTGTGTAACAATGATCTAGAATGTTTTCTCCTCTGGTGAAACAGTCAATATGCTGCTTATATTTGGGAAGTTCACGGTTTAAACGTGTTTGATTAAAATCGCCCAAAATGATCAGGGGTGATTCTGGATATTTTAGTTCGAGATGGTTTACATGGTCCGCTAGCGTTTGTATACACGCGTTAGCATTAGCTTGTGGCGCGATGTACACGGCAACGAGAATAAAGGAAGCGAACTCACATGGCGAGTAGAATGGCATGCAGTTGAGAGACAGCGATTCCAAACCAGGGCTGCAGTGTGCGTCTTTAGTGGAAGTTGTTTTTTTTTTCATGTTTATAATTTCCTCACATTTGTTAACGTGTACTGTGATTACTTTACAGTGTATATCTCATGAGAACCTGTTAACTCATTTACTGTATGCATAATCAATGACTATGAGCCCGCAAGATGGTTATCATATGACATCGCTTCGAGGCACGACGATTAGCATTACTCCTGCGCTACATTTGTGAAGTCCATCACACAGGAAGGCTACTTGGGATGCCCTGGAATGATTGTCTTCATAGTAGTCACTGACTGGTCCGCTTTTTCCACTTCTAAGTGAACGGTGAGTTGAGTGATCACGCTGGCGATATGACTATTTTCAGAATATAATCACATTCTAACGTAGGATGCGTCAATTTCATCAAAATTGATAGCATGCACTTTGCTCGTTGGTTAATCTCTGGATAATGACCTTGGCTTCCCGCACAATCATTTGCACAACCGTTAGTCTGTGGAAATCAAAGATGTAATGAACTGTGAGTTTTGTTTTCTCCCTCTAACACTCCCAGTTTAATCTGATTTATCAGTGAATGAACACCAGTATCGCGTTCATTTTGAACGTCTTCTGAATCCTCAAGCCAATTGTTCTGTTCCCCATGATCAGAGCCAACGAAGAAAAAACTATTTGTGGTTTTTAATGATCAAAATTGTCAAATGCATTTTTAAAACCACTTCTTGAACTTTTCTTTGCCGTCCATCGGGTTTGCCAAAATGTGGCTTAGTTATAATGTGCTCACTTCACAGATGACAAATATGCATTCTGTCAGGAATTTAATGGAAACAATATGTCTCCACTGCTTCGTGCGGACAAACTGGGCGGAATTCTTTGACCGCAGTGATTTACATCCTAACCCAAATAAGCGCCAAAGCAAGGAATCTGCAGCACACGACCTTTATTTAATTTGTCAAGTTGTCTCATTTCTTATCCAAAACAAGGGTTTCCCAGCCATTGTATTGAGAAGCAGCACATGACAGATGGTGTTTATTGTGGGTATAGGGAACATGGTTAGAAGTTTCCCACATGCTGAAAATCAGAACCGAGGCCACTGACATCACAGCACATGTCACCTAATCCGAGTGAATTTTCCATTAAAAAAAGAAGAAAAAAAAACAGCTCATTGATTGTCCCTTTGGGGAGCCCTTTGGCACACTTACTATATACTTGTTCCTGCTTGTCCTCTCTCAGAAAGGTAAGACAGCAACATTCCAACCACCGTCATCACAAGACACATAAGATCATAAAAAAGAGTTGTTTTGTTGGTGATAAGCTTTTGATTTTTTTTAAACGTTTTGGCTTCATGGTTCAGATGGTTATATTCCCACATTTGTGGCTATCTTAGCGAAAGGCTTGTCGGACTTGCGAGTAACGAAATTAATGCATCACTCCAGTCTTGAGCCACTCACCTCAAATATGTAACACATTCACCAGAGGTCTTTCCTGCTACATGCTGTTATGTGAATGTTCACATTATCAGTTCTCTGCTCTGGTGACACAATAATCCACACAATGCCTGGGTATTATTGCACTCAATGTAAAATACTTTGCTTAACATGCCCTCTTAAATAACAATCCCAGTGCTTGTTTTTTTCTGCAGTTGAACACAGTGACATCTTGAGTTTCATAAATACTGTCAATTTGAATTTTGCTTGTTTTTTTTTTGCAGGTAAACTGGTTTTGCCTGGGGAATAATAGGCTATCACACAATGTCACTTTAACAAGCTCACAGTGGATGGTTTAGTTAAGCTATGTTTTGCTTAGCTGGAGTATTTAGCACTTTATGTGGGATTAGACGACCAATGGAGAGCCCCAGTGATGTTTTCCACCTGGTCAATGCACACACCCTTTGTACCATATGCAAATACTGATATACCACAATCCTCTCAAAGAAGGCAACTCTGTGTTTTGCAATTGCCTTTTTACTACAGCTGGAAAGTAGTCTTGCTAACACTAACCAAAAAACAAAGTGAAAATGACATCCTTTCGGGTCATTTCTTTGAATCAGCGAAGCATTCAAATCTGTTAGCCACTCTTCTGCCGTGGTGCTTATCGCTGTGTACTGTAATGTGGATGAGTGTGATAAGAGAAAGTCATATCAGCATGCATTTTTGGGGGACATCTTCATGATGTAATCTGAGCAGGTGTACTCTCAGATTCAATGTGAAAAAAACATTCTCAGACCCACACAAAGCTAAATTGAGTCACTTTGAACTTTTATGAGCTGTTAATGGGATACCCTTGAATTGCACATAAACACTTAATGTAATGTTTTTGTGGGGGAAAAGACATGCATAACTATTCATGTATGGAATGTTTTGCTCGTTTGAAGTGAATTACTAGAACGGCTTCAAGGACTTCAGTCTGGCAAAAGGCAAATGTCCTTATTTACAGATCCAAGCTTTAGCTCCAAGCAGTTGACTGTATGGAGAACTGAGTTGAATCGATAAAAGGGGATGCATCACAATCTCACATTTGAGCTACTATGATTATAATGTTTGCAAAGTAGCTTTGATTCTTTCTGGAGCAGAACACAGTAACACAGTCAAGTGACACAGATCGGTCATCTCGGTCCATTTCTGAGGTGTTATGTCCTCGAGAAGCATTTTGTTTATCTCTGGAACTGAAAATTAGATAAGAATGCAACTAGAAAGACTAATACAGTAAAGTCTCGTTATATCGATATTCTCGGGAGTTAGAAAAAATGTCGATATAACCGTACTGTCAATATATCCGTCCTGCGCCGAACTGCATTAACAAAAGCCGCCAAAAGAGGGCATCTAAGCGCCATATAAGAAACGGAGCTGGCCATGACCTCGCCATATTGTGCCTCTTTTTTTTGGGTGAGAGATGTTCCCCCAATGTTGCCTCAAAATGGCACATAATTCTTTAATCGATTGCAAACATGTATGCTTTCCTCTTCAGAACTACAGTGTATTTGAATCATATTCATAACTGGATGTGTAACAAGAAAGCATATTATCCAAATCTGAAGCCATTGTTTGGATTCACAAGCAATGCAAGACGTCTTGCATTGTTGTTTTGCATTTGAATAAAAAGTGACATCGGTTGTCCTTTAATACACAGTTTGGAATGTATGGTAATTTTCAACATCATCACGCTTCAGGAGACAAAACAAGAAACATTGTTGCAAAAAACGATTGCATTCATATACAGTACAGTGGGCATGTACATAACACAACAGGGAAACTACAACGCTTACATCTTACTGTATTATGTTCTCATCTCATCTCATTTTCCGTACCGCTTATTCCTCATTAGGGTCGCGGGGGTGGCTTTACTGTATTTAGATTTTCGGCAAAAATGTTGTGATAAAGTCTCTTACCCCTTCAGGAACAATGGTTACTACTGTGATAATGAAAATGTTGAATACAGTAAGACTTGCAGATTACACTGGTTTGAAGTATGGCACATTGAGTAGGATTGTCCGTTAGGGTTTGTTTTGTCTTTGTAGTCAGGAGTATACTTTTGCTAGCGTGGGGGATGGGTATCATTCCTGGATCAATATGTGTGTCTGCAAAGAGTAATTGCCAACTGTTGATGACTTCACTTCTTGGAAGCGAATGATGGTGCATGTTGGCATGATCGCCCGTGATATTGTTCCAGCTTTTCCCATTTACAGCACACGAGAAGGACTGCAAAATTCGAGTAGGCCTGAAGTTGGGACATTTAAAAAAATAAGTGAAGTCACAATCAACATTCCATCTTACAAACTAAATTAAATGCAGCTCTTGGCATTGCTCTGTAACCATGAATGTGGTTCTGAGTATTTATTTTCATGTGATGTAGCAAACAATAGAGAGGCACGACGGTCGGGGTTAGCCATGGTTTTTGTGTCGCTTTTCAGTGATTTGGGGGGTAGGGGTATGTATAGAAACGTTGAATAGGATCATTGAGTCGTAAGTAATTCCGGGCCCCTGTGCAGGGCATTAGTTGGACAGGCCATTCTGCTGACAGACCCGTTTGTCCGACCCACCCCCTCCCTTTTTAACCTCCAGGCCCCCCCTGCTGCATTGGCAATTCTCTGCGCACTGAACCCTTTATCGTTGTACCCATGACGACATGTCTGATGGGGCGTGGCAGCCAAGATCTCATTCGGCCTTGTTGTGTGGGGAGTCAATACGTCCAGAAAGAGATTGCAATAGCTATGCGAACACATTGGATTTTTAAACTTTGACAAATGAATGCACACACATTTGTTATCATTGTGCTTGCTGGGAATGTGTGATGTGAGTCTGGAATGTGGAGCCTCTCTGTTATATGATGTTCAAAATTCAGACTATGTTCAGGAATTTGAGCTGAGCTCAGATAAGGAACTTATGGAGGGGGGAAACTGCAGAGATGATCAAGTCGCTGCTAAAGACATTCCCTGCACACATTTGACAAAAGCTGGGATGCAGTATCTTCAGGACAAAACATTTTTTTTCCTTGTCATTTTGCTTTTTTTGATTGTTGCTGTGCTGATGACCATTTTGTGTTTGGGAGCCTTTTACTGAGCGAGTTGCTTGTTCTTGTCACGGTTTGCGAGGTGGTGATGGCGGGTGCAGATCCCAAAAAGCAGGCAGGAGGGAGCAGGAGGTTGTTTGACAAATTGTATTAAAATAAAGTCAGCAGGAACAAAATGTGAAACATCAAAATCATCTGAATGGAAAAAATACAAAGTAGCAAAAGAAGACCAAAAGTAAAAGTCCGCCAAGGTTAAACAAACACATACACAATGCATGCAGCAACCAAGCAGCAAACAAACAGCAAACACCGGATGATCATGCCGGGTGTCCTTTTAAGTGTCAATGATTAAACGACCAGCACCTGCGAGGCTGCAGGCAGGGCTGACGTCGCTACCCGCTGGTCGCCAATCTGATCGGGACGACCAGCACCTGTGTAGGTGTAGGCGGGGCCGACAGCGCCCCCCCGTTGGTCACCAACCAGATCATGACACTTCTGTAGCCACAAAGGGACATATGTCTTCTTGTGCCGGTTCCAAGCAGGGTTGTGTCAGGAAGCGCATCCGACGTAAAAGCTTGGCCAAAACATCCATATCATACCTCTGAAGATGGAGGTTACTGATTCGCTGTGGCGACGACCCCTTGAAGGGAAAAGCCGAAAGGAAAAGATTTTCTTCCCATGTAACTGCTCCGTATAAAAATCACAGACAGAATTGGGGAACAAATTCAAACCAGCGTCACCCCTTCAGAGGTGACATTAGAGCCGTATCAGAGGTGGGATGGTGACTGCATATGAAGGATCGGACGCCAGGATGGGGCTGTGAAGTTGAACATCTGAGACTGACTTCTCCTTCCATGTTGTGTTGCAGGACACGTGACGAGTAATATACTGTGTGACACTATACACTCTGCTGACACCATCAAACGATGTTGCTATGCAGCATATCTGCGAATCTACTGTTATGGCTCTGGCACATCAAATTTGGAGGATCACTGGAGTTAGTCAGGGGGAAATATAAGCCTACTGCTACTCGCAGTAATAAAGAAAACATTCATATCTGTCATCACTGTTTTATTTTACGAACAGGGTGTGGAGCATGTTGGCTATTAATTAGGCCTCTAGGTTAAACTTATGATCCCAAGTCGATCTACTACATCCTCTGCTCATACCCAGAGGAACATCATCCAAGTGCAAATGATTCTCTGGAGAGGGTGTTGGGCCCCTGAGGTACCAGCAGAAAGAAAGATTAGGTGTCCCCTTGCAGGCTTTTGTTAAATAATGCCCACATCTGCTTGAATAATTCAAAGCAGCAACAGCCAGAGCCTCTAAACAAACTGTAAACCTAGAGAATGATTTTCCATCTTTCCCTTTGTGCCATTTTGTGCGCTGTAAAGCTGACATTTGCTAGCTGGTTGTGCAGGTCAAGATAAAAGGGTCATATAGTAGTAAAGACTGTCCATCAATTTCCACTTTGCTATTCTGAACTGCCACTCACTTGTAACACAGCGTTGTAACGCTGCCACCGACGCCCTCGCTTGGACTGGAGCACCCATGAGACACCTGTCTTTGGTGTCTCTGTACATCTGTGTGTTGTGTGTATGTTGTGATGAAATAAACATCACAAGCCTTCGCGTGTGCCCTTGGAGGATTCCACCATATAAGGCATTCTAGAATGCAGTGTGCAACAAAGCTAGCACTGGAAGGCTGATTATACAGCTCATACAATGGCCGCATGAAATCTGCACGTCTATCTGTGGTTGATGCTATTTTGTCTTTTGAATCACCCCCAATGGCAATGACTCTTGAAGTTCAAATTCACTTGCGTCCTCTTCAAACTCGCATACCTTAGGGCAGGGGTCGGGAACCTATGGCTCGTGAGCCATATATGGCTCTTTTGATGATTGCATATGGCTCGCCGATAAAACTAAAATATGTATTTACTTTTTCGTTTCGTCGTTTTTTTTCGCCGTTCATTTCCCGTTGGCGCTGCAGTTGGCGGAAAGCGCTATTTTGATTGGATGAAACTGACCTAGAAATGCCGAAAGCGCCATGTTGATTGGATGATAGTGGCCGTCATGTTGAAACAGGTAAACGCCCCTTTAAATGAGCCCAACGAGTGCACTTCAGCGTGAATGCACCGGTGTGGGTGCGGGGAACCGCATCGGGTGGGAGTGAGCTGGGGGGTGACGCAGTCTCCCTGGAAGTGTGACAGCGGGCGTCTGCGGAAGTCTTCAAGCCGGCTTTCGATCACCGAATGCGGGCGTGCACGGGGGAATCTCGGCCTGTTTCTTTTGAAATATTTTCAAAGTGTTTGAGCTCCAGCAAGACGGCGAGGAGAGAAAATGTTCTGATTCTAATATGCAATGAAACAATACCATAGATGAAACAGTCGAATGTCAGTGACATTTTAACAAGCCCCATGTTAACATTAGCATCGACATACTTCCCCGAGAAGTAGATTGCAGATAGCAAGTGTGGAAGCTTATGAGCCGTGTGCAGGCTAACTAGCAGTAACTTCGCCACTGGACCGGCAAATTGAATTTCATTCCGATCGTTTGGCTGGATTTTTACCAATCACGAGGAATGGAAAACCATTCATGTTAACGGTGAGTACTATCACAAAGTTATTTTAAATAATGCATTCTGATATTTTGTTGAAAAGTGTCCGCGCGTGCGCGTGTGCGCGCGCACACGAGCGTTTGTATGCGCGCGCGTGCGTGTGGCTCTCGCTGAAAAACATTTCTAAATATTTTACTTTTATGGCTCTCTTAGTCAAAAAGGTTCCCGACCCCTGCCTTAGGGGCACAGCTTGAAGTGAATTATTTATGAGCATGAGGGAGTGAATCACAGAATCTTTGCGGACCTTCCGTTGCTCTTTGTGTTTGTCTGGCTGTCTGTCTTCCATTTCCATTGTCTTTGTCCTTTTTTGAAGAATTGTTTTTCACCACTGGGCCAATTCTTAACTTTGTCTCTCCCTTGCAGTGAGGTTTTTCAACTGCAGCCGAGGATGTCTTGTGCGCTTCGAATGCAACAATCCAGAGGACTTCCGGATAGAAGCCGACGGCTTGGTCTACGCTGCCCGGGATCTGAAGCTCTCAGGACCCCAGATGTCAGCGCTGCTGATCAAGGCCATTGATGACACGACTCAGCAACAGTGGATAACCCTTGCCAGACTGACACCCCCAATCCAACAGGTGAGTCGCAGAATAATGTGTTAGGTATGTGTATAATAATTTAATAATTGGATGAATCATGTGGGATTGATGGTGTTTAATTGTGTAATGGAACAATTCATATAAAATCGAGTGAGGTACTTGGTTTCAATCCGAACTGTTGATTCAGTCTGACATAGTTTGGTGTTTAGTTTTCAAGCGCAAGACGGCGCTGGTACGGAAGAAGTTCAGGACATGCAAAAAGATTCATCAATCTCAATAGGAAACATCGTTAATCAAGAATACAGTTTTCATTTGTACTTTGTTGTCGTAGAAAGCCAGAAGGATCAATTTGCGTCAATCAACTTGCAATGATTACCCGCACTGTACATCAGAATCTGAATCAGAATCATCTTTATTGCCAAGTATGTAGAACACACAAGGAATTTGTTTCCGGTAGAACACGCTGCACTAGTATCGTCGTCAAAAAAAAACTGCTAAGTGGCACTATACAGTTCCATTTTGGCTACTGTTGAATTCACAGAGGACTAGTTTCCCAAATTGTAGCAGGTGTTCCATGAGACAAGTTGGATGCCTGTTAATTAAAAGCTAATGTGTCAATTTAGTTGGAGCACAAATATATACTTAACACGGTCAACAACGGCCACTTCAAACATGCATGAGCAGATGCGCAACGACTGCTCATTAAAAAAAGATGTCAGTGAATGTGTCTTGTGATCGTGAGCTTATTGATTCTGCACCATCTCTGCGAGACAGCAAACATCTGTGTGAGCTCTCCTGGACAAGAAAAGCAGTCGTCTACGATTAATTACGTCGTCCATGTGCTCATATGTCAACATTGTCTTTGGCCGAGGATGAGAGAAAGTTCACATTGCGAAGTTCACATGCCATATTGGTCTTGTAGTCAGGAAATGAAAGAAACTTCTAAAGGCTTTCTTGGATTGTAAGTTTTCACTTGAATGCCAGGGAATTATGTGATCCTGCTCAGCAAGACTATACACAGACAAGACATGTTTTCTTTTCGTTCAACATGCTCGAGACCATCGAAAGACTATAGCACAGGCCTCTTGTGTTGACCTGCCAAAAGGAAAAACAGCTGGCCAATGTCAGATTTTTTGCATTTCAAAACCATATAAATTATTATACAACTCTGCTGAATCTATTTTGGGATCGTTTGTTCTAGAGTCCATGACCTGCCTATTACTGTGTTTCAAGGAAATGTATCCAGTTATCTTAAATCAACCACAGATTACATGTACTGCGCAACTTAAAGGACAACCAATGTCACTTTTTTGTTTCTTAACTGACATAAAAAAAACGTTTAATAGCATCTAAAATACCCAAAACACGCAGTATGATATTTTTATTCAAATGCTAAACACCAATAAAATGACTTCAAGTGTCCAAAATCTGCAAAAAATTGAGCTGCGAATTGGGCATTTTCAGAAAGTTCCGCCCCCAGTTTGTGACGTCACACCAAGACGTCTTGCATTGCTGGAGAATCAAAACAATGGCTTCAGATTCGGAGCATATGCTTTCTTGATACACAGTCACTTATGAATATGATTCAAATAGTTCTGAAGAGGAAGGCATACATGTTTGCAATTGATTAAAGAAGTCCTTCCGTGTCATTTTGAGGCATCTGGACTGCAATTTAGCGTCCCAGAAAAGAGGCAGAAAATGGCGACCAAGCTTCCTGGGAGGAATTAATCAGCCCGTTTCCACAGGCTGATAAAATTCCTTATATGGAGCTTGGTCGCCCTCGTCTGGCTCTTTTTGGTGCAACATGACGTTTTCAGAACAAACAAGCACAGCAAAATGCATTGATGTGATGGAAGGACTGCTACAAAGTGTCCTTTTTTCGGTCTGGGGCGTTCCTTCAGTGATGTCACGTACGGACTTGTCACCTTCCGGAATATTCAGCGCAAGTCTTAAAACGTAAAACATAGCTATATGCGGTGGAATCTTTGTAAAATACACTCAGTAGAAGTCATTTAAAGCCATTTTACAAATTATGGACACAACTTGTCCGGAGACGTCGGTTGTCCTTTAAAACAATAACTTTGGGATAAGTGTTCTTGCAAATAGCGTGAGAAGCTGACACCAGGGATTGATTAAAGAAGTCCTTCCGTGTCATTTTGAGGCATCTGGACTGCAATTTAGCGTCCCAGAAAAGAGGGAGAAAATGGCGACCAAGCTCCCTGTAAGGAATTAATCAGCCCGTTTCCACAGGCTGATAAATTCCTTATATGGAGCTTGGTCGCCCTCGTCTGGCTCTTTTTGGTGCAACATGACGTTTTCAGACCAAACAAGCACAGCAAAATGCATTGACGTGATGGAAGGACTGCTACAATGTGTCCTTTTTTCGGTCAGGGGCGTTCCTTCAGTGATGTCACATACGGACTATTCAGCGCGAGTCTTAAAGCGTAAAATATAGCTATATGCGGTGGAATCTTTGTAAAATACGCTCAGTAGAAGTCATTTAAAGCCATTTTACAAATTATGGACACAACTTGTCCGGAGACGTCGGTTGTCCTTTAAAACAATAACTTTGGGTCTTAAGTGTTCTTGCAAATAGCGTGAGAAGCTGACACCAGGGATTGATTAAAGAAGTCCTTCCGTGTCATTTTGAGGCATCTGGACTGCAATTTAGCGTCCCAGAAAAGAGGCAGAAAATGGCGACCAAGCTCCCTGTGAAGAATTAATTAGCCCGTTTCCACAGGCTGATAAAATTCCTTATATGGAGCTTGGTCGCCCTCGTCTGGCTCTTTTTGGTGCAACATGACGTTTTCAGACCAAACAAGCACAGCAAAATGCATTGATGTGATGGAAGGACTGCTACAAAGTGTCCTTTTTTCAGTCAGGGGTGTTCCTTCAGTGATGTCACGTACGGACTTGTCACCTTCCGGAATATTCAGCGCGAGTCTTAAAACGTAAAACATAGCTATATGCGGTGGAATCTTTGTAAAATACGCTCAGTAGAAGTCATTTAAAGCCATTTTACAAATTATGGACACAACTTGTCCGGAGACGTCGGTTGTCCTTTAAAACAATCACTTTGGGTCTTAAGTGTTCTTGCAAATAGCGTGAGAAGCTGACACCAGGGATTGATTAAAGAAGTCCTTCCGTGTCATTTTGAGGCATCTGGACTGCAATTTAGCGTCCCAGAAAAGAGGCAGAAAATGGCGACCAAGCTCCCTGTAAGGAGTTAATCAGCCCGTTTCCACAGGCTGATAAATTCCTTATAAGGAGCTTGGTTGCCCTCGTCTGGCTCTTTTTGGTGCAACATGACATTTTCAGACCAAACAAGCACAGCAAAATGCATTGACGTGATGGAAGGACTGCTACAATGTGTCCTTTTTTCGGTCAGGGGTGTTCCTTCAGTGATGTCACGTACGGACTTGTCACCTTCCGGAATATTCAGCACGAGTCTTAAAACGTAAAATATAGCTATATGCAGTGGAATCTTTGTAAAATACGCTCAGTAGAAGTCATTTAAAGCCATTTTACAAATTATGGACACAACTTGTCCGGAGACGTCGGTTTTAAAACAATAACTTTGGGTCTTCAGTGTTCTTGCCAATAGCGTGAGAAGCTGACACCAGGGTTGTTTCTCTTCAAACGGCACAAGCAGGCTGCCTCAAATTGACAATAGTCAAATGCATCCAAAACACAGTCTGCACCGCGGCCTCACCAAAAAAAAAAGCTAAAAATTGAGTCAAGCATATTGGAATTGGGAAAATCAAGAAGGAAAAAACACAGTGCGCAATAAAAATCAATTAGCACAGTGTGTCTTCTTTGTCATAATGCTACTGGTGAGCATCTTCACAATATTGTTTTGAGACTGTGACATTTTTACATATTAAGGGTTATTTCACTCAAGAGATATGTCCAAAAGTCGACATTTTCCGAACTATAGACAATATTCACTGCAATAATCCATCCAATGTCCATAAACAATGTTATAACTAAAAGTGACCACTTTACTTGTACGACAATGTTAGGAAAGAAGAATGTTAATCTTCTTGGGGCCAGCAGGCACATCTCGTAGGAACTAAATTAAAGTTTCAGCCGGTAATGATTTCCCAGCCTCTGCAAGCACTATCATTAGCCACACACAAATGCAACTGCTGCTGTAGGATTTAATGACACTATTAGTCACTGCTGTTGCTAAGAACAAATACTTTTCCCCCAAACAGGTAAACCGTCAACCTTTGTATTATTATTTTTATTTTAAACATCATAAATCAGACTACGGATCTGCTTCCTCTGCATACTGATTTCTTCATCATGTCAGTGATTTTATTTTGCTATTTTTTTAATTGATCGTTATCACAGTTAGTGTTTCTTTTGAGAAATACATTTTAATCACTGACAAACTAAACAATCACCTCATTCCTTTCATCACTTTGCTGCTATGAAATGTAAATTTCTCTACTGCGAGACTAATAAAGGCAAATCCAAATCCAAAACTCATTAGGATGAGAACACGTCTACCCCCGATCAAACTCTGCAGCACAGTACAGCTACACTCAGAAGCGGACACGGTAGTTTTCTTAAAGGGTAAATCACAATTCAATGTTGAAGTTCTGAAGCTGTCAGAACTGTGTGTGTGTGTGTGTGTGTGTGTGTGTGTGTGTGTGTGTGTGTGTGTGTGTGTGTGTGTGTGTGTGTGTGTGTGTGTGTGTGTGTGTGTGTGTGTGTGTGTGTGTGTGTGTGTGTGTGTGTGTGTGTGTGCGTGTGTGTGTGTGTGCGTGTGCGTGCGTGCGTGTGTGTGTGTGTGTGTGTGTGTGTGTGTGTGTGTGTGTGTGTGTGTGTGTGTGTGTGTGTGTGTGTGTGTGTGTGTGTGCGCGTACGTGCGTGCGTGTGCGTGCAGTTTGGGGCTTCGCACATAAGATATACCCCAGTGTGAAAAATCCCTACACGCCATTCATCATTCCCAACGTAGGTTGCAAATAATTGCTACTCTCACTCATGCCGATTTTAATAAGGTAACAGATATTTCTAATGCAAGACAACGCTCTCTGCGTCTGCTTACATTGTTACTTATGCAGTATGCACAAGAAAGCTAATCAAATTTCAAACATGATTAGTGGAAGCTGTCTGACAGTGGTCATCGTGCTCAATTGTGTGTGCGGAAGAGGTACGGCTCATTGTATGATGGCAAAGTGCTGAATCATTTCTGTGGTTACACTGCACTGTTTGGACATTCAAACCAGGCAGCGCGTAGTACAGTCGTGGGGAAACAACACTCTACATTTTCTTTTGAAACCACATATTGTAGTTGTGTGTAAAAAAAATCTAAGGGTTTTCTTTTTGGCTTTCTTTGTTTTTACAATTGCACTGCAGGCTGGATCAAGGTCCCTCACATGCGATATATGGCCCACAATCTCCAGGGTCCCTTACGTTGGCTTAGTATAATGAGTTCAAGAGATTTTATGTTTTTTTAATTGTTGTTTAATTGTTGTTGTTCAAGGTTATTGTAACTTTCCATGGCATTACTTCAGCCCCTTCTTCATGTCTCTGGAGCGGCATTGGCAATTTGAGCCATCTGTGTGTTTAGTGTCTGGCTTGCAGGTACCATCCTCCTTTGTTTCAAATCTCATTCATTACAGCTGAGGGAGGATGGCAGATCTATTATGGGAACCGGTTGTGTCTGTGTGGGTGCATTTTATCATTTTATTTGGATTGGATATTGGATATGCCTTTATTAGTCTCACAGTGGAGAAATTTACATTTCACAGCAGCAAAGTGATGAAAGGAATGAAAGTAGAAAAACGAAATACATGAGCTGCTGGAAAGGCAGCCACTCTCGCGGCGCCGTCTTGAAGTCAAAAGAACAAAAAAAAACTAAATAACAAATAATATGACAGCATAGAGACAATATGACAAAACAAAGACACAGAGAGACATTCATTCTTCAGGACTTGCTGTACCCTCTTTGTGATGACACAGAATGATGAAACAGTTCCAGATGAAAGAGGAGAGGATCAAAGCGTCTTTCCACCAGTGGATCAGGGACATCATGGTGGAATGTGCATGTCAACTACAAGTTAAATGTTGAAAGCAAACACGCAGCTGTAGCATCCATTGACGAAAAGAGATTGTCTCACATCTCCTGTTCCACATAAATCTGCTTCAATTCCAAGCCGCAACAGTTCCACATACGCATCGGCGCTCTGCGCTGACGCTCCTTTCTTCTTATTGCGGGTTCCTCAAGCCATGCATCCATCCAGCCGCAGACCGTCCAACGGCACTGACCTTTCCGCTAAACAAAGCAGGGCTGTAAAGATGCTGCCCATGACAGGCGCAAAAAAGCACAATGGCCCCTTTGGTGTCCAGCGATGGCAGTCGAATGGCTCCGACATTCCTCCCATTCAAAAACAGTACTGGCATATTCATGCTGCCGAAAAGGCGCACCCGCTCAGCACAGTCTACTCCTTGATGAATGCCGTGGTCAAAAATGCTGAAAAACAATCTGTATCCGTTCCACACGATGCACAACAACACAAAGTGACAAAAGAAAACACAAAACAAGACAAAAACAACCAAAAAAAGCAAGGCTCATGAGAGCACTTGCTGAGGCTGCCTACTCGGGCGCCATCTTGGACTTCTTTGCCATTTAAAGCCAAGCGGTGCTGCAGTTGTAATCCTGCTGCTGCACTAACTGCGGACACCAGAGCATGTCAAGGAGAATTGTGCTGTAATGCTGATTGTTGAGACAAACGATGGTGTCTGACTGAATTTTGAGGAAGATTTAAGGTCTATCAAATTATCGCTGAATGTTTTGAACTGCTTTTTTGATGCCTGTGTTGTATTGGGCAAGCTAATGTTAGCTATGTTAGCATATGGGCATAGCTCGACTCTCCATAGCTACAACTTGTGCCAAGAGGTTGACCAGTTACAACCCCGATGACAGTCACTAGGTCACGCCTACTTAATACAACATTCTGCTGTGATGCACAGCTTGTGGTGTGACCACCTTTGGAATCATGAAACACTGGACATGATGTTGTCCGTTTTGTGCCAATGGATGGTCCTCACATGATATTAGCCTTGATGTTGAGAGTGGTGTGGGAGCTGTGCCTCAGGGATGGAAAGGTTGTGAATTTGGGACACATCGTCAGTAGTGCGCCAAATAATCATTTGGTGTTTCGGCCTTTCATCACTCGTCACCCTTATCGTTGATCACGTCCGCGCTTGTGTCCCATGCCCAATCAGATGATGAGAAGCTGGAGGGGGGGGGGGGGGGGTGTCTTAAGTTGCTGTTCTATGAGCCCAGCAAGGGTCCTTCCTCTTCATCCAGATCCACTGGCTGCTTTTTTCTGCCGCTTCAGAGACTGATCAAACTGTGTGCCGCAGAGCCTGTCCATGGATACCCAGGTCTTTTAGAAGTCTGATGGTGGAGGAAGCCATAAACCCTCGGCATCCAACTTCAATTGGATATACCTTGGCTTTCCATCCTCGCTGTTGCGCATCCACTGCGAGTTCTGTGTAGCGCAGCTTCTTGCGCTCTTAGGCCTCTTCAACCGAGTTTTCCCACGGGACTGTGAGTTCTGTTATGTAGACAGCCTTGAGTGAAGGGGACCAGAGCAGTCTGGTCTTAGGGTGGTGACTGCAATCTCCACTGAGAAAATCAATTGCTGGCCAATGTCAACCCGCAAGATGGTTTGTTTGGAAGGCCAAACCCCCCTCTTCCTAACTGGACGTGTCCCACAATGTCGCTGTGCCTTAGGGCTGCTGTGGCCTGCTGCACTGCGATAGATGGCGTCCATTTCCGTCCAGTTGATAGGGGATGCAGCTTGACTGATCTTCCGGTCTCTGGAGTCTCTTACAGGCAGTACAAGTGCTCTAAAGTGAGACTGTGATTGGAATCTCAAGGACCCCTTTGCCGTAGAGGCTGATGTTCGACAGACAGCGTGGAATACCAAGCCATCTTTTCACATATCTCCTGATGGCTCGCTCCATCTTCTCCACAGTTGAGAGTGGAACCTCATAGACTGTGAGTGGCCACATAACGCGAGGGAGAAGTCCAAACTGCAGACACCAGAGCTTGAGCTTCCCTGGCAGTGGAGTATTGTTGATGTTTTCCAGACTATTGGTGATGTCCTGCTTTAGTTGCTGCACTTGATATTTGTCTCTTAGGCTTGCACTGTACCACTTGCTTGCCCAGGCTTTTGACCGGTTCCTCAGACACCGTTGGTATTGGGTCATCACCAATGCAGAACTTCACATTTTTTAAGACACAATTATAGCTTTTTTTTGTTTGTTTATTTTTATGTTGTTTGTTTTTTTATCAGACATTACAATGTATTAATAGGTTTTGGATGCTGACACTGATTCAATGGGTATTAGAAATGATATGAAAATAAGAGTTACAAACAAACTGAGACACAATCAGTTCTCAGGATCCTTACTGTTGAATCGTTATTTGTTTGACAAAGTCGGGTCCCGTCTTCCACATAAATTCAGTTGATGCAGCAAATCATATCATTTTTTTCCCAGGTCATGGAATTCGCTTCTAATCCGGCCATCTCCATGAACTTGAAGGAAATAAAATTTCCATCACGAAACTTGGACAGCCATCTGAAACGCATGAAGAGAGACTGGGTTATACCCCCAATCAATGTCGCAGAGAACTTGCGAGGTCCATTCCCAGAAGACCTTGTTCGGGTAACACCCCCCCCCCCCCCCCCCCCACACACACACACACACAACCATATCTTGAGTGAAAAGCCTCTGTTTGATATGACAACCTTGTAGCTCCCCCATAGCCCCGGGCTTCCACTCAAGTCACAGCCATGAGACCTGGGAGAAAATGTTACAAATATACAGCTCTTTGCTGAAGGTCACCCCACCGTCATTGCCTCATTTTTTTTAAGGGCCATACAATGCAACCACTGTCATATGATGGCAGAGAGAAATTATCAGTGCTCACCAGCGCAGTAGTTCCTTAGATATTTTGGTGCTTTTATCATGGCTCAAGGACACATTCAACCCGCCTTTTTATTGACAACAGTCTTGCAGTTGAGGCTCAGTGTGGGTGGCTGACAAAGGACAAGCACTCCTCAGGATAGTTAACGAGATCCTTCTGACTATCCTCTACGCACATTTTGTACGTAGTATGGGATATTGACGGAAGCCAAATTAAATTAGATATTTCTGAGCTTACTGGATACTATTGTCAGGAGGAAGATTTGTTCAGCAAGAACTAGAGAGATGGTACAGAGGCCTTCCACTTACAATAAAGTGGGAAACATTTTCATCCAGCCAAAACGGCAGTACTACTCATCAATCAATGTTATTCTTCAATTTAAATGACTTATCAAGAAGGCATTCAAGATACCAGACACTATTAACAAGTATAATAGAGTTGTTGGGTACAGCCCTTGATATGAATGATTGGCTTTCCAATTTTTAGAAATTTATATATGTAGATTTGGAAAGGGAAAATGATCATTTCCAGTCAAATGCTTTACAGATTGAAATAAGCAGTCCACAACCAAGGACTGACTACACTATAAAGGAATGTAGTGTTTTGTCAACGTTGATTGCAAAAGAAAAGTTTCACAATAGATAATAATGGTTGAGTCTTTTTATGTTATTTTTTTAATTCATTTTTTTCACCTTTTTGTAACAAATCATTCCACCCTCAGATCCGCTCGGACCACGACAAGAGCCGATCTCTGCGATACAGCGTGACAGGCCCTGGCGCTGACCAACCTCCCACTGGCATCTTCCTCATCGACCCGATCTCTGGCGACCTCTCGGTTAACAAGCCGCTGGATAGAGAGGATATTCCCAACTTCCATGTAAGTCAAGCTTTAATGGTTTCCTTATGATCTGCCTGTTTGTACGCTCTCACTGGCAATAGTGTCTTTTTCCCTCTGATTGGTAAATGCTCCGGGGTCATGTGTAGCTGAAACAGTCTGCTCAGACTCAATAAAGAAAGACTTGTGCCATGATGTGGCGCTCAGAGAACTCGATTTATCCTTCTGTGACTTTAAAGACTTTGTCCATCTATGTTCAATACATTGAGGTAATCTTCAGCTCTCAAGCAGTTCTCGACTGCAGTGGCTATTCGAATTTTGCATGTGCATGAGAAGGAATGATGGCTGAGTGGGAAAATAGCAGATTATTGGAGAAGCGATTTAGCCAACACTTTTCATTGCAGTGATGCAGACTGATCATCAAATATAAATGATGGTCAATGACTCCAACTAGGTTTCAGCAAAAGTAAATTAGAAACATAACACAGTGATATTTTTTGGGGTATTTTGATGTACGTAGCTTTTTTTTCTTTCGTGAACCACCCTTCAAGTGTGACTCTGTCTTCTTTCAGCTGAGAGCTCATGCGGTGGACCTGAATGGCAACCAAGTAGAAAGCCCCATTGACATTGTGATCAATGTGATTGACATGAACGACAACAGGCCCGAATTCAACCACCCCATCTGGAATGGGACCGTCCCTGAGGGCTCCAAACCAGGTAACGTCGACAGTAGCTAAGTCACACATCACATCACAATCACACGCTATGTATACGTATTTAATTTGACATAATGAAAAAAAAAACACCTTTGTCTTCCTGTCCAAAAGGCACAGTTGTCATGACGGTAACAGCAGTCGATAAAGATGATCCCAAAACTGCTAATGGAATGATTCGCTACAAGATATTGTCTCAGAACCCAGACAGTCCCACCTCCAACATGTTCACCATCAATAATAAAACGGGAGGCATCATAACTGTGGCAGCAGGCTTGGACAGAGAGGTATGTTGCTTATTTTGTTTTCTTTGTCTTTTCAGTATTTTTATCATTTTTTATGCTTTTCTAAAACTGTTTTTATTTTATTAAATGGCAAAACTAGACCATGCCACAATATGACAAAATAAAAAGGAGCGCCAAACATTTACTGTGATGAAAATCTGACTTGAACACAATCAAACATTACATTGCATTAGCTCCTTGTACGTTGACAGAATACTGTTAAGGTCCGCACTTCACTTTTTCTGCTGTTGGTTATATTATCCTAGTATTGTAGGATGTGGCATCCCCTATGAGTGTGTTGCAAGAGCCGTGCTGAAATATGTTGTGCTCCAAAATCTCCTTCCATCCTTTTTTCCTTTGGAATTGTACAGTTTTTACATAAATGAGCAAACAATTTGTTAAATATGATGGCAATCACAACCTGGGCATGTTTGTTAATAGGGCCAATGAGCCAAAGTACATTTTCTGATCACCACGTAAATTACAAGGCAACCTGGCGTTGGTTTATTCCATTTAATCCGAGAAGAATGTTGCACGCCTCACCGATCATTTCAATAATCCCCTCCTCTCACATTCTCTGTCCTAATTTCTAAAGCACACGTCTTTTACTTATCCTTCCTGTGTGCTGTAAACAACCACCTTTCCCCCTAATTGGCTCACAGAGCTGTGGGAACGAAATAAATAAAATGAAATATAAAGCACATGCCAGTTGATGTAATCCTAGTGAGGGCAATCTGGTTTGCTTGCCTGCTCAATCACTTCTGCCTTGGGGCCGCCGTTTTATGTGCGACAGTCGCCACTATGAAAGTAATTTGCCCTGTTCTCATTACCAAGTGACTAGTCCATCACCTGAGTAACTGTCGTTTGTCAACTTCATGTAAGTGTACAGCAAAGTGGAGCAGTAGTGCAACTCCCTCTCACCCTCCCTTGAGAATTTATCATTATTAGTCATAGGAATAAGAAAGTCATTTTAACTGTGTTTCAATTTGGTTGTGCACTTTTTTGCCACATCAGCCTGCACAAGGGACCAAGAAATATTCTCCACAATGTTTATGATAAATTGACTGTTAATTTGATTGGAGTGGGACCACAAAATTCTGACTGGCCAGACAGGATATGTTTTCTTGCAATGCTGGAATTTTGGGTGTTGGGGGATTGAGTCACCTTGTTGACTCTAAACCAGGGGTGTCAAAATTCAGTCCTCGAGGGCCGCCGTCCTACATGATTTCCTAGTCTCCCTGTTGAAACCCACCTGATTCAAGGGAACAGGCTCAATGGACACACCCGATTCTAATGATCAGATCATCACCAAGCTCTGCGGAAGTCTGACATGAGCCCGTTCCCTTGAATCAGGTGTGTTGCAATAAGGAGACTTGGAAAACATGTAGGGTGCCGGCCCTCGAGGACCAGAGTTTGACACCCCTGCTCTAAACCGTCACCATCAAAAACTCTTTATAAAGCTTATGAGTGAGCTAATGAGTGAGTAAATTACAATTTTCAAGGCTGTGGAAGTAGATAAATTGCCATACTACTCTGACACCATTCCCGCTTTTCTACTGCAGAAAGTGCCTCAGTACATGCTGATCGTCCAGGCCACTGACATCGAGGGCAGCCCCATTTACGGCCTCTCCAACACAGCCACCGCCGTCATCAGAGTCACAGACATCAATGACAATCCGCCAGAATTCACAGCTGACACGGTAAGCAGTGAACACCTACCTGGACTTCAATCTGGATGCGCTCCAGCGGCAACTGCGTTTTCTTATTGAGTTTATGTTCAACTGCATAAGTAAGTAGTCAGCCAGGCTGATTTTACTTGTGTGCATTTCGATGACAACCGGCACCGAGATCACCAATGACAAGATGAGAAAATGACAATTTGTCTGATGACTAACAGTAAACTTGTTCCTGCAGTTCTTTGGCGAGGTCCACGAAAATCGTGTGAATGTGATTGTGGCCAACCTGACAGTGACTGACAAGGACCAACCCAACACTCAGGCCTGGAATGCTGTCTACAAAATCACTGGAGGTGACCCTACCGGCAGGTTCTCTGTGCCCACTGATCCCACCAATAACGAGGGCCTGGTGACAGTTGTCAAGGTAAGGTTACCTTTCCAACCTTACCAATTACCTTCATACAGAAATGCTGTATAGTTCCCATGTTTCATGGTGTGACAGACATATTTTGGTCATACCAAATACACAAACACAGTACAAAATCAAATGCTCACAGCTTAAACAAAATTGGACGAAAGTCAACTATATTTCTCGTTTGTTTGGTTTTTAACAAGCACTGCTGTCTGCAAAGTGCTGTCGATGCAAAAGTAATTTACATTAAATAAAACAATGAATTTTAAGAGGAATATTTGAGATGAGCAGCAAGGGGTTTGCCGAACTTTCATTGAGAGGTAATTGGACCAGCAAGAGCAAAGGCTCCACCCCCTCTGTAACCCTGCTTAATTGAACGCAATCATACTATGTTATTTTGTTTGTTAAAGTCATTATAAGTGTCTTGCATGCTGGGTCCGAGAGGACAGTAATTTCATCTGTGCTGTATGTCATGCATATTAGCATATTTGACAATAAAGCTGACTTTGACTTTGACTAATAGATCAGATGTACTCTAAGTGTTCTTAATATAGTTGTGTCCTGCTAACAGCGTAGGCCACAAGTTGAAAATTATGCTTTTGAAGAGTGCATGATGTCTTATTGTTATGTACTGTAACTCTTCTTCTTTTCCTTTCGGCTTTTCCCTTCAAGGGGTCGCCACAGCGAATCAGTAACTTCCTATCGAGACATTAACGCAGCCATCACAATACAAACATGCAGTGGAATTTAGGAGCAAGTCTAACAGATAGATAATAGTTGTTTATCAGCCAGATTAATTTGAGTCGTGTCTTCTCATTTGGATTTCAAACAAGGTAATTAATAAGAAGCTGGTGGGCTTGCTGCTCTGCATTAATTCACAGAGATACTGAATATCCGAGTCTATTGTGGGTATTTCACAAGAGGAGTTTCAGGGGGGGAAATGGAAATGTTTTAATTTGCCTTGTTACTCTCACATCATGTTCTGTCGTTTAATACGAGTTCCTCCTACCCCCCAACCTATTTCACATGGTGGTATGCCTCGCTATCCCTGTCCTTTGTTTTCCCAGCCCATTGACTATGAAATGCACAGAGTATACGTTCTGACAGTGGAGGCCAGAAACGAGGCGCCCCTAGCTAGAGGCATCCACTCTCCCCGTCAATCCACCGCCACCGTCACAATACGAGTTCTGGATGTCAACGAGAGCCCTTACTTTGATCCCAACCCCAAACTAATTAAACTGGAAGAGGGAAAGCCAGCAGAGTCTATGCTGACCACCTTCACGGCGCAGGACCCTGATCGCTTCATGCAGCAAAGTATCCGGTAGGAGCTTAAAAATGAGTAGCACTGACTGTATTCTGGTTAAATCACACCTGATAATGAGCAATGGCAACAGTGGTTGATACTTTTGGCTACCATCAATGACGATTCATGACACCATGTGTGAAATTGATCAGGATATGCTCATTTCAGTTCACTCATTTGATCACATTTGAATCTGTAGGCGCTTGGTTGCTACACACGTTTGTATTTTTCCGAAAAAAAAAAAAAAAAAAAAAAAATGGATCCTTGGTTATGTCACCGCGTGCGAACCAAGAGAGCCTTATTCAACATTGATTCTTAGTTCCGTGAGGTGATTTTGAATGTGAGCGTCTTTCATCAGCTACACAAGACTCGCCGATCCGGCCAACTGGCTGAGGATTGATCCAAACAACGGTAGAATCACAACAATGGCCGTTTTGGACAGAGAATCAACTTTTGTGAAGAACAGCATGTACAATGCCACATTCCTGGCCACTGACAATGGTAAGGAACAATGCACATTTGTAGTGTTCAATGTGCTGCTCTAATGGTTTATCTGCTTCTGTCGGGATGCTTCAAAGTGACGATTGATGTCTAATTGAGCCACTTATGGGACAACAACACGCGGCCACCATGCCCGGAAGTCAAAACACTGACCACTATTCACCTTAGGCTAATGTGTTAAGAATCTGAGAATCATCCGGCCGCATGGATAAAGTGGACTTTTTCCTGAAGATTTACCTCGGTTTGAGTTTACCATGTTCTGCAGATCATAGCGTAAGGCCAACAGGCTTAAAACTCTGCCAGCAAAGAGGTTTCTCGGTATTAATGGGTCAGGACTGGATGACTAGCTCCTTTGAGCGTGGCCTGAATGGTAAAGAAGCATCTTAGCACAGTGAATACATAGAGGAAGTCTGAGAGGAGCGACAGTGGCCTCTGTTTTGCTGCTTTAGTATTCCCATCCTGTGTCCTTGGTCAGGAAGCCGTTCTTCTCTCCCCCGCACGCATACACTTGCACTATCCAAATGTTCTAGTACTGCACTCTTTCTGTCTCCCGCCTCACTTGAGATAACTTTCTTAAATCAGTATGCCGTTTGGATGGGGCCAATCCCACTGGAGTCGAAGGCTGTATGGACACAACAGTCACTTCTTATTTTCTGCCCGTCGCGTGATATTTCCGCAATCAACTTTCAAGATTTGCATAAATGTCTATGCGCATGTTTTTTGTGGAAATGCAGGCAACCCTTTCGCCACTGGTACGGGCACGCTGCAGATCTACTTGATGGACATCAACGACAATGCCCCGAGGGTGTTCCCCCAGGAAGTGGAAATATGCGAGAAACCCGAGCCCAACGCCATCAACATCACAGCGATCGACGGCGACTTAATACCCAATGCTGGGCCCTTTGCCTTTGAGTTGGCTAACATGCCCATTGATCTTAAGAGAAACTGGACCATCACTAGGATCAGTGGTAAGGATGACTATCCTAATGCAGTGTCAAAGTCGGAATTTGACAGTCAACAAATACATTAAAAGGCTACTTTTGACCAAACAATCTGTTCAGCCCAGTCCCCCAAATTTATTGTGTGCCATTCATAAGCTTGCAACTTCACATATATATTCAGATATAAGCAATTTCCAGTACCTTTTCAATTCATGTTTTAAGCAAGACATTCTCAATTTGTGGCAGCTGCCCATTTTCTTGTGGCCCTCAGTATCTTCAGAAAAAAAAAATCTGAGTCTCATGTCAGCATCTATCTTGTCTCGTGTTGATAAAATTAACAATTTGTGATTGGAATGCTACTGAAATGTTATGCACATTTTGCTCAAAACCACCCAAAACAGTTTAGGTAGAGAGACATCTGTGCTGAAATACAATGTATCTTTATTATTTTTGTTGGCTAATACCATTTGGATGATCACAAAAAGGAGTTTTAAGCTTAAGCAGCATTATCCAGAGTCATTCAGTCGATTTGTGAGCCTCAAATTGAAAATCCTTGTTTTGGATTTTATATACTCTCAAACGTGTACATATCTGCAAATAGCGGCCAGGGGTGTTCTTTTTCTTATTCAGGTACAAGGCTCTGCATCTATTTTAACAGATTTGGGGAATAAAAATGAAGACCATTTCAAGACATTTCCAGTCAAAGTGTAATTTTAAAAAGGACACACATGGAGAAATTTTGTGAGTAAAAGCAAGGTACAATACAATACAGAAGTGGCACTAAAAAGAAGATTCTGGTAAACTTCCACCCTTTGTCAAGCAACAGAGTAACCTCAGGTGGATGACATACTCACCAACTAATTTGGCAGTTGAGGGCAACCACTATTTGAGGAAATGTAGTACTTGTGGCGGTTGACAAGTGTGCAACGATGAGCATGACTCAAACAAGTTCAGCTTTTAAGCAATTCTGCCTTGTCTCTCTTGCTCTGCAGGAGACTACGCTCAGTTGCGCCTGAAGATCGGCTTCCTTGAGAGTGGCATTTACGACCTGCCCATCATCATCACAGACTCTGGAAACCTGCCCTTATTTAATACCTCTCACCTGAGAGTCAAAGTGTGCCAGTGCGACATAAATGGCGACTGCACTGACCAGCAACACATCATGGCCGCCGGCCTTGGCACGGGTGCCATCATCTCAATCCTGCTCTGCATCATCATCCTTCTCAGTGAGTGTCACCTAAACGTTGCCATCGTAGATTAGCAGAGCAGCTAAACATGATGCCAACGACGATTCGATTAGCACAGGATTATCAAACAAATATATAGTTTACAGCCGGCCTGAAATGCTAAGACACAAGATCCGATTACACGTGAATGAAAATATAAGCATGGTTCCGTTTTGTAATATGATGCTGTGTGTGTGTGTGTGTGTGTGTGTGTGTGTGTGTGTGTGTGTGTGTGTGTGTGTGTGTGTGTGCGTGTGCGTGTGCGTGTGCGTGTGCGTGTGTGTGTGTGTGTGTGTGTGTGTGTGTGTGTGTGTGTGTGTGTGTGTGTGTGTGTGTGTGTGTTTGGGCGCACACTTTTCAGTTCTTGTACTACTCTTTGTGGTTTGGATGAAGCGCCGCGATAAAGAACGGCAGGCAAAGCAACTCCTCATTGATCCCGAGGATGATGTGCGAGACAACATTCTCAAGTATGATGAGGAAGGCGGTGGAGAAGAGGATCAGGTAGGAAAGATGTCACTCACACACGCGCATGCAAAGAGTAATAGCCTCCAATAACACTCTGGATTATTTGAAAAGCCCTGTAAGCACATGTTTTTGCTCAGCAATCAGTTATTTCAATGGAAAAGTAGCAATCCAAAGGATGACTGAGAGACTGCTTTGGGGTCCTCTAAAATGTCTCAGAGCCAAGGTCTAAAACATCCTACTGGATTCATTCATCATAATACTCTCCCAGATATTGTCAGGCTATCACTGAAGTAGCATGTATGTTCATCATTTAGTTCAGCTGAAAGCATAACAAAAATACTGAATACTAAATTTGTTGAATCAGTGGCACTTAAAAAGATCCACAAAAAATAAACACTAAATATGAAAAAATGAGAATTTTTGCATTATTTTATTTTAAAAATTTTGGACACATTTTTAATAATTCGAGAAGCACATTTGCTCATAGTACTTTCTTGATTGGCCTTGCCACTGTTCACCTGCCTTTTCCACTTGTTTTGCATTCATGACACATTGGAGAAATTACAATGCATGTGAATTTTTCACTTTTTCTCCCAAAAGGACTAGAAAACCGACTTTGGTTAAAAATAAATAGACTATTTTAACATTGCAATAGTTAAAGCTGGAACTCTCTGAAACCCGCCCATGGAGACGGAATGGTGAAGGTGAATGCATTTAGCAGAAAAACAGCTGTGTTGGTGTACTAACAATTTTTTTCCGTCTGTCACTAAATAGGGAATTTGACAATTCAACTGTGAAGGTTCTGCATATGGGCAGAACGGTTAGAATCAATGATACAAACGCACTACGGTCGAGTTGGTTGTGGAAATAATGGATGTGTGTTCTCCAGCGCTACCGTTTTTCACTTGAAACCCCAAACACTCACAGCCCATCCTGAACAAACGCCAGAGGCATGAATAAAGTCCCGTCTCTGCATCTTGTCGCGCTGATCAGGCATGTAGCGACACCAATTCAATTGTCCTAATGACCTCTTGTTAGCACAGCAGAATCAGTTCTTGGGTTCTGGTGGAGGCAGGAGGGGTTAGTCCGCATAGGCTATTCTCTCACTGGCTCAAGCGTGGCAATTGTTCGCATATTGCACAAATAAGCAGCAGACCCCGCTCTGACCTGTCACAATGGTAAATTAGCCTAGGAGACGTGTAATTGGTGCGCTGATGTTATTTGAAGACAGGCATCTGCTGTGCTCCAATAAAGAAGTTCTGTGTCAGGTAACAATATGACCACAAGATTGTCAAAACATCTGCAGGCAGAGAGAGAAAGCAACGGAGATGTCCTTCCAGTGTATTTATATCCGCACATACAGACGCACAAACTTTGTAGAGTAGGACGTGTCTAAAAAGGAAGTCTTGCTGCTCAAAAGCAAATTAAATCTAAGCTGTCGTTTATTGAGAGCGAACAAGTTTTCCTTTAAAATGGCACAAAGGGCAGCAGAATAAAATGGCCTCGTCTGCGTTGTCCAGGGAGTCAGTATTGGCTTAAAAAGAAAGGGGGGAGGGTGACTTGCCTGGCAGTGTGGTCTGGATAATACTCATCCTCTGTTCTCCCTATCTCCCACCAGGGAGGAAATTGGTGTGTCAGTCCATTTGGTGCTCTCACAGTGTATGATTTTTGTCGTTGCTGCACTGTGATGCAGCCACTATCGCAGGCAGACAAATCATCAAGTTGTGCTCGGAGAAAACGTGCAATTCTATCGTTGCACATCAACACGCGGTTGCGGTAAATGTATTAACTTAGAGACAGCGTGACTTGGTTGCTGCAGTCCTACCCATACATAAATGAAAATGTCCGAATCGAGACGAGTGTGTTCTCTAATGATGAGGTTTTAAAGTTTTTGAATAAAATGTTACTTTTATTGTTTTTTTGGGGGGTGGGGGTAGATGTGTACTAATTATCTGATTACGTGGATATGGCACTCCTATTGATTTTTTTTCTTAATGGATTTATTGGGTTGGCAAAAGAAGTACCGTATTTTCTGGCGTTAAAGGCGCACCAGGGCACAGATGCTCCCCGACTTACAAACATTTGAGTTACGAACTACGGTACATACGAACATTTTTGCGGGTACAGTGATACCTTGGCTTACAAAGTTAATTGGTTCCCAGACAGTGTGTAAGGCGAAAAGTGTGTATTCCAAACAATAATTTCCAATAGGAAACCATTAAAATGAGAATAATCCGTTCCCAGGTCCCCGGAAAACATAATTTTCTACTTTCTAATTTTGCCATTAACGCAAGTGCCCATCAAATGTGGCATATACCAAGGTGATGCACTCTCCCCACTGCTGTTCTGCATATGACTGAACTCCCTCAGCCAAATAATCGCCAAGAGCCTCAGAAATGGAGCTACAATCAGTCACCTCCTCTACGTGGATGACATAAAGCTGTATGCTAAGAGCGAAATGGACATACACTCCCTGATCCACACAGCCAGGATCTACAGCAGTGACATCGGGATTTCATTCAGGCTGGAGTAATGTAGTCGGATGGTGACTAAGAGGGGCAAGGTAGTTCAAACTGAGACTGAGTTGGACTAGTGCAGGGGTCGGGAACCTTTTTGACTAAGAGAGCCATAAAAGTAAAATATTTAGAAATGTTTTTCAGCGAGAGCCACACGCACGCGCATGCGCGGCCACTTTTCAACAAAATATCAGAATGTATTATTTAAAATAACGTTGTGATAGTACTCACCATTAACACGGATGGTTTTCCGTTCCTCGTGTTTGGTAAAAATCCAGGAAAACAATCGGAATTAAATTCAATTTGCCGGTCCAGAGGCGAAGTTACTGCTAGCTAGCCTGCACACATAAGCTTCCACACTTGCTATCTGCAATCTACTTCTCGCAGAAGTATGTCGATGCTAACGTTAACATTGGGCTTATTAAAATGTCACTGACATTCGACTGTTTCATCGATGGTATTGTTTCATTGCAAATTAGTATCAGAACATTTTCTCTCCTCTAATGCTGCGGTGCATTCAGGCTGAAGTGCACAAGTTGGGCTCATTTAAAGGGGCGTTTACCTGTTTCAACATGACGGCCACTATCATCCAATCAACATGGCGCTTTCGGCCATTCTAGGTCAGTGTCATCCAATCAAAATTGCGCTTTCCGCCAACTGCAGCCCCAACGGGAAATGAACGACGAAAAAAACGACAATATGTATTATAATATGTAATATTTATCGGTGAGCCATATGCAATCATCAAAAGAGCCATATATGGCTCGCGAGCCATAGGTTCCCGACCCCTGGACTAGTGAGTGTGAGAGCCACTGTCCAGGATGAAACATCCAAGTTCAATGAATACATCAAAGAGAAGGCTCCAACAGATGGTGTACTCAGAGAATGTCTCAGACAATGGGGAACAGAGGATGAGGTCCTGCTGGGAACAGCACGGATAATGCGCAGAACCCTCAATTTTCGTGGCGTCTGGTATGGGACCTGAGCTAAAATGGGGGACATACACCACCCATGGGGGGTGAGACAAGGATTTTTTTGTTTTTAGCTTCAACGTTTGATTGCTGTATATTTTGACTTTAATTTTGTAAGCCCGCACACACACACAAACACACACAATAGAGGCCAGAGTCAGTCTGGAACAAAACAAAAATGATGGATGACATTCTTGTGTGATGACCACTGTCCAACACAGCCTCAGGGCTCACTGGCTTTAGTTTACACATGAATAATCCAGTTAGACAGGAGATGAGACTGATGTGTGTGGAGTAGAGTAGGTGTACTTTTCATTTATACATCACACTGCAGGCAAGAAGCTGTAAGTACATGTCTCGTAACTGAGCAATGACACCTGTATACTGAAAGTGGATATTAGAGATAGACGGATTGGTGACTGTCCATCACGCATGCTTATTAGGCGCGCCATATCTTCTGCTGCGCTGATACCATCCGACAATTCACCCTCTCCCGGCCATGATTCAGCGTTGCCTTGGTAATGTTAATAGGATTAGCCTTGGCTTATGCAGAGCCACCATGTCACGTCTGGCCATTGATTAGAGTCTGTGCTTCCAATGGCTGCAGTGCATGTCTGATGTTTTCACGGCTTTCCAGTAACAGTTTCAGAAGGCTTCATGGTCAGTGGTTTTATCACATGTCTCCATCCCTTCTCTTTAGGACTACGATCTGAGTCAGCTCCAGCAGCCGGACACTTTGGAACCTGACGTCATCAAGCCTGTGGGGATCAGACGTCTCGATGAAAGACCGCTCCACCCTGAGCCTCAGTATCCCATGAGATCAGCTGCCCCGCACCCTGGAGACATCGGAGACTTCATCAATGAGGTAAAAGAATACAATAAAATAAAACGATTGACAGTGCTTGCAAAAGCTGCTGTTTTTTTTTTTTTTTTTTTTGTATGAATATCCACCCGGGGGACATATGACCCGCTTCTATGTTCTTTAATCCAGCTCAGTCCAACATTGGCCCGGGCCACATGTGACTGCATTAGGCCACCCCAAGTTCAGTGTTCCACATTTTAAATTAAATCAATAATTGCTTGCAAATATTTCACATTTTGAGTTTATAAATCTGCGCTTTTTCAATCATTTCCATTCACTGTCACACATGCATTTTCATCCATGGCCAACATATAAGTATAAGTATCCATTTTGTTACATATTGTTAAATCACATTATCTTGATCGCCCATTGACGTGATTCGTCTGCATGCATTTTGGCCACTAAATTATGGATGTGGTTAAGTATTACTTTAAATGACATTATTAATATGCTTTGTAATGGAGATTGTGTCTATGTTTTTCTGTTTTTTTAAATCAGCTGCCTTGATCACCCATACTTTTGCGCAATTTAGGACACCGGCACCACAAAATTCACTATTTCAACTATTGGGAAGCATACATATATAATCATGACTTTCATCCAGTTATTGTCTTAAACCAAGGACAGTGCGAGTTCTGGCATGATGACCTAGTGTGAAGTGAACACTCATGATTGCACCTGTTATGTATTCTGCCTTGTCTGGGCTCTGCATAAAAAGCACCAGCGAATAAAATAATGTAGGCCTGCTTACCCGTGTGTGTGTGTGTGTGTGTGTGTGTGTGTGTGTGTGTGTGTGTGTGTGTGTGTGTGTGTGTGTGTGTGTGTGCGTGTGCGTGTGTGTGTGTGTGTGTGTGTGCGTGCGTGTGTGTTTGTGTGTCAAGAAGCAAAAAAAAAAACAATAATTACACAGTTAGTGACAAGATGGGTTGTTTTGCTGCAGCAGCAAAGGCAATCTCAAGGTGCATACTGAAAAGAATGAAAGTCTGATTTTTTTAATGGAACTTTCTGATCAGAAACAATTTAGTTTATAGAACTTGTATTTTGCCAACTCGGTGGGAAATTGACCTCAAACAAAATCAAGTAATATTTTGTCGATTGTACTCCCAGACAAAAGAAAAAAGTTTTAGAGTCTTGAACATGTCTACTCAGACATGTACAGTATAAAAGAAGAACGTGATGCCCACACACTTAAATATCAGTATTATTGTTTCTCCATATTAAAGTTGATGTGTCAGATGAGAAGTGAGAGTGACTGAGAGCGCCTGAGGCTACCATTGACTCCACTTGAAGGGAGAATGTCAAATGAAAAGTGCAGTCATATATTTTTCGCCGATTCCAAAAGACATGTCTTTCACGGCATTATAAATGAAATATACCGCTACCTTTTGAATGCCAAATATGTTTTAAATGAGCATTCTGGTGTCTCCCTGTCCATAGCGCATATTGTCACTAAAAGTAAAAACACGGCATTGAAGTGGCTGACAACCACAAAGCGAGTCCCCAATCATTCTGAATTACATCAGTTTATCTGAAATGAAGCCTATGATGTGGCCATGATTAAAGTCCTGCTGATTCTCGAGAGACGGGCCCTTTCCCTTGCACGTTTTTCAAAGAGAATAGGGCATCATTTACCCACTCTCGAGGACTTGCACACTGCAAGAATCCGAACAAGGGCGCGGAAAATCCTACTGGACCCTCCGCACCCTGCCCACCACCTCTTCCAGCTACTCCCCTCAGGCAGGCGCTACCGATCCATGCGCACCAAATCCAGCAGACATTTAAACAGCTTCTTCCCCCAAGCCATTAACTCTTTGAACTCTTCAACAGTAGCCAAAATGGAACTGTATAGTGCCACTTAGCAGTTTTTTTTAACGACGATACTAGTGCAGCGTGTTCTACCGGAAACAAATTCCTTGTGTGTTCTACATACTTGGCAATAAAGATGATTCTGATTCTGATTCTGATCAGGTAACAATCCCAGTAATTCAGAATCCGAATTATGAACCTGACATAAATCCCGATGACCACTCAATGACTGCTCAAATCTCATATCCAAAAAGACAAACGCAAATTCTAGATTGGCCAGTAGATAAGACTCCTCTTAGGGTGATTTATTACAGCAGTGTGTTGTTGCCAATGCCAAGTTTCCAATAACGCATAATTTGACTATTCAAGCATGGCCACAATCGAATCTTCCCCCGAATGAGCAGGACAAGTGGGCGACGGTGCAGGCATAAAATTGCATTGCGTGATTGTCTAACCTTATAAAGCTGCCCATGGAGCTTTTTGGTTGCAGACCGGGCAATGGGCTATAACCAGCAGAACAATTACGTGTGTAATTGTAATGAACGATCCCAGTGTAATAGTCCCCTCCAGATTATCAGGCCGGCAGCAAACACTTGACAACGGTTAACAAGTGGGAAGTAATTGCTTATTGTCTCGACACTTTAAATCAATCTGTTTTTTTAAGCCAATCTGTCTCTTTTTTGAAGCCATGTGAGGGGCTGCTCAGTCTGTGTCCATCACCTTCTGACTCTTTAAATCATTTATGATTTGGTATTTGGCTCGTATCCAAAGTGGTCGGTGGACAAAACTCACATCAACGCCTATGTTACCAATCCTTCAGGTTTTTGAGGGGAGGAGTCTTGAAAAATCAATAGTGAGGAGCTCTCGCAGCACAATGATTTCTGGGAATGCGGAGGGCCATCTTTCAAAGCCCCATCGCAAGATAAAGGCACACGTGCGTGACAAACGCATTCTCCCTTACGCCCAAGCCACAGATGTGCTCAGTGCTCTCAGCGACTATTTATTCATGAGTCCCAGATTGCTATCGAGATTAAAGATGACAAGGTATCGCTGCCATCCGCTCTCAAATCTTCTGAAAATCAAAGAGGGCGCGGCCAGGTTCCGCGCTTACTACTGTGGGATAAAATTCATCTTCCGGGTCTCTGAAGACTGGAATTTACCACAGTGTGACTAGTTGAATGGAACAGACGCACCATCATCCAAAATGCTAACTATAAATCCACTCAGGAGAACTGGAACATCACTGATTCTTGGCTCTTGACTCAACGAGACTTCACCTTGATCACTCTAACTTAGCAGCAGACAGACCCAAGCAAATTAATACAGAATCACGACCAAAGAAAAATGAAGCCCAATGACTACTCAAACCTGACGAAAACCTTCCTTGGCCCATAAAATAGGAAGAATCACTGAATGTCAGTGACCACAACAATGACATCAAATAAACACATTCATACTCAAGCGTGACTCGAACGAAGGAATAGATTGAGATTATTGATGCTTTCTTGGTTGTCATCCTGACTCAGGGTGCTGTGCAGTGACTGAAAGCTGCAGACAACAATCTCAAAGCATTCAATAAACAAAGCAAACCACACCCAATTCAATATTTATGACTACTTGAGTTTTACAGCAACCAGAGGGTGAAGAGCAAAATCTTGTTCCAGGAATACGTCTTTATATTGAGCCTTCTAACACTTGTGAACATGGCGCTTCTCTGGAAATTTATCTTATATATATATATATATATATTTAATTATATATATATATATATATATATATATATATATATATATATATATATATATATATATATATATATATATATATATATATATATATATATATATATATATATATATATATATAAGAAGTCCAAGATGGCGCCCGAGTAGGCAGCCTCAGCAAGTGCTCTCATGAGCCTTGCTTTTTTTGGTTGTTTTTGTCTTGTTTTGGGTTTTCTTTTGTCACTTTGTGTTGTTGTGCGTCGTATGGAACGGATACGGATTGTTTTTCTGCATTTTTGACCACGACATTCATCAAGGAGGAGACTGTGCTGAGCGGTTGCGCCTTTTCGGCAGCATGGATATGCCAGTACTGTTTTTGAATGTGAAGAATGTCGGAGCCATTCGACTGCCATCGCTGGACACCAAAGGGGCCATTGTGCTTTTTTGCGCCTGTAATGGGCAGCATCTTTACAGCCCCGCTTTGTTCAGGGGAAAGGTCGGTGCTGTATATATATATATATATATATATATATATGATGGTGATCCTAGAGATGCTTGGCTATAAGAGCAACCATGAGAGCCACAAGATTCATTACCCACCATGGAAAAGACGGTTGGAGGCTAAGATCAAGGCGGCTCGGAAAGATGTGAGTCAATTGACGGAGATCCAGAGAGTTGTGAATAAAAGGCCAATACCCAAGAGGTACATGCAGATAACCATACCTGAAGCACTAGAAACTGCCAAACAAAGGCTCCAGGCCTTGTCCAGTCGCCTAAAGAGGTACACGAAAGAGAAGGAGGCCAGACGAATAAACAGGCTGTTCGCAACACAACCTGCGAAAGTGTGAAAGATACTGGAAAGGCATAATGGAGAAGGAGGTCGCACATAACAGCAGTGCATAATGGCTGGTGACTCTGAAAGAGGAGCACAGCAACCTCCCTGAACAGAACCCAGTTACCATCACAGTGGCAGATATACAAGAAAGAGTCTCAGGTATGAAAAACTGGACGGCTCCAGGCCCGGATATGGTCCACACCTACTGGCTAAAGAAGCTCACAGCTCTTCACGAGCGCCTAGCAGCACAAATGAACCAGTTGCTGATGGATAGGACTCACCCAGGATGGCTAACCGAAGGGCGAACAATCCTGATCATGAAGGATTCATCAACGGGTGCAGTTGCTTCCAACTATCGGCCAATAACCTGTCTCTCCACAACATGAAAGCTCATGTCAGGCATCATTGCGGCTAAGATAAGTGGACACATGGATCAATACATGAGCAAAGCACAGAAAGGCATTGGTAGAGATACTAGAGGTGCCAAACATCAGCTGCTGGTTGACAGAACAGTCGCACAAGACTGCAGGTCCCGACATGCCAACCTGTGCACAGCCTGGATTGATTACAAGAAAGCATATGACTCGATACCACACACATGGATCACTGAATGCTTGGAGTTGTATAAGGTAAACAGGACCCTGAGAGCCTTCGTTGCAAACTCGATGAGGATGTGGAAAACCACACTTGAAGCCAATGGGAAGCCACTAACGCAAGTGTCCATCAAATGTGGCATATACCAAGGTGATGCACTCTCCCCACTGCTGTTCTGCATAGGACTGAACCCCCTCAGCCAGATAATCGCCAAGACAGGCTATGGATACCGCCTCAGAAATGGAGCTACGATCAGTCACCTCCTCTATATGATGACATAAAGCTGTATGCTAAGAGCGAAAGGGACATAGACTCCCTGAGCCACACAACCAGGATCTACAGCAGTGATATCGGGATGTCATTTAGGCTGGAGAAATGTAGTCGGATGGTGACTAAGAGGGGCAAGGTAGTCCACACTGAAGGGGTCTCACTCCCTGAAGGAACAATAGCAGACATTGAAAACAGCTACAAGTACCTTGGTATACCACAGGCCAATGGCAACCTCGAACTAGTAACAAGGAAAGCGGCTACGACCAAATACCTCCAGCGGGTGAGGCAAGTCCTCAGAAGCCAGCTCAATGGCAAGAACAAGACCCGGGCAATAAACAGCTATGCCCTGCCAGTGATCAGATACCCTGCAGGAATAATAAGGTGGCCAAAGGAAGAGATTCAGACCACAGATGTTAAGACCCGAAAACTCCTCACCATGCACGGAGGGTTCCATCCCAAGTCCAGCACCCTGAGACTGTACACAAGCCGTAAGGAAGGAGGCCGGGGACTAGTGAGTGTGAAAGCCACTGTCCAGGATGAAACATCCAAGCTCCATGAATGCATCAAAGAGAAGGCTCCAACGGATGATGTACTCGGAGAATGTCTCAGACAATGGGGAACAGAGGATGAGGTGCTGGAAGAGGGACAATCATGGGAGGAAAAGCCCCTACACGGGATGTACCACCGAACCATAACAGAAGTGGCCGAGCTCAAGAAGTCCTATCAGTGGCTAGAGAGGGCTGGCCTAAAGGACAGCACAGAGGCACTCATCCTGGCTGCTCAAGAGCAGGCCCTGAACACCAGAGCCATAGGGGCAGGGATATACCACACCAGGCAAGACCCAAGGTGTAGGTAGTGCAAAGAGGCACCTGAGACAAAAAGCAATGAAGATGCCCATCTCTTTACCATAGGTTTCGGGAACGAAAATAAACAAAACACGATCGAAAAAATAAATAAATAAAATAGTAGAATGGAAAGGGACTTTAAAAGGGATAGGAGCTGCTGTCGAGGCAGCCGCACAGGGGGCACCATCATTGTATCGTATTAGCACGTCTTACTGTATCTGAATTTGTAGTAACTGCGCCGTTTCCTCTGTTGCAGGGCCTGAAGGCAGCTGACAACGATCCCACCGCTCCCCCCTACGACTCTCTCCTGGTGTTTGACTACGAAGGCAGCGGCTCCACCGCCGGCTCCTTGAGCTCACTCAACTCATCCAGCAGCGGGGGTGATCAAGATTACGATTACCTTAACGACTGGGGCCCTCGCTTCCGAAAACTGGCGGACATGTACGGCGGGAGCGATGATTAAGACACAGAAGGACACAAAGAAGACCACAACAACGAAATCAAGGAACGATTCCTTGTGGATGGACATTGAAAAGTTGCAACTGGACTGTGAGATAAGAGAAAGGAGGAAAAACAAGGATGCAGATATTTTTTTTCAACAACAAAAAAAGGAAAAAAAAGAACCAACCAACCAACCAACCAACCTGGCTTATTGTTGTAGTCCCCGCGTACATAATGCTTTGTGGGCAGCACCGGTGGACGCTCACACCATTCAAGACTGTTGTTGGGTATTGACTGCGCTCAGTTACACTTGAACTTCACAGTACAGAAGCACTGGGATATAATGTGCCTTTTTGTACATTTCTTTAGGATGGAAATGATTAGTTTTATGTTCAAGGCTTTAATGGTACTGACGTTTTTCTTGGGGGGGAGTGAAATCAAAGCAAAGTATGTGACACTCTGGGATGCTTCGATCACTCCGTTTATTCTTTTATTTTCTTTCTGTCTTTCCATTTGTTTGTGAAGCCTTATTTAATGAAGGATCATCTTTCGGCTCAGATGGAAAGAATAATGAAGAGCAACACTGTAGAATTTGCGGTACTTGTCTAAAATATGACAGTTATGCCTCTTCGTCACAGCAAGGGAGTTAGGAATCACACTTTTGTAGCAGATTATTATTTTTGTCTGGAGTGATGTAGTACAGTGTTATAGAAAAACAACAACAAAAAACTGTTTTGATCAATGTTCACTGATCAACTTCATTTGCCTTAGTCATCATCTGATAATTTGAACTTTTACTTCACTGTAAAAAGATGTGTGTACATAATGTTTTGTTTTCTTTTTATCTTTTCTTTGGGTGTAGGATATGAACAAGTGCGAAAAGTTCCAAAATCTGTAAATGATTTTTGGACATCAAAAATGAACATTTTTTTGCATGTTTTTATCTTTTAATGACGACAAAGTAAGAAAAAAATGGTGCTCCCCAAATTTATTTACACGAAAAAAAATCTGGGTTACAGTCTATGTGTAAAAGCAAAGAGATTTTGTATGACAAGACAATTTGAAAGGAAAAAAAAAGTTTGAACAATCGTCGTCTCGCTAGCACAACTGTTGGATTTGTACCAAAAAAAAGTGGGTGAGGGGGTGTGATATGCAAGGCACTGATTATTAAAGCTGAGCTTTAATCGTGAAACCATTTTGGATTTGAGCTGTGTGGAAAAGCATTTTGTTCTGCTCAACTAATTATCTTTCTCTTACCCAAACTATCCAAATAAAAATTCCAGTTTTGGAGCTCAAAAATCTCCTCCTTATTCATTTGTATTCAAGTCAAATACACAGCGGCTTGGGTTTACCACAGAGAGAACTGACTTTGCACACAAGTAAATACTTTCTATTCTCCTCTCTATCTGCACTTCTCACAATCTCGCCCTTCAAAGGTCTGTCTGTCTGTCTATCCATCTATCTACACTGTAAACCCGAACAGTACTACTGACTCAAAGTCATTGAGGTCAGTCAACTCAAAAGCCGACTTTTTGTTTCAAAAACTCAAACGTTTTGAGTTTTTGAATGAGTCCTGCGTTTTTAATTTGCAGTAGATCAATACTTCATGTTCATGACAATCGTTTACTCAAACATTTTGAGTTCACGGCAGGAAGCTGCGTGATGACGTCACTGCGTGCTCTCATTGGACTTGAATTCTCAACGGCTGAATCTGGCAGAGACCGACGCATTATTTATTTTAAATTAGGGTGGAAAGACAAACAATCATATTTAATATACTATATATGTATATTACCTCGTGTGTCAATGCTGTAGTCGCTCCACAAGAAATGAATATTTTGAAAAAAACGTTTGGGGCTCTTGCCGCCTTTGCTGCAAGCAAAGATACTCGTTTGTGGTCGTGCTTGCGATTGAGGACATCATCCACCGCTCGAGCCAAGGACTTCTTCTAATGTTACGAGCTCTTCTGTGGTAAGTAGGAATTTTTCTTAAACGTCTCTTGTTTGTAGAAAGACACGGCAGTGTTATTAAGATAATTGTACCGCGCAGGTTTGTTTGGGTGGTGGAGAAGAACTATCACGAGGTGATAAAAAGTTATGTTTGTGTCGGCAAAGGTCTGAGAATAATCGTCAAATGGGTGTTAAATTAAGTTTTATATGAACTTCAAAAGTTATAAGGGTCACCCGAAATCCGCCACACAGATGCTGCAACGCCAGCAGGTTGGTGCTTTGAGTTAACTTTGTTTTAAAAGGCAGCACAAGAAGTCATGCTAATTCAAAGTGCAACAGTTGTGCTGCCGTTTTAAGAAGGCACTAAGTAAATATAATGCTAGCCAAATGAAATATCACTCTGTACAATTGGTGTAGTTCTAAATGGTCATTCACAACAACAGAAAACTTTTTAAATGTATTTTTGAAACTGCAAACACCATGTTTCAAACTGCAAACACCTGACTGGCTTGATGGCATTATTTAATCTGGTAAATTAGATTATTTATTCAATTTAAAAAGTAAACATGGATCAGGGTGTTTTATTAAATTCAATGATTACATTTGTTGTCTGTTTTTTCTATTCAACCTTTTAGCCCCAGGGTGGAAATTGAGTAACACCAACATTATCTAAGGTATGTTTACATTTTTATTAATGCTACATGATTAATTACCCGAATCATATTAAAAATAATACATGCATGTATTTTTTTTATATTGAACAGAATTTTACCTAAACTTAATTCTCCATAGGTCTCCATAGGCCACTGTCTTGGGTTTGAGATGCTGAAGACAAGTACTGCAATGTTAAGCTCCTGTCGCTTTCCCCAAATTAAAACATGGCTTTTATCTCCTCTTGCTTTTGATAAAGGAACAGCATGATATACACGAGACGCAGTCTGGCCCTTCGTGCTCTCCATGCATACCTACGAGAAGATCACTCACAGTTCTTCAAAACATGCAATGTATGTATTGCCTGACTTAACACAAATGTCTATTGATATATTTTGCAGTGGGAAGATGATCCAGACATTGAAAACATTCCTGTCGCACTACTCTCTGTGACAACTGACAACTAGCACCATCTTGTTTAACTCCAACAGCATTTCTGTTGTGATAGAAGATGGCATTATTGTGAGATGTCTCCCCAGGTTGGCTGATACACACCTCCTCTTGTTTGGTTTAATGTATGCACTGCATTTAGATTCTCCCCAAAAAT
This sequence comes from Hippocampus bargibanti, assembly GCF_051943395.1. Classification (NCBI taxonomy): domain Eukaryota; kingdom Metazoa; phylum Chordata; class Actinopteri; order Syngnathiformes; family Syngnathidae; genus Hippocampus; species Hippocampus bargibanti. The sequence continues at coordinate 17,242,070 of NC_142744.1, read as the reverse complement.
TAATCCACACATTCACCTTCATTCAGAAAATACTGCTGTGTCTTGATGATAACAGACCACTCAAACCACGCCTGCTAAGTTTGAATAATGCTTTGTTCCGCAATATTGAAGCCCTCCAATATTACGGAACAAAGCAACACTGGATAAGTAATTTCATAGTTTTACTCTGCTTTGTATACCTAAACATTGACGTACTGTTTGTGACTGATTTGTGACGGCTCAGAGGTTATTAGTATGTGGACATGTACTGTTTGTGACTGATTTTCTATTCATAATTTGAATCAGAATCAGAATCAGAATCAGAATACCTTTATTCGTCCCGCAATGGGGAAATTTGCAGTCCACAGCAGCAATTGAAGAGGGATGGGGTTGGGGTGGGAGTGAAAGGATAGAAAACAAGATATTCTAAGCATAACAAAATAAAAATGTCAACTGTATACTGTGCAAATGTAGATGTGCAAAAACCGTTCTATAAACAAGACTGTACATAGTGCAGAATCAAGAATGCATTTAGATATATTGCAACAACCCATATTTACAAGTGTCCAGTTTTTTTGTTTTTGTTTTTTTTTTTTTCACATGTGATCATTGGGAATTGTGAAGCCTGACAGCAGTCGGTAGGAACGAGCGGCGGTACCTCTCCTTCTTGCAGCGCGGGTGTAATAGTCTCTGGCTAAAGGAGCTACCCAAGCTGTCAGGATGGGCAGGAGGGGGTCGGAGGGGCTCTCCGTCATAGCTTTTTGTTTAGCTAGCGTCCGTCTGTTGCCCACCTCCTCTAGAGAGTCCAGCGAGCAGCCCACGACAGAACTGGCCCGCTTGACAAAGCGCTCCAGTCTTTTTCTGTCCCGGGTGGTGATGCTGCCTGACCAGCAGACAATGCCATAGTGGATGGCTGATGCCACCACAGAGTCATAGAAAGTCTTTAGGAGTGACCCCTGAACTCCAAAAGACCTCAGTTTCCTGAGGAGGAAGAGGCGACTCTGTCCCTTTTTGATTAGGGCATCCGTGTTTGTTGTCCAGTCCAGTTTATTGTTGAGAGTAACACCCAGGTACTTGTAGGAGGTCACCCTCTCAATGTCCGAACCCTGGATGTTCAATGGTGCAGGTTGATGTGTAAACCTGGATTTCACCAAAATATATTTTTTCATTTAATGAATACTGTTTGTTTGTTTTTAGTAAGTTTTACTTTGATTTGCACCTTATAACGAGTATAAAGAGTTTGATTGTTCTCTTAATTTGTAAGTAGGTTCGTTGTCAGATCTCCCAGGCAGGTGACGCGCAGAGCTTGATCGTGGCGTGGAGTCGAGCAAGTCGTGCCGTGATGTCCGTCCGACGCCCGGCGTGAGCCGGGCGTGCTTGTGCGGGTCTTTGCAAGTCTCTTTGAGTCTGTGAGTCCGAGATGAGTCTGATTCTCTCTGCCCCGCTGAGAGAAGCGGGGCAGCTCCTTTTATACCATTTTCAAGCGTGTGATATGCGTCAGGGTGAGACGCACATCAAGGAGATCAAGGAATTGAAAGACATTAAAGCTGCGGTGCGCACCGGTGACGCTACAAGTACATTGAAATGTATTCTCTTGTATTTATTCAAGTATTCGAGTATAGTTTGTTGTTTTTTCTGTTTTGTTTTGTTGTGTTAATTTCACATCTTTATCACGATGTTGTGTTAATTACTAACAAATAACTGCTCAGGGGTTTATTTGTTGTTTTGGTACGTGGACATGCTGTGCATTTGATACTGTTGTCATGAATGTTTTATCAAAGGTTGTTTTAAACCTTAATAAAAAATGTTTCTTCAGCCGTCATCTGTACAAAAGTGAAGGTTTCGGACGTTTCGCCTCCTATCCAAGAGGCTTCGTCAGCGAACTAAAGTCTGACTGGTCGTATCGGCCCCATTTATATATCCCTAATGTCCAGACCTGGTGGCGCCGGACACAGCTATGATAGGTCCCTACTCTCAGGTTGGGGGGGGCGCGGGACCCCCCCCTGTGGCCCCACTGATTGTTCCTACATTCCTGACTAACGATTGGCCTATTACCCCCACTCCCCCCGGTATCACCTCATCAGCATAACGACCCTCATCAGCATTGCGAAAGTTGCCTAACCTGTTAGCTGTTAAATTAGCTGATTTAAAGAACCACCTCAGATTCAATCTTAGATGTAGACAGAGCCGGTTAATTCCTAAATGCTTGAAGCAAGCACCCCTGGAACCCGGATACTTAGCCGATAAAATGCAACAAAATTATACTAGGAAAATTCTAAATTTGCGAATTAGGAGACTTAACATAGAGATAAAAAACAAACAGTCAGAAATAGAAACTTATTATCAGCGATTACAAACTAATCTTACCCACAAAATCTATCAGGAAGTGTGTGAATTTACTAAATTCGGTTATATGAGGCACCACAGCAAAACCAAAGAGAGACAAAACGGTAAATTTCAAAAATTACTTTTACTGAAACAATCTCAGCTACTGGTAAACACGCGTAAAATTAGGTATGAACAGTTTGCAAGGGAGAATTGGATCAAAAATTTGTCAGACAGAGATCTCTCAGAGACAGAAAAGGCGGTACTTACCAAAGGTTTAAATTTCTCAGTGACTCCTAAAACTATACCTACAATAGATTATATCACAGCTACTGAATCGGCTATTAAAAATAACAAACTTTCGTATGCAGAGGCAGATGATCTACGCATTAAAATATCAGCTCTTCTCAGTAGTGCCAAACTTCCTCCGTCCAACATAACATTAGAAGAGAGAAAGGCGTTAACTACTCTACAAAAAGACAAAAATATTACTATTTTGCCAGCAGACAAGGGCAGATGCACAGTGCTGCTCAACACATTGGATTATGAAGACAAAATAAATAGGTTAATCAGTGATTCTAACACGTATGAGCAACTAAAAAGGGACCCTTCCAATAGATACAAGAAAGAAATGATTGACTGTCTCCAAAAGCTAGAGAAAGGAAAACATATAGACAAACAGATGTATTTTAGATTATACCCGGGAGAGGCCACGCCATGTATCTATGGCCTGCCAAAAATACATAAAGAAGGGTTCCCCCTCCGACCCATTGTTTGTAGCATTGACTCCTCTACATACAATGTAGCCAAATATTTAAAAACTATTTTAGCTCCGTTGGTTGGTAACACAGAATACCACGTAGAGAACACCACAGGGTTTGTAGAGAGGATCAAAGACCTCATATTGGAACCTGAGGAAACTTTGGCATCATACGATGTGACTTCTCTCTTTACATCTGTCCCAACCCCAGCAGCAGTCTCAGTGGTGAGGACGAGGCTGCTGGCGGATGTTTCTCTGCATGAAAGAACCAAACTGAAACCGGATCACATCTGCCAATTATTAGAAATCTGCCTTAATACTATGTATTTTCAATTTCGGGAAAAATTTTATAAACAAATCCATGGTTGTGCTATGGGCTCACCAGTTTCACCCATAGTGGCTAATCTTTACATGGAAGAGATGGAGAAACAGGCCCTCACATCCTTCCCAGGGACAAAACCTAGACACTGGTTTAGATATGTGGACGATACTTTTGTCATAATTAAGAAACAAGAAATTCAATCCTTCACAGATCATCTCAACTCTGTAGACTTCAACATTAAATTTACTCGTGAGGACATTCAAGAGAACCAACTAGCCTTCTTGGATTGTAAAGTAATTATAAAAGAGGACAGAGCGCTAAAAACAGAAGTCTTTAGGAAGGCTACGCACACTGACCAATACTTACTTTTTGACTCTAACCACCCTTTACAACATAAACTAGGAGTTATCAGAACCCTCCAGCATAGGGCTAAACTAATACCAACTAGCACTGAAGGTAGAGAAAAGGAGTCAAAACATATCAGGAGAGCACTCACTAACTGTGGGTACCCTCAGTGGTCATTCAACAAATGTCAGAAAGAAAGAATAGCGAACGAAAACAATAATTCTCAAGATTCTAAAAGGAGAGGAGTAGCAGTACCGTACATTGCAGGAGTTTCTGAAAAATTACAAAGAGTCCTTTGGCAACATAAAATTCCTACTTATTTCAAACCGATAAACACGTTAAGGCAAAAATTAGTGCATCCAAAAGATAGGCTACCAAATGAAAAACAAAGTAATGTAGTTTATTCCATACATTGTAAGAATGAAAATTGTAAAGAGCAGTACATTGGGGAGACTCAACAAATTCTCAAAAAAAGACTTTATCAACATCGCAGGGATAATACTAGTGGGCCTCAATCGGCAGTACATTTGCACCTAAAAGCTAGCAACCACTCATTTGACGACAATGAGGTTAAAATCTTAGCGAAAGAACATAGATGGTTTGAAAGGGGGGTAAAAGAGGCGATTCTTATAAAACAACAAAATCCTTCATTAAACCGGTCTGGTGGTGTGAGGTTCAATTTGGATCGTTCATACAATAGCTTGCTCAGGCAAAACAGGTTAGGCAACTTTCGCAATGCTGATGAGGGTCGTTATGCTGATGAGGTGATACCGGGGGGAGTGGGGGTAATAGGCCAATCGTTAGTCAGGAATGTAGGAACAATCAGTGGGGCCACAGGGGGGGGTCCCGCGCCCCCCCCCCCCCCAACCTGAGAGTAGGGACCTATCAAAGCTGTGTCCGGCGCCACCAGGTCTGGACATTAGGGATATATAAATGGGGCCGATACGACCAGTCAGACTTTAGTTCGCTGACGAAGCCTCTTGGATAGGAGGCGAAACGTCCGAAACCTTCACTTTTGTACAGATGACTGCTGAAGAAACCTTCTCATCGATGGACCACTCCTGTACGACTGAGAGCTTACACAGACTTAATAAAAAATGTGCACTAAAACAGACATGTGAGGTGGGTTTTTGTTTTTAGACATAGAAGGCAAATGTAAGTACAGTATACATGAATATATTTTGTCATGTAACATTATAAATTTGAGTTGGTTACGCTTAAATATGAAACCTAAGTTTAACTTAAATAATAAGATAACAAGAAAACATTACAGTAAACTGAAAGTACATCTTTTAAGTTCATTCAAACTCATAACATTTATGTCCAAACAAACTCATAACATTTAAGTTTAGTCAAACTCATAAAATTTATTTCCACTACTCAAAAATTTTGAATAAACTACTCAAAAATTTTGATGTAATCAGTTGCCATAAAATTTTAGAGTACTTTCAACTTGTTGGGTTTTACTATCTATCTATCTATCTATCTATCTATCTATCTATCTATCTATCTATCTATCTATCTATCTATCTATCTATCTATCTATCTATCTATCTATCTATCTATCTATCTATCTATCTATCTATCTATCTGCCTGGCTAACTACCGATCTGTCTGTCTGTCCGTCCGTCCACTCATCCATCTACACATCCATCCATCTCGCTATTTGTCTCTATTTCTCTCTCTCTCCTCTCTCTGTCTATCCATCCGTCCATTCATCCATCCATCCAAACCCCCCCACACACAGTTTCCTACTCCGATAGTTTTTTATAAATACTGTAAAATAATAATTTTAATAGTCAACCTGTGATTGGACACATTTCACAGTTCTTTGCCTCTTGTTCCTGACTCCGCTTTGGCTGAGTGTCGTTTTCTACTGAAGGCCGTGGGTTGGGTGTCTGACACTCAATGATAGAACACATTCATTTTGACTCTTTGTCCTGTACCTTCCAGAAGAAATGAACAGGTCTCCAAATTTGAATCTCTTTGACACGTGCATCTATCTGTACGTGCTACCAAGTACAAAGCGTGAGTGCTTTATCTGCCTTTGCAGTTGGTGATGACCACCAGTGTGGCTTTATTGCAGTTTCTGTTTTTTTATCTCCATAGTTCTTCCTTCACAGTGGTACTTTTCCTTCACTGAGTCCATAAATAAATAAACATAAAATGTTCAAGTTCGGTTTTTGTTTCCAAACCCAGGATCAAAACAATGTTCTTATGGCCACATTGAGTCAAGGCGAAATCAATGTCACGGTCAAATTGTACTTTAAAATGGAGAAAAATAGGAGACGGGGCTTCGAACTGAGCGGGTATCCGTGTATGTTTGAAAGGCACATGTGCATGCCCCTATGAAGGTGCCGGGGTGACTGATGTGTGTGCGCGTGGCAATGGCTGCACAGGGAACATGTTCACGTCCCTGTGTGAAATAACCAAAATCCCACGTTTGGGTTTTTGCATGTCTGAAAATGTTACCACCCATACTAACGCCACGCTGTCCCGGCTTCTTTCTATTCTCCAAAATATGAGCCAGTGTACCACCGCTGCGATGCAGCATCAGATATTTTAAGACAGAAAAAACTCACATAAAGCTCTCTCATCGTGTGGATGTCGAGATTGATTGAAGGAGGTCAGCCGCACTGAGCGGTCGCCTCTTTGAAAGTGTCTCTCAGGTGAGGAAAATAACTTACATCCCTGTACCGCACTTCAATTTCACAGTACGGATTATCCTCACCGAGGAGAGGAAGGAGGGAGCGTGCGGGACAACATAAAGGCGAACAACCTCCACATACACTATCGCATACTTGGTTCACATTGAGAAAGTGGAGTGGATGTCACATTAGTATTCTATATGAGATTTGAAGGAGGATTTGAGGAGGATTACCGTCGTTGACATTGAGAATTGTTCATGTAAACAGAATGATTTTTTTTAAATGACATATCATCGACACAATTATGCAAATAATAGACGAAAGTTCGCTTAGATTAGATGAAAAAAGGTGCAAATGTGAGATGAAAAAGAGGCTCGTTGAAGGGATTTTAATTTAGATTCCCCCTGTCAGGAGTTGTCATCATGAATCACTCACATGATTTGGTGGCAGTTTTTATGCCAGATTATTCAACTTTACAATGGGTAAAGGCTGGTCATCACATAAACTGGTCATCACATAAACAAATCAGTACAATACTGAAATGAAGACCAAACCAAACTAAAATGAAGCTATCCATCCATCTTGTCATCTGTTTATCATTGTGAGAAACTGAAAGCCATTTTCAATGCATGCAAATATTAGTGGAAACATGAGAATGTAAACAAAATAAAGAATATAAAAAGAAGTCCAAGATGGTGCCTAAATAGGCAGCCGTCAGCACGTGCTCTCACGAGCCTTGGTTTTTTTTTTTTTTTTTTTTCACTTTCAGTTGTTGTGCGTCATGTGGAACAGATACGGATTTCAGCATTTTCAGGAGATGTGAGACAATCACTTTTCATCAATGATTGTCAGCTTCGTGTTTGCTTTCAACATTTAACTTGTAGCAGACGTCCATATTTCACCATGATGTCCCAGATCCACTGGTGAAAGGGACGCTTTGTTCCTCTCCTCTTTCATATCAAACTGCTTCATACAACAAAGAGGGCACAGAAAGTGCTTACATTTGTCTGTGTCTTTTGTTTTGTGTTGTGTCTATTTACTTAGTTTTTTGTTGTCATTGTTGTTTTGACTTCAAGATGGCGCATTTACTGCAGGTCCTGTATTTTCATTTTCTATTTCTTCCTTTCCTTTCCTTTCCTCTCACTTTGCAGCTGTCAAATGAAAACAGGCAAATATTAGCACCAAAAATATAATCAGTCAAAAACCAGTATTTGAAAATAATGTAAAATATGTGATTATACCAAACCAAAAACAAAGAAAACAAATACATTTGCGATGACAAGTGGAATAATAAGTGTAATTAATATCAATGCAACTATGGAAAATCCAAACACAAATATAATAAAAAAAACACAAATATGATGAAGAATACGTTAAGATTAGAGGTGGAAAAACAAATAAAAGGAAATAATGTCTGCCATGACCTCTGCTGCACATTTTGTTGCAGCCGTAAAATACATTTTTGATGTTTTACTCCTCTGGGTCACATCTGACAATGAGTGTTCGGGGAGGCCGCCACTGCGGAATATATTCTGTAAGAGATTAAAAGGACAATGCACCGAGAGGATTATCATTGACATTGACAGATTCCAGTGCTGTCACCGCAATAACTTATTTGGCACGCGCAGCAGAAATAATTGCTCATTTGCACATTGCTGTCTTTCCACTGACACGCGGATAAAAATAGTGATGCATAATAAATAATTTGCAAAGCTAATTAAGTGGGCAGGGAACCACATTGGGTTCATCTACCAATTTTTCTGTCCGTTTTTGATTTACAAAATGCACATTTAGGAAACAAAAATAAAGAAAAAAATAATAATAAAACCCTCAGCCATATTGTCACTAAATAGTGAAGGTGCCATTTATTGATGTTGTTTGCCTCGCTCTGAAAAAAACGAGGTATCTGCTTTGGGTGTAAACATGGCCAAAAGATGCCAGTTATACATGAATTAAAGTGAGCATAAAATTTCAGTGATAACGCGAACCGTCTGAAATATTGCAAAAAAAAAGTCGTAACGACACTTCTCTGCTCAAAACAACACTGGCATGAAGCTTCCCTCTACCCACACACACTTTTACTGTAAAATCCAAATAAAGAGGTGGGTGTCACCTTGTAACCCGATGGTACTCTCGAGACTTGGCCTGTGGAAGAAGCCTGGAGATTGGTGTTCCAACAAGCACCCGTGGGTCCCGATTATCGACTGTGAACATGGCTTTCACCAAATTCCAGAATTACAAGTCAGCCGAGCAACGTGTCTATGCATGCGAGAACGTGTACCCATGTGTGCGAGTGCGTGTGTGTGTGTGTGTGTGTGTGTGTGTGTGTGTGTGTGTGTGTGTGCGTGCGTGTGTTTATGTGGCAAGTGTGGCTGTAAACATGGTAAACACGAGAATACACTTTCCAATGTGATCCACCCCTCCAAAAAAAAACCTCTTAAGTTATTCCATCGCTGACCTATGGGGGACCTTACGAAGATGGATGCTAGTCGGATATCGATGTTGGGATGAGGGGAAGGGGCGGGGGGTCTCAGTGTTTCTTGTAGGTTCCCCGCAGGCCACAACTGAATGAATAAATAAGTAGGCTGGATGACAGAGCGCCGGCACGCGAGGCACATGGAGTATTTAAGTTATTGGTACCTGGACCGGGTCAGTCGACTCAGATCAATGTTTCAGATCAATATTTCGCTCTATGTGTATGTAGTACAGTAGTTTATCCATTTATTTCCTTTGATCAAAAAAATGTAACTACCGTATTTCTCCACAAGCCTTCATTTTCTTCAAAAGATGACCCTGCGCCTTATGCGCAGGCGCACCTTACATGTGAAGTAATATTGAGACACAACAGGTTTCATAACTACTGTCAGCAGCCACCATCTCCATTTTCCTCTGTAGAAGTAGTACGTAACCCAAGCCTCTACTGTAGCGCTCTATTATGTGGTATGTCTTATATTTGGAAATTTTTTATATAATTATATCTCATATTTGGAAAATATTTTTTCATTCATTGAAGATGCGCCTTATAGTCCAGTGTGCCTTATACATGTCCAGTGATGCATTGGCTTATAAACTTAATTGGTTCCCAGACAGTGTGTAAGGCGAAAAGTGTGTATCCCAAAAAATAATTTCCCATAGGAAACCATTAAAACGAGAATAATCAGTTCCTAGGTCCCCATAAAACATAATTTTCTACTTTCTAATTTTCTAAGCCTTAAAACTACACAATATCTACCTTATTTTACATATAATAAATATGCTATGGTATTATAATTAAAGAAATAAACGGTACTGTATAATAAAGTCTTATTTACCTTTGTGATGGTCGTTGATGGCTTGATGGAATGGAATGGCCGGTTTCATCAGCATTAAACACTTGATGAGGAACATAGCCTTCTTCTTTCACCATCTTGAGGAATGATCCCTTGTAGGTGCTTTCTCTGTGATAATTGTATCTAGTTCCTCATCAATTGTGTTCTGTTTAGCTGGGTTGATAGCTTTTTGCATCAAGTGTGCAGATGGCTTGTGAGCGTTATTTGTGGAGCCTGATTGATGGGAATTTTAATCTTGCAGTCTACACTCTGCCTTTGAACTATCAAAGTTCAAAGTATCAAAGTTGAGACGAGTCCAAATTTCACTGTTTTCTATCCATTTTGTCAGTCTCTCTCTGTCGTCTGCCTGTCTCTTTAATGTTTCTACCACCTCCCCTCACTGCTGAGTTCTTGACCAATCACATGGCTTTAATCGAAGACTGGGGGCGGGGAATAGAGGACAAAATAAATGTTGCTGGCCATTTTGTTTTTTGGAAAATGGCTTAACTCTCTCTCTGTCTGCAACCCCCACCCCTCACTGCTGAGTTCTTGAGCAATCACGTGGCTTTGACGACGACTGGGGGCGGGGAATAGAGGACCAACACAAGCCGGCTGCCATTTTCTTTTCGAAGAACGGGCTCGTTCTGTGTTGCAATGGTCACTCATTGTGGCAGCTCCGTATGTAACCCGTAAAATGGTTCGTATGCCAAGATAAAATTTTCATAAATTTAACGTTCGTAAACCGAAAAGTTCGTCAGCCAAGGGGTTCATAAACCAAGGTATCACTGTATATGGAAAAAGTTGGAAAATACACCATTCATTGGGGTGCACCTTATACACCGGAAAATACGGTGTTCCAAAATACAAATATATAATAATACAAATAATAATATATATACAAAATAAGAGCGGGGTAAACCGTACCAAGGTGCGGCGCAAGGGTCCATTACCCCAACTTCCACAAGACACAACTGAAAAGAACAACCCCCTTTCTGTTAAATCATTATTGTGCGAACAGCACCCAAGCCTACGCAGATGTGACACTGTGACCGCAGAACAGCACAGAGAGGAAAAAGAGAGGGTGCCAGGGTTTTGGGTTTTTTTTTCACCCAAGGGTGACAATAATGTTCCCTTTGTATGACGCTTGCAGGACTATATGGCACATTTTCAGATTATCTATTCGATGTCACTTCAGGATGCACCGCCAGTATAAATTAGGCATTTCTCATCCGGCAGTGGCTCCATGGGAATGAATTGTTGATGTGAGCCACAGAACAGAAGATGTGTAACCATCAGCTATGCTAACTGTGGCAAGAGTTTTTTTGTTGTTGTTTCTGTTTCGAGAATCACACACACCATTCTATTTTAAAAGCTTCAATAGATTGATTTTGCCAATTTAGAAGGCCCAACTAGCTGCTGTCAACATTTATGAACCAGCCAAGAGTTGTAGTTTTGTGATTGCAAATCAAATGCACACACATATTTATTGGGACACATTCTTTTTTTTAGTAAATCTGTTTGATGATATTTAAAGTCAAATAACAACACAACTCGTTTGGGACACTTTTCTGCTGACTGTTGCGACAGGAATACTGATTGGTGCATCAAATCTTTTCCAGGAAGCTGACATAATTGCCAGAAAACAAGCAATGATGGAACAATGATGTCACGGCATTAACCTAAAAAACAATGATATTGCTCAAATACTTATGCCTATTTATTAGTGTCTGAATGTTTTCTAGTGGGACATATAAACCAGAGCTGCATGCTTCTTTTTTCCCCCTACCTACATTACTGATCGGCCAATCTGTCTGTGTTCCTACACAGTTTCTAGAGCTTTCTGGTCTCTTTTTAGAACGAGGCAGATAGAAAGCAATAAAAAGAGGATCTGCAGAAGTAACGTGGATGGACAAGGACAGCTGGTTGTTGCCTGACTCAAAAGGGTAGACCAGGGGTGTCGTCTGTGGTGACAGCAAGGTCGGCGAGAGGGTGATCTGTCCCCGGAGGGAAGAGAAATGCTATCTTCCCGGGATTGAGCTTGGCAATGTGTACGTTCCAGCGCAAATGCCACTGCATGTCTCCATATGAGATAAAATAGTGGAGAGAAGCAATTTGGTGCTAGCAAATAAAAAAAATAAGACCGTGAAAAAATAATGGCACCTGGAAAGAGCCCGGGGGACACTAGGAATCGCTTTGTGACGTGTGGTCGCAGAAGGTATTTCCAGTATGAGGTCAGTCAAGCTTTAGAATCGTAAACTCATCTCACTGTTAATACAGTGGCAAAACAAAACACTGCCTGGTTTCTGTGCTGTCCTGTCTCATCCTTTCTATGTGGCCCTCGATTATTTTTTCAAATGGAATTGTGTGGAACAGTTTTAAGTTGTAATTTGTCTTCTCTTCCCAAGAAGGCAGAGTGGGCATGGTCAGATGCCAGAAGCAAATAAGGCGAAGTTGATGGAAGACATTTTCACACGGGTCAAGAAAAAAATGACACCAGGAAACATTATAGTGTTCCATTTGGTTGAATACAAATCCCTATCATATGACAAAAGGGAACAGACATAGAGAGCGTGACCTCCTACAAGTACCTGGGTGTTACTCTCAACAATAAATTGAACTGGACTACAAACACGGATGCCCTAATCATAAAGGGACAGAGTCGCCTCTTCCTACTCAGGAAACTGAGGTCTTTTTGGGTTCAGGGGTCACCCCTAAAGACTTTCTATGACTCTGTGGTTGCTTCAGCCGTCCACTATGGAATTGTCTGCTGGTCAGGCAGCATCACCACCCGGGACAGAAAAAGACTGGAGCGCCTGGTCAAGAGGGCCAGTTCTGTCCTGGGATGCTCATTGGACACTCTGGAGGAGGTGGGCAACAGACAGAAGACGCAAGCTAAACTAAAAGCTATGATGGACAGCCCCTCCCACCCCCTCTGACAGCACTGGGTAGCTCGTTCAGCCAGAGACTGTTACATCCGCGCTGCATGAAGGCGAGGTACCGCCGCTCGTTCCTACCGACTGCTGTCAGGCTTCTTAATAATCATGTGTGATTGAAACAAATAAATAAATACAATCAATCAATTAAAAAAACCTGGAGTCTTGTACTGTAAATAGCACAGCCACCTTATGTTGATGCAATTCAGATACAGTAAAGTCTCGTTATATCGATATTCAAGGGAGTCCGAAAAAAATATCGATATAACCGGGACTATCGATATATCCGATATCGATATAACGAGACTTTACTGTACATATATCAATGTGCTTTTCTTTTATACTTGCACTATGTCCAGTTTTTTATGAAACATTCTTGCACAGGTACAAGATACACTTCAGTCTTCTGACATTTTTTATTATGCTTAGAATATCTTGTTTTTATATTTTCACCCCCCCCCCCCAATCTCAAATTGCTGCTGTGAACTGCAAATTTCCCTATTGTCGAACGATTACAGGTCTTTCTGCTTCTAATTCTGATTCTGAAATTCCTACCATTTACCAAATATAGTCAGGGGAGGCAGGTGAGGCCGTGCCTCACCTGTCATCATGGAAATATAAAAAAAAAATAATAATAATAAGCCATTATATTTATTTACTGATTTGTACTTTAAAGCTGTTTTTCATTTAACTTCACCATTTTGGATTTTTTTTCAAAATCGATGAATTTTCACATTTACCGTTCAAATAGTAAGAAGAGACGAGCGGTGAGGCACCAGCCGGCTGAGCCTCACCATGGATTGCGCAATCACGATGCTAACTGTGCTGGCTTGCTTTGCAGTGATACCGCATTGCTGTCCCTCTGCATATCGCTATTAAAGTTTTCAAACACTTTTAGTGAATGAACTAAATTTTTACAGTTTAGCTGGTGTGTGTAATGTACACTCACTGTACATTACAAACACGGTACTACAGTGTTTATTGTATTTTTATCAAAACTGTTTGCATAGGTACGGCACACCGTTCTCCTGCCTCATGACAGGTGCCGGTGATTACAGATTCTTCTTGCGACTCCTCGGCTGCACAATAATAGAATTAGTGACAGCAAGCTACAGTAAACAATTAGCAAGTTAAGTGCAACCATCAAGTCATTTTTTCGTGTTGTTTGGCCTGATTTTAAGAATGGTGGATTGCATCTCTAAATGGAAAGAATTTTCTAAACTGGACTTTCAATCGAAGCAGGACATAATAATTAAAGGAAGATCAACACCGGACTGTATAGCTCACAAACGGTGAGGGCTGAATATAAATCTTCTGGACAGCTTCTCAGGTTTTTGGCCAGGAAGGATCTCATTGAAAACTATTCCTGAAGCGACCAAGTTGCTCCAGCTCGTGCTCACTGTTCCAGCTACTACAGCATCAGTGGAGCGGTCATTCTCAGCACAAAAGACTGAAAACATACAGTCAGAATAGAATCAATGACGACTTTCTTCACTGGCAGTGATCTCCATTGAGACAGAGACACTTGGACTTCATTTATGAGTAAAAAACGTTTCTTTTAATTATTTTTTTCTATGCTACAGTTTGTATACAGTATATAAAGAATGCTGACATGACATTTTAAACAAAACACGTTAACTGTTGCCAATCAAATGGTGAATAAGCTACTCTGTGGAGTTCATACGTTTGTAAATCTGACTGTGATGACGTCAGTGCCTCACCTGCCATGAACCTCACAGCACGTCACTGAAATATACTATACTGTATTAACACCATCACATATTCACACTTGAAGCTTTAAAAACCCTGTGGACTGAGGACCGAGGACTACTACAGTGAGACCTTCACTTACGAACTTAATTGGTTCCCAGACAGAGTGTGTAAGGCGAAAAGTGTTTATCTAAAAAAAATCCCATAGGAAACCATTTAAATTGGAATAATCCGTTCTCGGGTTTCCATAAAATATACTTTTCAACTAAATAAGCCTTAAAACTAGACACAACATACCTTATTCTATGTATAATAAATGTGCTATTGTATTGTAATTAAAGAAATACACTGCATTGTATCATAAAGTCACTTTATTTACATTTATGATGGTCATTGATGGCTTGATGGAATGGCGTTGGAGGTCAAAGGGAATTGCTGTTTGGAAAGAGAGGTGCATTACATGAGGACTGTAATTAAAGAAATAAAATGTGCTGTAAAATAAAGTGTTATTTACCTTTTTGATGGTCGTTGATGGCTTATGGAAGGAGAATCATCTTCCATAAGGACTGTTGGTAACTTAACCTCTGGTGCTGTTCGGTCTTGTGGTTCCGCCGAAGATCACTCCGCCAGCCGTGGTGGGTGTGTATTATGAAAATAGTGCTTATTATAAGGTTTAATCTTCAGAAATTTGACGTTTGTAAGACGAAAAGTTTGTAAGATAAGGTGTTTGTAAGTTGAGGTCTCACTGTCGTTTTTTTCTAATGATTTGCCGTATTATAACTCTAGTTTTTTGGTAGGGTAATTGGAGAAAACAAAAGAAAAAGGTATCCACCTGCAGTCATAACGGACTTCTATATACCATTTTCTTATGAGATATAGTTTATGTTAACCTTCTCACTACGTGAAAGAGAGGTGATCAATATGTTTTTTTTCCAGAGAAGGCAACTCCATTTAACTACCTGCATACTGAGGTTACATTTAAAGGAACTTTGTATTTGGAGTACGTTTCAAACAAATCTCCACACACGTCAAAAAGGCAACAAAAACCAGTATGAAAAAGGGCCAATCAACAGGGAAACTTTCCAAAGAAAAAACAGTCAAAATGCTGACAGGCAACTTCTTCGGCTCATGGGCAATTTTCAGGCTCAATTTACTAGGCAAGAGAACAGGAATTGCTACTAGACCCAACACACGTACTGTACATGGTGTGATTTGACCTCATTTGGATAAGCAACTGAATGTGAAAAAGGGAAGAACAATGCCCCCTGGTAAAGAGCCCAGAGGGACACCAGTCCAGTGCAATGAATTCCTTCATGTCACCAGGTAGCAACAAGACGATAAGGAATGATGTGAATCAAGGGTGAACAGAGCTAACTCAGAGATGTAATAAGATGGAAATTAGATGGGCAAAATAATTTCTTTCCTGCCAACTTAAATATGTGAACTGGAACTAAGGAGAAAGCAAGGCTTTGAATCCCTGGAGTGCTTTTAGAATTATCCATGCCTTTCTATGCCTGATATCCCATCACCCGCTTGCCTTTAAGGGTTTCGATCCCTTGGTCAGATTTTGAACAATGGATACATTCTTCCAAGGCGAACAAATAATGTCATTTTGGTTTCAGGCGGTCTTGTCAGGCAGGGACTTGACGATCAATGGTTAATAAATGTGCTTTAGGGCCAGCCGCGCCTGGATCAACATGCTGCTGTTAGTTCAATAAGGCGGTTATCAAAACGTCCACATGGAGGAGAAAAGAGGCCATTGGCGAGGCTAGTCTTTCCTATCTACTAAACATATTGTAGTCAAGCAAGGCTAGCCATAGCCCATGGCAAAGAGTGACAAGCCATCAGCCAGGAAGGAACAAAATTGTGTTGTTGTCTTCTAAAGAACACTAAGTCTGGGTCACAGTCGCTCAAAGAAGATGTGATTCTATTCACGCCATCTATTTGTGTTTGACACCGGATAATGGATCTCCAAAAATCATTCGTCAGCTCCAACGTATTCACCAATCATTAACTGTTAAGTAGCGATAAACACAGTGACTATAAAATTTCTTTAATCCCTTTTGCTCACGAGGGACGGAATTCTTGCATTATTATAAATTGCTTTTTCATGGTAATGGAAGATGGGGCCCCGGCTAAATCTGGAGGTGTAATACACATTTAGATTGTAAGTGAATGATGTCGAATGGGTTTCACCCCACGCTGACTCATCTTTCTTTGCCACAAATGGCTTCTCCTTACAATTTGACTGCTCGCTCTTAAATTAGAATGAGTAGTCGCGATGTTGCTCGCTGTGTGTGGCGGAAACATTTCCAAGCGGGCGACCATCTTGAGCACGGATTTTCACTCGGGGCAGAATTCTGCGGCGTTGCACTGGGCATTGTTGCGAACCTGCACCACTTACCTCATTTGCATTTCTCCTGTGGATGGAAAAGATACAAAACAACGCTTCCCCTTTTGAATCTTCACAGAGGCTGATTTATACAGCTATACGGTCTCCCATTTGAAAGCAATATGACTTTTTAGGCTGCTGTACGATTTTATCACACATATTACAACACCCTGATACTTCTTCCACATTTGAGGAAACAAGAGCATACTGTGACTGTATTTTCACAGTCCACCCAAACTGTTATTGGAATGGTTCATCTGTTCTTCCAGTCATTTATTTTTAGAACAGAGCATGCCTGAGAACCGGCGCAAAGATTTCCAAGTTGATGCTCTACTTCAAAACATGGATGCATTGTATTATGCATGTACAAACAAATGCACAATGAAGACAGATGCCTTAGTAGATTTTAGGACAGTCGTACAGCAAAGTGGGTATCGCAGACATAAAATCATATTATCTGTGAACAAGGGGACATCGTTATTTATATCGATATATATTACATATACAGTAGGACAGGGGTGCTCATTATTCGATCGCGGAGGTAGTACTGGTTGATCGCAGCGTGATAGTTAAAAAAAACATTTGTCAGCCTATCAAACGTCCAGTCACTTGATTGACATACAGGGCAACCATTCAGATGACAACTGAATTTTTACCTTTAGGTCGCCATTCATGCGTAAAAAACGGCGCTAAACGCAGCAAAATTTACAAGCTAGTCAGCAAATTACCTCAGATTTTAAGCCCTTGCTAAAACATATGGTGATCAATTGGAATAATCCGTTCTCGGGTTTCCATAAAATATACTTTTCAACTAAATAAGCCTTAAAACTAGACACAACATACCTTATTCTATGTATAATAAATGTGCTATTGTATTGTAATTAAAGAAATACACTGCATTGTATCATAAAGTCACTTTATTTACATTTATGATGGTCATTGATGGCTTGATGGAATGGCGTTGGAGGTCAAAGGGAATTGCTGTTTGGAAAGAGAGGTGCATTACATGAGGACTGTAATTAAAGAAATAAAATGTGCTGTAAAATAAAGTGTTATTTACCTTTTTGATGGTCGTTGATGGCTTATGGAAGGAGAATCATCTTCCATAAGGACTGTTGGTAACTTAACCTCTGGTGCTGTTCGGTCTTGTGGTTCCGCCGAAGATCACTCCGCCAGCCGTGGTGGGTGTGTATTATGAAAATAGTGCTTATTATAAGGTTTAATCTTCAGAAATTTGACGTTTGTAAGACGAAAAGTTTGTAAGATAAGGTGTTTGTAAGTTGAGGTCTCACTGTCGTTTTTTTCTAATGATTTGCCGTATTATAACTCTAGTTTTTTGGTAGGGTAATTGGAGAAAACAAAAGAAAAAGGTATCCACCTGCAGTCATAACGGACTTCTATATACCATTTTCTTATGAGATATAGTTTATGTTAACCTTCTCACTACGTGAAAGAGAGGTGATCAATATGTTTTTTTTCCAGAGAAGGCAACTCCATTTAA
The DNA here is from genome assembly GCF_051943395.1 of Hippocampus bargibanti. NCBI lineage: Eukaryota > Metazoa > Chordata > Actinopteri > Syngnathiformes > Syngnathidae > Hippocampus > Hippocampus bargibanti. The sequence continues at coordinate 17,223,847 of NC_142744.1, read as the reverse complement.
CTACCTGCATACTGAGGTTACATTTAAAGGAACTTTGTATTTGGAGTACGTTTCAAACAAATCTCCACACACGTCAAAAAGGCAACAAAAACCAGTATGAAAAAGGGCCAATCAACAGGGAAACTTTCCAAAGAAAAAACAGTCAAAATGCTGACAGGCAACTTCTTCGGCTCATGGGCAATTTTCAGGCTCAATTTACTAGGCAAGAGAACAGGAATTGCTACTAGACCCAACACACGTACTGTACATGGTGTGATTTGACCTCATTTGGATAAGCAACTGAATGTGAAAAAGGGAAGAACAATGCCCCCTGGTAAAGAGCCCAGAGGGACACCAGTCCAGTGCAATGAATTCCTTCATGTCACCAGGTAGCAACAAGACGATAAGGAATGATGTGAATCAAGGGTGAACAGAGCTAACTCAGAGATGTAATAAGATGGAAATTAGATGGGCAAAATAATTTCTTTCCTGCCAACTTAAATATGTGAACTGGAACTAAGGAGAAAGCAAGGCTTTGAATCCCTGGAGTGCTTTTAGAATTATCCATGCCTTTCTATGCCTGATATCCCATCACCCGCTTGCCTTTAAGGGTTTCGATCCCTTGGTCAGATTTTGAACAATGGATACATTCTTCCAAGGCGAACAAATAATGTCATTTTGGTTTCAGGCGGTCTTGTCAGGCAGGGACTTGACGATCAATGGTTAATAAATGTGCTTTAGGGCCAGCCGCGCCTGGATCAACATGCTGCTGTTAGTTCAATAAGGCGGTTATCAAAACGTCCACATGGAGGAGAAAAGAGGCCATTGGCGAGGCTAGTCTTTCCTATCTACTAAACATATTGTAGTCAAGCAAGGCTAGCCATAGCCCATGGCAAAGAGTGACAAGCCATCAGCCAGGAAGGAACAAAATTGTGTTGTTGTCTTCTAAAGAACACTAAGTCTGGGTCACAGTCGCTCAAAGAAGATGTGATTCTATTCACGCCATCTATTTGTGTTTGACACCGGATAATGGATCTCCAAAAATCATTCGTCAGCTCCAACGTATTCACCAATCATTAACTGTTAAGTAGCGATAAACACAGTGACTATAAAATTTCTTTAATCCCTTTTGCTCACGAGGGACGGAATTCTTGCATTATTATAAATTGCTTTTTCATGGTAATGGAAGATGGGGCCCCGGCTAAATCTGGAGGTGTAATACACATTTAGATTGTAAGTGAATGATGTCGAATGGGTTTCACCCCACGCTGACTCATCTTTCTTTGCCACAAATGGCTTCTCCTTACAATTTGACTGCTCGCTCTTAAATTAGAATGAGTAGTCGCGATGTTGCTCGCTGTGTGTGGCGGAAACATTTCCAAGCGGGCGACCATCTTGAGCACGGATTTTCACTCGGGGCAGAATTCTGCGGCGTTGCACTGGGCATTGTTGCGAACCTGCACCACTTACCTCATTTGCATTTCTCCTGTGGATGGAAAAGATACAAAACAACGCTTCCCCTTTTGAATCTTCACAGAGGCTGATTTATACAGCTATACGGTCTCCCATTTGAAAGCAATATGACTTTTTAGGCTGCTGTACGATTTTATCACACATATTACAACACCCTGATACTTCTTCCACATTTGAGGAAACAAGAGCATACTGTGACTGTATTTTCACAGTCCACCCAAACTGTTATTGGAATGGTTCATCTGTTCTTCCAGTCATTTATTTTTAGAACAGAGCATGCCTGAGAACCGGCGCAAAGATTTCCAAGTTGATGCTCTACTTCAAAACATGGATGCATTGTATTATGCATGTACAAACAAATGCACAATGAAGACAGATGCCTTAGTAGATTTTAGGACAGTCGTACAGCAAAGTGGGTATCGCAGACATAAAATCATATTATCTGTGAACAAGGGGACATCGTTATTTATATCGATATATATTACATATACAGTAGGACAGGGGTGCTCATTATTCGATCGCGGAGGTAGTACTGGTTGATCGCAGCGTGATAGTTAAAAAAAACATTTGTCAGCCTATCAAACGTCCAGTCACTTGATTGACATACAGGGCAACCATTCAGATGACAACTGAATTTTTACCTTTAGGTCGCCATTCATGCGTAAAAAACGGCGCTAAACGCAGCAAAATTTACAAGCTAGTCAGCAAATTACCTCAGATTTTAAGCCCTTGCTAAAACATATGGTGATCAAAATGAGTGAGAAACCTGGATAAAGTAAGGGGGTAAAACATATTACTTTAATACGGAATGGAAAATGTGGAGCGGCATTTTCGGACTGTTCATGGAAAATACGACATTGACTTCCCGCGGAAAAGCCAGCTGTGAAAGAGAACGGTGGACGAACTAAAATCCCAGTTGTCCGGACAGCAGTCATTTTTCAGTCAACATACTTCAAAAGCGAAAGCCGCCAACCGATGCATTGTTCCGGGTGAGTCACGCCATCGTTAAAAACAATAAGTCCTTCCAAGACGGATAGATGGTAAAAGAAGCATTCGTTGAAGCAGCTGACTTCTTGTTCAGAGACTTTAAAAATAAGGCAGAGATATTATCTTCAATCAAAGCTCTGCAGCTGTCTGCGCTGTGAAGCCATGGCTGAGGATTTAACCCAGCAAATGTGGAAAGACATCGGAGATTGTGAGTGTTCTAACTGCTGAAGTCCAGGGCTCATGGGCAGTTCTGTAACTTACTCACACAGGAAAAGTACCCCAACATGAGGAAATGTGCTACCTCCTTGACTGCATCATTCGGCTCCACTGATTTATGTGAGTCAGCCTTTTCCAACATGAAGATCATTAAGTCCAAATACCGTTCCACCATGAATGATGAACATTTGGAAATATGCTTGAGATTGGCTGTCAGCAGCTACTGTACGGACTATGCATCCCTGGCTGATTCAATTCAGTGCAAGTCATCAAAGTAAACTCAGGTAATTACAAAAAAATGTTAATAGTTATTTATTATGTTATGTATATTGTGATGTCACGAGAGGCTGTGTCCTGGAGGGCAAATACATCTGATAGAGTGTTTATGCACATTAGTAAACATATTACGTTATTTCATGTTTAGATTAAGTAAACATATGTTTTTTCATGTTTAGCTTAGTATATATTATGAATTGTGCACGTTTAATTTCAGTCTAATTTAGTTAAATAAAACTATCAGTCTTATTAGTACAATAGCCGTGGAAGGAAAAGGCAGCGGCTCCAACTTCAATCTGAGACCCGCCCAACACTGAATTGCTCGTAACCGATTGGACGGGAAAGGTCGACTTGTTCGCAACTGATTGGACAACAGATCGCCACTCTGTATGTTTAAAAGCTTGTCAGAGCGGGAGCTCTTTCTCTTTGTTCTTTGTGCTCTTGTGCTCATGTCTTCGTCCCACCGAGACGAGAAGTGCTTTCTCTGTCTCATTAGAATAAAGTAGTTTTTTGTTCACCATCTATTGTACTTGCTGATATTTTTATCAAGTGAACTCCAGACAATGCGCGAACCAGGAAAGACAAACGAAGTTTTAACCGGACAACATCCCCCAAAGATGGCTCCACCCAGAGAGAGTCTTGGCCCCATCTGGTGGAAGGCAGCAATTAAAACCACACACATGCAGGGCGGGATTGGCAGGCAAGGCTCTTAAGGCAGAGAGCCTCTGAGTATGCAGCTTGGGGAAAGACAAGCTCGATTGCTGTGCTCTGTGAAGAAGTTGATTGCTGCGTGGAACTCATTGCCAGTTGGGACCACACGACAGGACACTGGATTTGGACCTTGCTAAGGTGGCTAGGCTACATGAGCAGGACGTCAAGAGGGGTGAGGCCTAGAGACTCTTGGAAAAGAACTCCGTCTTCAGTTTTACCTCAGAAGAGACTTTACAAACCTTTGTTGCTTGTGAATCCCCCCTGAAACCTTTGATTAAAACCTTTGTTTGTATCCAAACCTGTCGTCCATTGCACTTCTTGTCCTGTCCCGCTGAGAGCCAGCCTCTCATGATATCACAATATGTAGTTATTATGTGTGTTGTGCAATATTGGCTTATTCATTTATGCAAGGTACATCAACATACATTGTACATACAACGATAAGAATGTTTCTTCAGCTGTCATCTGTACAAATTTGAGAACCAAATTAAGAACCACCACAGACGTATTGTACATAAAAAGAATCCTTAAAACATTTGAAAATAATTATGTTTTGCATTTTTGTCGTGGGTAGATCATTTTGAGTTGGTAGTTTTTATAAGTAGCTCGTATGCTGAAAAAGTGTGAGCACCCCTGCAGTAGGATGTACAGTATATGGTGGGTGAGCTTCATTGGAAAAACTCAAATTCGAGTGGGTTGCCAAGACAGCCCAGTGGATCACCAACCTCTTCCAGGCTTACTCCAACCATCTGCTTTGACAAGACACACAATCTCGGTTGACCCTGTCCATTTGTTAGTCCAGCCTCTGACATTATAAAAACCCTCATCGACAGACTCAAGACCAGTTTCTCCCTCATGGCAGTCAAGAGACCAATGCAGGCAACATGAATCCTCACACCTGTACTTCAACGAACTTTTAATGTGACTTTTAGCTGCTGCCGAGAGATGGAACCTAAACAAATGTTGTATTATTTTCGATTGGCAATAAATATTTGTCTTACTCTCTTCTTATTCTATAAGCCGCATATAAAAATAAACAATAGTACAAATAAATACTCAGTAGTTTTATTTTCACTTCTAAAAGTATGTTTGAAGTAAAAAACTATTTTTTGCATTGTAGTGAAATCCAAAATACCAGAATGAAAAACGAGGTTTACTATTATAAAAGTACAAACTGTACAGTTTTTGAACAGAATTGCATGCCTGCCAAAGAGTAATAAATTGACCTTGTAATTAACTCATTCGCTGCCATTCCTGAATTTATTCGGGAATTGAAAAGTGTGACATGGATCGCCATTTCCAAATTTGTTCAGGTTTTGGTTTTTCTTGCGGTGCTGACAATAAAGTACTGGTCAGACCTCTGGCAATGTTTTTCCACTCCGCAGGGGGCAACATTTGCCTTTTGTCCATGTTAGCGCTTTGTTAAAGCTTCAGCTGTTGTTAAAGCGCTATATAAATCAATATGTATGTGTTGTGTTGTATTTTGTACAGCCGCCCCCATTTAAAGCTCAGATAACTCCATACCTATACAGTGACACCTCAGCTTATGAACACCTACCATCTACCTTACGAACTTTTCGGTTTACGAATGTCAAATTTATGAAAATTGAACCTTGAAATACGACCTCATTTGCATTTCTCCTGTGGATGGAAAAGATACAAAACAACGCTTCCCCTTTTGAATCTTCACAGAGGCTGATTTATACAGCTATACGGTCTCCCATTTGAAAGCAATATGACTTTTTAGGCTGCTGTACGATTTTATCACACATATTACAACACCCTGATACTTCTTCCACATTTGAGGAAACAAGAGCATACTGTGACTGTATTTTCACAGTCCACCCAAACTGTTATTGGAATGGTTCATCTGTTCTTCCAGTCATTTATTTTTAGAACAGAGCATGCCTGAGAACCGGCGCAAAGATTTCCAAGTTGATGCTCTACTTCAAAACATGGATGCATTGTATTATGCATGTACAAACAAATGCACAATGAAGACAGATGCCTTAGTCGATTTTAGGACAGTCGTACAGCAAAGTGGGTATCGCAGACATAAAATCATATTATCTGTGAACAAGGGGACATCGTTATTTATATCGATATATATTACATATACAGTAGGACAGGGGTGCTCATTATTCGATCGCGGAGGTAGTACTGGTTGATCGCAGCGTGATAGTTAAAAAAAACATTTGTCAGCCTATCAAACGTCCAGTCACTTGATTGACATACAGGGCAACCATTCAGATGACAACTGAATTTTTACCTTTAGGTCGCCATTCATGCGTAAAAAACGGCGCTAAACGCAGCAAAATTTACAAGCTAGTCAGCAAATTACCTCAGATTTTAAGCCCTTGCTAAAACATATGGTGATCAAAATGAGTGAGAAACCTGGATAAAGTAAGGGGGTAAAACATATTACTTTAATACGGAATGGGAAAATGTGGAGCGGCATTTTCGGACTGTTCATGGAAAATACGACATTGACTTCCCGCCGAAAAGCCAGCTGTGAAAGAGAACGGTGGACGAACTAAAATCCCAGTTGTCCGGACAGCAGTCATTTTTCAGTCAACATACTTCAAAAGCGAAAGCCGCCAACCGATGCATTGTTCCGGGTGAGTCACGCCATCGTTAAAAACAATAAGTCCTTCCAAGACGGATAGATGGTAAAAGAAGCATTCGTTGAAGCAGCTGACTCCTTGTTCAGAGACTTTAAAAATAAGGCAGAGATATTATCTTCAATCAAAGCTCTGCAGCTGTCTGCGCTGTGAAGCCATGGCTGAGGATTTAACCCAGCAAATGTGGAAAGACATCGGAGATTGTGAGTGTTCTAACTGCTGAAGTCCAGGGCTCATGGGCAGTTCTGTAACTTACTCACACAGGAAAAGTACCCCAACATGAGGAAATGTGCTACCTCCTTGACTGCATCATTCGGCTCCACTGATTTATGTGAGTCAGCCTTTTCCAACATGAAGATCATTAAGTCCAAATACCGTTCCACCATGAATGATGAACATTTGGAAATATGCTTGAGATTGGCTGTCAGCAGCTACTGTACGGACTATGCATCCCTGACTGATTCAATTCAGTGCAAGTCATCAAAGTAAACTCAGGTAATTACAAAAAATGTTAATAGTTATTTATTATGTTATGTATATTGTGATGTCACGAGAGGCTGTGTCCCGGAGGGCAAATACATCCCCCAAAGATGGCTCCACCCAGAGAGAGTCTTGGCCCCATCTGGTGGAAGGCAGCAATTAAAACCACACACCTGCAGCTGATCAGGGCGGGATTGGCAGGCAAGGCTCTTAAGGCAGAGAGCCTCTGAGTATGCAGCTTGGAGAAAGACAAGCTCGATTGCTGTGCTCTGTGAAGAAGTTGATTGCTGCGTGGAACTCATTGCCAGTTGGGACCACACGACAGGACACTGGATTTGGACCTTGCTAAGGTGGCTAGGCTACATGAGCAGGACGTCAAGAGGGGTGAGGCCTAGAGACTCTTGGAAAAGAACTCCGTCTTCAGTTTTACCTCAGAAGAGACTTTACAAACCTTTGTTGCTTGTGAATCCCCCCTGAAACCTTTGATTAAAACCTTTGTTTGTATCCAAACCTGTCGTCCATTGCACTTCTTGTCCTGTCCCGCTGAGAGCCAGCCTCTCATGATATCACAATATGTAGTTATTATGTGTGTTGTGCAATATTGTGCAAGGTACATCAACATACATTGTACATACAACGATAAGAATGTTTCTTCAGCCGTCATCTGTACAAATTTGAGAACCAAATTAAGAACCACCACAGACGTATTGTACATAAAAAGAATCCTTAAAACATTTGAAAATAATTATGTTTTGCATTTTTGTCGTGGGTAGATCATTTTGACTTGGTAGTTTTTATAAGTAGCTCGTATGCTGAAAAAGTGTGAGCACCCCTGCAGTAGGATGTACAGTATATGGTGGGTGAGCTTCATTGGAAAAACTCAAATTCGAGTGGGTTGCCAAGACAGCCCAGTGGATCACCAACCTCTTCCAGGCTTACTCCAACCATCTGCTTTGACAAGACACACAATCTCGGTTGACCCTGTCCATTTGTTAGTCCAGCCTCTGACATTATAAAAACCCTCATCGACAGACTCAAGACCAGTTTCTCCCTCATGGCAGTCAAGAGACCAATGCAGGCAACATGAATCCTCACACCTGTACTTCAACGAACTTTTAATGTGACTTTTAGCTGCTGCCGAGAGATGGAACCTAAACAAATGTTGTATTATTTTCGATTGGCAATAAATATTTGTCTTACTCTCTTCTTATTCTATAAGCCGCATATAAAAATAAACAATAGTACAAATAAATACTCAGTAGTTTTATTTTCACTTCTAAAAGTATGTTATAAGTAAAAAACTATTTTTTGCATTGTCGTGAAATCCAAAATACCAGAATGAAAAACGAGGTTTACTCATATAAAAGTACAAACTGTACAGTTTTTGAACAGAATTGCATGCCTGCCAAAGAGTAATAAATTGACCTTGTAATTAACTCATTCGCTGCCATTCCTGAATTTATTCGGGAATTGAAAAGTGTGACATGGATCGCCATTTCCAAATTTGTTCAGGTTTTGGTTTTTCTTGCGGTGCTGACAATAAAGTACTGGTCAGACCTCTGGCAATGTTTTTCCACTCCGCAGGGGGCAACATTTGCCTTTTGTCCATGTTAGCGCTTTGTTAAAGCTTCAGCTGTTGTTAAAGCGCTATATAAATCAATATGTATGTGTTGTGTTGTATTTTGTACAGCCGCCCCCATTTAAAGCTCAGATAACTCCATACCTATACAGTGACACCTCAGCTTATGAACACCTACCATCTACCTTACGAACTTTTCGGTTTACGAATGTCAAATTTATGAAAATTGAACCTTGAAATACGCACTACCTTTCGCGATACACACCCACCACGGCTGGCGGAGTGATCTTCGGATCTGGCGGAGTGATCTTCGGATCTTCGGCGGAAGCACACGACCGAACAGTGCTCCAGCCAGCGCACCTTTCCACACCCCTCTCTCTGAATTCACACGTCGATCGCCTCCGTGGACCTTTTTGCAGATAATTTTACTATTAAGAAATGAATGCAAGATAATCCCCTAATAATCACCGTCGAGGAGAAGAAGGAGATCATTGAAAAACACGAACGAGGTGTGCGTTTGTGGAATCACATGTGCGCACCGCGGCTGTCGTGTGAATCTCAGCCTGACACATCTCTCACACTGTGTGTCACTTCCCTAAGAGTAACTTCCTACGACCATTCTACAAATAAAGAGCGCGGTACCGTTCACCATTGCTACCATCCTTCGCCGAAAAGCTTTACACAAAGGCATTATTTATTCGATGCTTTCACGTGACTAATGACCCCGAATTGTCACGTGCGAGTTGACAGCTGGGGCGGGGTCACCGCTCGCGACCTCCGCCAGCCGAAGAAGACACTTCAATTTCATTTCATTTCAACAAGTCGCTGTCACCTCACCAGTGACATGATTACGACGCTTGAGCTGGCCAGTCCAGGATCGCGAATGTGCGTGGTGTGCGTGTTGATCCCCTCATTACCAATACTGGGACATTTCAACGAGTCGCTGTCACCTCACTAGTGACATGATTACGACGCCTCGCTGTGTCTTGTGCTGGCAAGTTCAAGAGTTTGCTTTGATTGTTAGCAGCGATGGCGTAAGTTTGGTGCTTTCCGGGATCGCGAATGTGCTGGACGGATCGCCCACCTTCTTTTGTCGCGTTTTAGTCCACATCCGTGGACTCATCGGACTCGCGCCTTTTGTTGTAATAAAATCTCTGCTAACACCTACGGCACTCGAAGTGGATGCAGATAACATCGAGGAGATTGTTGCTGATCATAATGAGGTCCTCAACACAGAGGATTTGATTTGCCTTCAAGAGGACAAGCAGAAGCAGGCCATCCAGGATTTGATGTGCAGGCTTTTATTGAACATTGACATTACTTCTTGAGTGAAGGTTTTGGCTGCAGACAGGCCTTCTCAAACCACAGCAGTAATACCAAGGTGTGCGAAGACTGAGATATCAGCTGCATGTGAGGCTAAGATCAATAGTTAATTTAATAAAACACACCACAGTTTGACATGCATTATTGCCAATTAGTATCTTAAATAGGAAGCATGGAGATGCAAATTAGGCACATTAGTCAAGAACTGACTATACAAAAGCAATAATTCCTCAGTTATCGTCGGCTGGGAGCAAGTCATTAAGCGATTATGTGCAAAACAGGCTCTCCGAAGAATTCTAACATTGCAATGTGGTCTAAGTATCCAAATGCGAGACTGCCGTTCGCCTGACTGAAGAGAATGGAAATTGTGAGTTGGCTCTGCCTCACAAAATAGGTGCCGGGGGTTTGGATGTGTGTGACCTTGTTATCCCCAAGTCTCAATGTGAGCTGCGACACCATGTAATACAGTGATCAATCATTTTATAATGAAAGAAAAGAGAGGAAGCAAGCCTGTCTTTAGCAGATTTGATCATTCTGCTCTCCTCTTTGGCTTCTGGCTGCTTTCAACATTGCATTGTTCGACAGCGTGCTACAAATGAGGTGATTGTTCTGAAGCGGCGCTTAGGAAGATGATTACTCATCCATACAGGCTTTTGGACGGTAGATGTTTACCAAGGCCTCACTTCAAATGCCACTCAACTTAGAATGTTTGCATAAAACCTCAATTGGGATGTGTGTTACGGCAGCGTAAAGACAGAGAGAGAGAGAGAGAGAGAGAGAGAGAGAGAGAGAGAGAGAGAGAGAGAGAGAGAGAGAGAGAGAGAGAGAGAGAGAGAGAGAGAGCGTATTTGTATTCACCTAAATGGCTTTGCAGTTGCCTACAGAGCATCACAAAAGGTTAGCAGAGGACTAAATTACCTCATGGTGGTAGAAGCAGAAGGAATTCACAACTCGACAAACCATGTGGCCATGCAATTTACAGAATAGTGCATCCAAACTAATTAGAAGAGACTTTGTCATATATCAAGATGATGAACCAAAAACGCTGCCAACAAAGGACATAGTCAGAGGCAAAAAGTGGAAAGTCTTTGACAGGCCAAGTCAATCACCGGACCGTAACGCAATAGAGCATCCATACACTTCCTGAAGAGGAAATTGAAGAACTAAATCTGCACGGAAAAAAATGGTTGTGCGGCACAAAAAACACTCAAGGTTTTTCATTTGATTGTTTTAGTAGGGTTTTAGGGTTTTCCATGCAAATATGGATTTGAATCATCACTTTACGACCACGTAGTTCCATTTACAATCCAGGTGTTTGCTAACAATCAGTTCAAGAACAAGGTTGAATCCTTTGAACAAAGCATCCACTTGAGTGCTCATATTACCAAACGGCAGCCCACATTGCACTTCTGCTAAATATTTTACACCTCTTAATTTTGTTAGATGAGAGCAATGTGATCCAAATGGTCATTTTTGCCACTTTGAGCTGGTGAGCATGTTTGGACAATTTGTTTGGTCTATTGGCTGCCATCTATAATCATTTCTGGACTCATGGGCTCAACCTTATCAAGGATGACATTTGTGTTTACGCACTGGAAATTACCTTGGCTGAATATCTGACACAACGCCTTCTGCTGTGTTACAACATGAGCCGCGGGGAGTAATAATGCACGTTGACAAAATATTGCATCAGAGCTTTCGAGGATCTTATTAAGGACGCTATCAAAAAGGCTCTCGTTTTCCATTTGCATGTAAATCAAAACATGCGCGGCTGAGGGGGATGCATCAGGAAACGTTTGACTGCATTTAAAAGTATGGAGACACCCACGCCGGCTTTAATGCTATCATGATATGTCACTCAAAACTGAAGCAAAGAAGCAACCTCATTGTGAATTTGCCTAAGTGGGGCTGCAAAAGCAAATGACTGTGCATCGCGCACCGGACACAGCCATGTGTACAAATGGTGTAATTGATGTGAATCATTGGCTGCATTCCATCGGCAATCACGCAGCGTTTGGCAGCCAGAGGGGGAAAATCCTGTCAGGCTCTTGACTTAATTCTTCCTCTTGATCATCTAGTGTGAGAGGATGATTGAGTGAGGAAGTTAGAAGCGAGAGGTGGTGAGGGTGAGTCAGGTGGTGTGGCGGATAAACGAGAGGGTGTAAAGCAGAGGCAAGTTTCTGTAGTTGCCAGGCTCAGCACTTGCATCTCCCAAAGACGGTATTAAGGTGGACTGCTTTCCGTTGTGTTTGAAAGGCTGTGATCGCTGCCAAAGATTGCCGGAGGACCGATTGGCTGAGACAAAAGCAGCTTTTTGAATCCGCGTGAATAGGTTAGAAGAGCAAAACCGATGGAAAGCTCGTCCTGACTTGAGAGAACTCCCACCGACTCCGGTGGGAGACATTCTGACGGAGCTGCCTACAGAAGACGAGGTGGGGAAAGGATGACAGGGTAGAAACAAATAATTTGCTCAATCCCGAAAAGAACAGACTGTGGGATGCTCTTTCATGTCTTTGCTTTCTGTCAATAATCGAACAAAGAGGATGTTACAAATCACAAAGGCAAGCAGCTAAAACGAGTTCCTAGAAAAGACTGATATTTTGAAATTGCTTGCTTACTTTGGTGTCCAAATAAATCATCTGCTCTTAAAGAAAAGTCCCACTGTCGGGACAATTTAGCTTAAACTGAAGTCAACATGACTACACTGGGTGACACATTTCCCTTCTTCTGTGTGCCTGTCTGGATAAAACCATGCTGTCTTTGGTTTAATGCTAAAATTTGACAAACGTTGAAAGCTTTTGAAGGTAGTTCAATTCAACTCCACATTTAAAATTTTGCTGTGAAAACAGGCACTCCACAACAAAGAGTTGTATGGAATTTTACTCAACGTGTGGATAAGTAAAAACAACATGCTTGATTTCGTGTACAAACTCATTTCTATAAATCTCTCAAGTTTGTCCAACTTCAGTTTCTGTTTTGGACCAAAATTCAACACATGCTAGCCGGACCAGAGACTGCTAACCGCTGCTGTAGCATGAGGTTTCAGTGCATAGCATATCATGTTGTGTATGTTGTTTGTTTTCCCAGATGTCTAATTAGATTAGCAATGGATTTGTTAATCTAATTATCAATGTTATCTATAAAATAAATTATTCAGTTGTTTAACTAAAATCCAAACGTGATGCTAGATAACTTAAACTAAGTATGTGGTCATAATGGGTCCAATATCCTAAAAATCTCCTGATGTACCCGTCTCACCTAAAGTAAACTGTGTACTGGCACGCTGAAATAACAAGGCTAGCAAAGTGTGCTTGTTAGCAATATTGGTAAAGACATACTTTATTTGAAAAGTCAAGTACAGTACTCCTTCCATCATGCCCAATTAATGGCATTTACAATATATGTATGGGCATTTTTTTTTTGTCAGTGTATTTCAGTATGGGCACAAAAATAATCATAAATATGTTTTCATTGGCTGTTTAGCATGTCGAAAAATACACCCAGATAGTGAAGTGTTTTGGTTGTACACTTAATATGCACAAGCAATGGCATCCACATTTTTCACAGTATTCATTTAGGGAGTTATTTTTAAAAAAATCACTGAGAAGAACAGCATTGCGGTCGAATTGGTTTGAAATGTTAGCAATCATACTCCTGTCTAAATTAATGACGTGGGAATGTGAATTTTGAAGACTATTTTCACAGCTCAAATAAGTGATGCAGAGTTTCGGGCAGACATGGGCAAACTACGGCCCGTGGGCCGTGGCCCGTTAGGCTTTTTAATCCGGCCCGCCGAATTTTCCCAAATTATAGTAAAAACAATGTCTGAAACACATGACAAAAAGTTAGCGGACAACAGGGTAGATAACTGAAAAGTTGCCTGACACCATTTTTCACAACTTAAAGCACAATGAGACAACAAATCATATTAAAAAACATTGTCACAAAGTCTATAGTAATTTTAAAATCAAGAATGTACCTACTACAAATGCTACATTGCTTAATTTACAGTAACTGTGCATGAATATGATTCAAATAGTTCTGAAGAGGAAAGCGTACCTGTTTGCAATTGATTAAAGGAGTCCTCCCATATCAATTCGAGCTGTCAATGACAGCAATGTAGCACCCAGAAAATGTAGAAGATTGCGCCCAAGCTCCGTTGGAAATGGGCTGATTTGTCAGCTGGGAATTTGTGTCAGCGAATATCAAATAGTTGTCTTGGTGCAACACACAACGATTCACCATGGCGTTATTTATGTTTTCCTTCTAATTTCGCCATCAACACGGATCAACACGAAGTTTTCAGACCAAACAAAGTACCCAAAATGCATTGTGTGTCGCTTTCTCGGTCTGGGGCGGTCCAAACATGACGTCACATGGGAGTCGTAATCACCTCGAAAACAAGACTTCATTAATATTCAGCGCAAGTCTTAAAACTTAAACTATAGCTATATGCTGTAGAATCTTTGTAAAATATGCCCAGTCGAAGTCATTTGAAGTGATTTTATAAATTATGGACATAACTTGTCCGGTGGCGTCGGTCGTCCTTTAATGCTTTAGGTTTAGTATTTCCGGCCCAAACACTCCCTCCAAATGCTCCTGGCCCGGCCCCTCTGTCAAATTTTAGAACCCAATGCGGGCCCGTGAGTCAAAAAGTTTGCCCACCCCTGTCCTAGGGTCACAGCAGACAGTTTACAGCTGCTAATTTCAAGGAGGAATAACGACATTGTTTTGAGCTGTTGCCATTAGACGCTGATACATGCGGTAAAAACATGAAACACCATTCTATTTCATATCTTTTAAGATTGTATATGCTGTCAGCAGTAATTCCTGTTATCCATCGAGTAATCATAATTTTACCGGCTGATTACCGGAGAGAACTGACGCACAACCAAGCACATACAATTGGATATGTTTGTTAGCAGCACTGCTTTATTGGAGTTGTTCAAATTCAGATCCTCAGCCTAAACCATGCCCATAGTTTTTTTTTACACAGGTGAGCAGTGAGGTGACCTGAGTCGGCATAGGCCCATTTTGCTAACAATGTGCCACGAGATCCGACTTAATGCGAGAAGGGGTTTGATCATCCTCAAAGAAAAGTTGATATTTTATTCATGAGAATATTATTGTCGTGCCAGAGTGTGCCTTAAGACAATGAATAATATGAGTGTCTTTACAAAGGAATTGATTCTACAAGTGCAACACCGTTTGTAAGAAAGACGAAAAGGCTGGCTGATTAGCTATGGCTCACTGGAGCTTGGATTCAAAAACAACGATTTTACTTACGGTATATGGAAAGCCACCTCACCCACCTCCTCAAACACGCAGGGCGTGAAAGTGGTGATGCTGATAATTTGAGCGGCATTAGCTGAGCACAAAGAAGTTCAGCTTTGACTGTGCCAGATTTATGTCGGTAGGGGACCTCAGGCAACAGGCAACAGGCAACTGCTTAAAGAGCAACCCTCTTTAAGCAGGCCCATTGTATGGCAGCTTCGTGGATTCAAGTGTCCATGCACTATAAGGTGCTGTGGAGTACAGTATATGATAGTCTGAAAACAGTTTCCATATATAGGGCGCACCGCATTCTAAAACACATTGAACAGAAGCTACAATAGTGTTGCGGTTGCGTTCTGCATCCACTCGATGGAGTTAGACAAATGGGAATACAATTCAATACAATACAATAAAACTTTATTTATAGACAGCATTCACAAACACTGCAACTGTAAAAAGTGCTAACGTCGTCAGAAATGAGAATAGTGATCAATACATAAGGCACATCGGATTAAAAGGCGGATTGTTAGCTTTCGCGAGAATTGGATTGGATTGGATATGCCTTTATTAGTCTCACAGTGGAGAAATTTACATTTCACAGCAGTAAAGGGAAAATTGCATGCAAATTGAATGCTTTTGGTGCACCACAGTGTGGAAAATACAGTAAATGGATGCCTACAATGCGCCTGCAATGACAGAGGCTCAGTAAACGTGGACTGGGCGACAGAAATATTAAGTGGGTATTTCAAACCAATCTAACCACTCGATAGGAGGAGTCTTAGGGTGCACACTGCAGAACTGTTGCCAGTACTGCACGGAAACACATTTAATAGGGGCACGGCACAGTATTCCTGAGTGGGGTTTTAATTGTTTACTGAGGTAACAGCACCTTGCCAAAGACACAGAGATTATGTGTGTGTGTGCATTTAGAGCATGTAAAATGCCTCAATTCCCTCATGTACGCAGTAATTTCACAACAGCGGGTGCAACCGTGGAGGGTTTTTCTAGGCTGGCTTGTTAAGTAAACGGCCAACATTACAGGTGCCATGGCTTGATCACCGGCATTATAAACCACAGAGAGTGAAGGTGTAACATTGTATAATGAAGCAGTTATTTGAAGGTGAAGTTCCAACACACACTTCTTTACCGTCGACAGTGTAATGTGAGAAAGTGGGTCCACATGACTGGCAGGGTCCCTTATGCTAGCCTACGCAAGTTTCCTGTTTGTGGACTACAGCTCTGCGCTCAATACCATCATCCCAGAACTCCTCATCCCCAAACTTCTCCAGCTTGGTGTGTCCCCTAGGATCTGCCAGTGGATCCTCAGCTTCCTGACAGGACGGAGACAACAGGTCAGTCTGGGAAAAATATCCTCAACACGAACCACGAACACTGGAGCCCCGAATGGATGCTTCCTCTCTCCATTGCTCTTCTCTCTCTACACAAACGACTGTACCTCAACGCACCCAGCTGTCAAATTCATAAAGTTCGCAGACGACACCACGGTCATCGGTCTCATCAAAGACTGCGACAAGTCTGCGTACCGACAACAAGTGGAGCAGCTGGAGCTCTGGTGCAGCCGTCACATCCTAGAGCTGAACACACTCAAGACAGTAGAGATGATAATGGACTTCATGAAACATTCATCACCAGAGCTGCCCCTCACACGATCCAACTGCCTCGTGTTAACCATTGAGACCTTCAAGTTCCTGGGAATCACAGTCTCCCAGGACATGAAGTGGGAGGTCAACACCAACTCCATCCTGAGAAATGCCCAACAGACGATATAATTCCTGAGGCTGCTGAAGAAGCATGGCCTGCCACAGGAGGTGCTACAACATTTCTACACGGATGTCATCGAATCCATCCTGTGTTCTTCCTCATCGTTTGGTTTGGGGCCGCCAAAAAAAATTACAAAATCCGGCTTCCCACTCTCAAGAACTTGCGCACTGCAAGAATCCAAACTAGGGCGCGGAAAATCCTACTGGACCCTCCGCACCCTGCCCACCACCTTTTCCAGCTACTCCCCTCAGGCAGGCGCTACCGATCCATGCACACCAAATACAGCAGACATTTAAACAGCTTCTTCTCCCAAACCATTAACTCTTTAAACAGTAACCCAAATAGAACTGTATAGTGCCTCTGCAATTTTTTTTTATGATGATACTAGTGCAGCGTTTTCTACCGGAAACAAATTCCTTGTGTGTTCTACATATTTGGCAATAAAGATGATTCTGATTCTGATTCTGATTCTGATGTTAATTCAGCTGTCCCCTCTGAATACAAATTAATGATTCATAACCCTCCATTGCATTTCTCCGGGCAGGACTTTTTCTAACTATGTTTTAAATTGCCTTTGACTCGTGACAATATATTTTTATCATCCATTCGACTAGTTAGTCAGGACAACCCAAGTTTGACGAGCAAAACACTTCCAGTAACTATTATTTAAGCTATTCATTTTTAAAAGAACATGTAGAAGTTACATATTGTTTCCCGGTACTCTAAAACTGTGAGTGTCCCATGAAAGATCATCATGTGTCCTGAGAACTTAGCAAATTATTCTCATTTGCGCAAATATTTTCTATTATTACTATGTTATTATCATACAATAAATATTACTACAGTAAAGTCTCGTTATATCGATATCGGTTATATCGATAGTACCACTTATTACGGAGAAAATGACATGCGCGCAGGATCGGATATATCGATAGTCCCGGTTATATCGATATTTTTTCGGACTCCTGAGAATATCGATATAACGAGACTTTACTGTATATATTTTTCTTCATTTATTTCTGCCAAACAAATGTAGTAACAAGCATGACTAAATGCGTAAACACAAGATAACAGAAGGCACAAAATACATATTTTTTTCCCTACAATTTGTGCCAAACCAAAGGTTCGGATACTTTGCTATAGATCCGCCTGAGCATTCTTGGCTGTTCGACTGCATTGTTATGTTGTATCCATGGTTTCTAACTGCACCACAATAATGGCGGTATCGAGAGGTGAATTAAATAGTGGAATTAAAGTTCCCACGACAATGGTTAACACTGAGCAGAGCGGTGGATTAGTGGTTAGTGTCTGAAAACAAAAGACACTTGTGTTTTTATCCCAAACATGCCGGGCCTAAACTGCTAAAAAAAAGACAGCTTTATCCATTTGGCTGTGAAAACAAACAACACACACATGCTGTGTTTGCTTTGCGTTCCTTTTTTCGTGGTAACTTTCGTTGTCTGTTTTTTTCTTGATTCAAATTCCTCAGCGCACCCAAGTTGATACAGCTTGAGGTTGAGAAAAATACATAAAAATGCTAATTGTGCACGCTGCGAGGACAGTCAAAATCCGATCAATACAAGGTGCCTCCAGAGTAGTAACCAACAGCGCCTCCGTGTATGAGCCCTCCCCTCATCCCAACAATCAGCAACCATTAGGCCAACCCAGGCGTGGTTTGCTGAAGTTCGCTTTCCTGCAGCGTTTAATGACAGTCCATGGTGGTGTCACATGTCTTTGTGATGCAACGCTCGCAGCAGGGGGGTAGATGTACTAATCACACACAAGGTGGCAGATGTGGAACGTGGCACGGCATGATGGTCGTATTCTGACATCTTGTTTTGAAGATTTGTCTCACACCTCTGGGAACAACGCAGTCACCTTATTAAATGCAAACTGCATTTTCAGCTGTCATGTTCTGCTCTTCAAACCACCAGCATACCATGTTTCACTATTTTGTCTGATGAACTGCAGGCTGGGAGAACTTCACCTCCCGCCTCACTCCACACTGTACACTGTGTTCTCATCCACTCAGTAGCTTTGATCACACAGAGACTGTTTGCTCACACTTGGCTCAGTTCCCCTGCCAACAGAGTTGTTCTGTGCTCTGGCAAAGCGGAGAAAAGAAAAAGGAAATGAACAGAGGGCCTTATTTGCCAGACAAGAAACACAAGAGATATGAAGAAAGCACAATTGGAGTGTTGTTGATATAATTGCCCATCCAAAACAATTGAAGTGCCAGTTTGACTGATAATGATGAATAGCATCTGCCCCAAACATGTTTTGATTGGCTTTGACCTTTAAAAATGAAAAAAAGGAGCATACAAATGAATTCAAGATTCTTTAAATGTAGGATAGACAATAGCACCGGCCTACTTTTTCAAAGATTCCCATTAAGGAGTACAGTTGAGCTAGTTTTGCTAACAAATTACACAATACATATATAGCACAATTATGCTTTACACAATCAGATTTGCTGATCACCAATCGGTGAGTTTAAAACATTAATTTATAATCACCGAACTGCTCAGAAAATGAACACATTTGACTATTTAATCAAATACTTGCCAGCTATTTTGGGAGAGCCGATCAAAAGTGGAGTTTAATAGCTGAATAGGCACAGACCCTACAAATAATGTGTTAATCCTCTTCCTTCACCAAAAAAAGAACTATTCTTCTACCTTTTACTGTTCTTTCATGAACAGCGGTTAAAATGGTTTCTTAAAAATCCTCATTTCCAAGAAAATTTCAGAAAAAAAGCTATCATCCAAATATCCAAACAATGCCTTAATAATAAATATATGCAATACAAAAATGATACTGATTACAAAATATGTTTATTACAAACAGCATTTATGCATGAACTTTGCATGAACTGTTCAAGAATACTAATTCATTAATGCATGCGTGTGTGTGTGTGTGTGTGTGTGTGTGTGTGTGTGTGTGTGTGTGTGTGTGTGTGTGTGTGTGTGTTTGCGCGTGCGCGCGCGCGTGTGTGTGTGTGTGTGTGTGTGTGTGTGTGTGTGTGTGTGTGTGTGCACGCGCGTGTTTGTATATGTGTGCATTCTACTCTGATGATGAAAGGGGCAATTTTGAGCAAGGCAAGTCCCCAAAAGGCACTGATTTGACCTAAGCCGCACGTAGATTTTTGTTTTATTAACGGTTGAGTACAATGCCGCAAAAAAACCTTGCTCTTTCCTGCCTTGCAACAGCCACCATATGACAAAAAAACTGAATTTAAGCAAACTGTAAAATCCAAGACAACTGACTACATATGTTGATGATTTTCTTTGATTCAGGCACTATCCATCCATCCATTTTCCGTACCGCTTATTCCTCATTTGGGTTGCGGGGGGTGCTGGAGCCTATCCCGGCTGTCTTCGGGAACGAGGTGGTGAACACCCTGAATTGGTTGCCAGCCAATCACAAGGCACACAAAGACAAACAACAGTCACTCTCACACTCAGGCCTCGGGACAATTTGGAGTGTTCTATCTGCCTGCCATGCATGTGTTTGGAATGTTGGAGGAAAGCGGAGGACCCAGAGAAAACCCATACGGGCCCATGCAGTACATGCAAACTCAATACAGGAAGGCGGGAGCGAAATGATTCAGGCACTAGAAGATTGGAAATCCTCGTGACTGTTCATCCATTTATCGTGTCTGTCCTCTGCCATGATTTGCTTTATCATATTGTGTATGCCAGTGGTTGGCTGCTGTCTGGAATTTATCATTCCCGCCCCCCAGAAAACAATTTAAAAGCAAGTAACTGTGATACGTGTGTCATCGAGAATAGTTCAGAACTTATATGTATCCCATACCAGGACCAAAACACACATGTAAATAAAATACATCACGTTGAACAGAAATTGTGAGTCCTGTTTGCACGTCTTGGCTTCCTCTTATCAACCAGTTGAAGGGTGTAAATATGCCGCTGTCATCAAGGGTCAGCACCGTTGCCTGATGAAAATGAATCTGATTGATTCAAGAAATACACCCATCGTCGCAAATGTAGTTTATGTTACATCTGCAAGAACTATTGATTCAGACAGCCATGGTCAGATTAATGCATCTAGGCTGATATCTGGTTCAACATATTTTCATAGTCCACATAGGAATTTCTGGAAGAGAAACCCGACAAAGTGTAGAGCAAAGACCATTGGGATAATTTAAAACAAATGTATTGTACAAATGTGAGAATGGGGATTTTAAAAATGGATCACTGTTTCTGAAATTTTAGACCAGCAGAGTCTGTCTTTGGGAGTGACCAGGTTGGATAGGATCAGGAATGAGTACATTAGAGTGACAACTCATATTAGAGGCGTTGGAGAGAAAGTCAGAGAGGCCAGACTGAGATGGTTTGGACATGTGAGGACATCTGAGGAGAGAGAGCGACTATATCGGGAAAAGGATGCTGAGCCTTGAACTGCCAGGCAGAAGACCGAGAGGAAGACCGAAGGGGAGGTTTATTGATGTGGTCAAAGGGGAGGTGCAGGAGTGTATACAGAGAAAGAGGTTAGCAAAGAAGAAGTGGGACACTGAGAGGACGGACGAGAGTAGAGAGCAGTACAAGCAGATGCAGCGCACGGTTAAAGTAAAGGTGGCAAAGGCCAAACAAGAGGCATGACTTGTATGCTCGGCTGGAAAGCAAGGAAGGTGAGACTGATCTTTACAGGCTGGCAAGAAAGAGAGACAAAGATGGTAAGGACCTGCAGCTGGTTCGGGTGATTAAGGATACATATGGCAATGTATTAACAGGTTCCAGTAGTGTGATGGCAAGATGGAAAGAGTACTTTGAAGAATTGATGAATGAGGAAAATGAGAAGGAACAAAGAGTAGAAGACGTGACTGTTGTGGACCAAGACGTAGCAAGCATTAGCAAGGATGATGTGAGGAGGGCGCTGAAGAGGATGAAGGGGGGAAAGGCACTTGGGCCTGATGATTTACCAATCGAGGTATGGATGTGTCTTGGAGAGGTCACTGTGGTGTTCTTGACTGGGTTATTCAACAAGATCTTAGATGATGAACAGATACCTGAAGAATGGAGACAAAGTGTACTCGTGCACATTTTTAAGAACAAAGGAGATGTGCAGACTTGTACAAATTACAGAGGAATAAAGTTGATGAGCCATACAATGAAACTCTGGGAAAGAGTAGTTGAAGCTAGACTAAGAGCAGAAGTGAACATTCGTGAGCAGCAGTATTGCTTCATGCCAAAAAAGAGTACGACAGATGCAGTGTTTGCTTTAAGAATGCTGATAGAGAAGTACAGAGAAGGTCAGAAGGAATTGCATTGTGTCTTTGTAGATCTGGAGAAAGCGTACGACAGGGTGCCCAGAGAAGAGCTGTCGCATTGCATGAGGAAGTCTGGAGTGGCGGAAAAGTATGTCAGAGCGGTGCAAGACATGTATCATGACTGTAAGACAGTTGTGAGGTGTGCTGTCGGTGTGACTGAGGAATTCAAGGTGGAGGTGGGACTCCACCAGGGGTCAGCTCTGATCCCCTTCTTGTTTGCTATGGTGATGGACAGGCTGACAGACCATGTTAGACAAGAATCTCCTTGGACCATGATGTTTGCAGATGACATTGTGATCTGTAGCGAGAATGGGGAACAGGTGGCGGAGAAACTAGAGATGTGGAGATATGCCCTGATAAGTAGATGAATGAAGATCAGTCGCAGCAAGACGGAATATATGTGTGTGAATGAGAGGGATCCGAGTGCAAGAGTGATGCTACAGGGAGAAGAGATAAAGAAGGTGGAGGATTTTAAGTACTTGGGGTCAACTGTCCAGAGCAATGGAGAGTGTGGAAAAGAGGTGAAGAAGCGTGTCCAGGCAGACTGGAGCGGCTGGAGAAAAATGTCAGGTGTGATGTGTGATAGAAGGGTTTCAGCTAGGATGAAAGGAAAAGTGTATAAAACAGTGGTTAGACCAGCCATGATGTTTGGACTGGAGACAGTGCCACAGAAGAAAAGACAGGAGGCAGAGCTGGAGGTAGCAGAGCTGAAGATGTTGAGGTTTTCTTTGGGAGTGACCAGGTTGGATAGGATCAGGAATGAGTACATTAGAGGGACAACTCATATTAGAAGCTTTGCAGAGAAAGTCAGAGAGGCCAGACTGAGATGGTTTGGACATGTCCAGAGGAGAGAGAGTGACTATATCGGGAGAAGGATGCTGCGCCTTTAACTGCCAGGCAGGAGACAGAGAGGAAGACCGAAGAGGAGGTTTATGGATATGGTCAAAGAGGACATGAAGGTATCTGGTGTGAGAGAAGAGGATGCACAAAACCGGGATAGATGAAGGACATTGATTCGCTGTGGCGACCCCTGAGGGGAAAAGCCGAAAGGAAGAGAAGAGGAGACATGACTGTTCAATGTTCTGTGCCAATGCTAGTCCGCAACCTGAATTCCGGATGCCTGTTACTTCCAAATTGTAAAACCCACCATGGTGCCACTACTTTGAAATTGAATAAAAATGCCCCAGTGGGTGGATAAAAGCTACCTAAGCTAGATGCTCATTCCTACAAGAAAGACAAAAAAAACGTATTCCAACAAATGTTCCAGTTCAAGATACGCAAGGAACTTCCTCCTTAAGACAGCATTTTGTCTTCCAAGGACCTTCTGTAATCCCAATTTTTTGTCCCTGGTGTATTCTGAGCAAAATAAAGATGCATATGTAAGGGAGAGAGGTGTTACGTCACTAATCTCCATCTTTTCCAGTGAAGCGCGAGTAGTGACAGACAAATGAGGTTGTCAAGAAGATATTAATAACAACAATAAAGCTGCCATTGTGCATCTCATTGTGATGCTCAGGAGTCACCATACCATCATACACAAATATTTCTCCTTTACGTCCCCGCTGGCTCATCTCTCCGTTGGTCGTTTGATTTGGGAGCCGAATGATTCAATCACAGTCAATGGGAGACACGGGGTGTCCTCATTGAACTCCACATCCTGCTGATACAGTGGGACCTTGGCTTACGAACTTAATTGGTTCCCAGACAGAGTGTGTATCCCAAAAATTAATTTCCCATAGAAAACCATTAAAATGAGAATAATGCGTTCCCAGGTCCCCATAAAACATAATTTTCTACTTTCTAATTTTATAAGCCTTAAAACTACACAAAATATACATTATTATATGTATAATAAATGTGTTATAGTATTATGATTAAATAAATAAACTGTACCGTACAATAAAGTTATTTTATTTACCTTTGTGATGGTTGTTAATGGCTTGATGGAATGGAGTGTCCGGTTTCCTCAGCATTAAACACTTGATGAGGAACGTAGCCTTCTTCTTCCACCATCTTGAGGAATGATTCCTTGTAGGTGCTTTTTTGTGATAATTGTATCTCGTTCATCAATTGTGATCTGTTTAGCTGTGTTGATAGCTTTTTGCATCAAGTGTACAGATGACTTGTGTGGGTTATTTGTGGAGCCTGAACAAAAGTGTGAGAGAGTGAGAATAGTGAGAAAATGGTGGGAAAACAGTTAAAATATATGGGATATTTTAACTGTTTTCTATCCATTTTCTCACTATTCTCACTCTCTCACACATTTGGGATATATAGGATAGAAAACAGTTAAAATATATGGGATATTTTAACTGTTTTCTATCCATTTTCTCACTATTCTCACACTCTCACACATTTGTTTGTTTTTTTTTTGTTTCAAGCTCTGTCATCTCCCTTTCGTGTATGTGTGTGTTTTTTCACTGTCTCCCTGTCTGCCTGTCTCTTTAATGTTTAACAACCCCCCCCACACACACTGCTGGGTTCTTGGCCAATCACGTGGCTTTAACCGAAGACGCCATTTTGTTTTTTGGAGAACGGCCTCACTCTCTCTCTGTCTGTCTGTGTAAGCTCTCAGTCGTACAGGAGTGGTCCATCGATGAGAAGGTTTCTTCAGCCGTCATCTGTACAAATGTGAAGGTTTCGGACGTTTCGCCTCCTATCCAAGAGGCTTTGTCAGCGAACTAAAGTCTGACTGGTCGTATCGGCCCTATTTATATATCCCTAATGTCCAGACATGGTGGCGCCGGACACAGCTATGATAGGTCCCTACTCTCAGGTTGGGGGGGCAGAGGACCCCTCCCTGTGGCCCCACTGATTGTTCCTACATCAGGTGGCTTTAACCGAAGACTGGGGGCGGGGAATAGAGGACAAACATGGTGGCCACCATTTTCTTGTTGGGAGAACAAGCTCGTTCGTGAACGACACAACCTTCATTGTGGCAGCTCCGTGTGTATCCCGAAAAATTGTTCGTCTGCCAAGGTAAAATTTTCATACATGTAACGTTCGTAAACCGAAACGTTCGTAAGCCAAGGGGTTCATAAACCGATGTCTCACTGTATCTGCACTCTGGTGTGCATCAAAAGAACACACCTAAACACTACCTTCCTAAAAATGTGTGCCTTATGAAATATTTTCTCACATTTGTACTTTGTTAGAGGACAAACCTACGGAGCCCCTAAGGGGACATCGAAGAGAAAAAAAAAACAACTTTGCGAGATCTCGCAAAACTTTGCATTCCCTCGCAAAACTTTGCATTCCCTCGCAATACTTTGCATTCCCTCGCAATACTTTGCATTCTCTCGCAAAGAATGCAAGATCTCGCAATCTTTTTTTAAAAAATGTGCGTTCCTGTACTTCCGGGTCAGCTTGGCTCAGGTAGACGCTCGCGCGCGCTGCTTATTGAGAGAAGGCAACAACTCGGCGCATCATGGAGGAAGACTTGGAACACTTCTTGCAGTCAAGAAACGTCCCTCACGTGGACATTGCACGTATGAAAAGCGACAAGGTGGGCATACAGCTACACAGTCTGATGTAATAAGCCAAACAAGAGAAACATGGACATTTTTTTCGAAGTAGTAGTAGTTAAATAGTAGTAGTTAAATTTATTAAAAGTTATTGATAATTAAATAAACATGTCAAGTATTTATTCTCACAATTTATCTTTGCAGGTTGACATGGCAGTAGTTGCTATGATGACCGAAGAGCAAATGGGCAAATATATCACTTCTTATGGTGATCGAATAGCTGTCCTTTGCTTTTGTCATCAGAAAATGTCCAGTGGTGATAATGAACTGCTCCTCCAAAAATTAAGAGGCAAAATAAGATCAAGGAAAAAAGGTGTACTGGCTGAGACTTCGGGAGTACTCCAAAACCATGTTGATGGGATGGCAAGACATAACAATGTTTCTGCAGCAAAGACTCAAAGGAAGATAGAAATTGGGTGGCTCCATTTTTATGGCAACGATTACCATCAAGTGAGGACAAGCAAAGGTGGAGGAACAAGGTATGCCATCCTGGAAAAAACAGCAACTGTCGCTCAAATTTTGGAGCTGGGAAAAGGGCTTTTTCCCAGATGGAAGCTCAACCAAAGGACCTGTTGAAGACTTTACTTTTGAGGTCTGTGATTTCAAAAGAAACCACATTGCTTTAGATAAAACAATTGGCAGACTCTATGAAAAAACCAAATTGAAACTGTTAAGATTTTACATTGGCACAAAAGAAAATACTCCAACATCTCATTTGGATGAATGCAGTGAAGCTCATTCATCTGTCACCAATATGGTGGGAGAAAGTGCGCAATTGATTGATTGACTCTCTTGTCTACACACACATGCACACACATCAGTTTAGGAACATTTCATTATTTGTACTTTGAGATGTAAAACATCTGTCATGGTCAACCTTGCGTAGGGCAGTCTACAGTTGTATTTTCCATTTGTGTCTACAATTGATTTCATGGTTATTATTCATTCATTCCATTTTCCATATCACTTATTCTCCTAATGGTTTCGGATATGGTGCCACTTTCAGTTTGACCTAAAGGTTTGAAGTTGATATGTCATGTAATGTTGCAAATATTTGCACTGTTCAAACAAAAGCAATTCTTTTTGTACTTGATATTGTATTCCATTTATATGTTTGTGATTGCTGTTCATACAAATTTGTCAATGTTAATAAAATTTGTTCCAAATAATTCAGTTTTTTTTTTAAACACAAGACACCACCTGCTGACGAAATTGAAGAGTGACAATTATGTTTTATTATTGACACCCAGAATGATTTGACAAATGAACATTTCATATTGATCAAATATGCTTTCCTTATACAGTAAGAAAAACAGCAGACAAAAAATGATTTCAATTGTGATTGCTATATATTATTCGTCCTCAAATGTATCCCAATAATCGATTTAAAGTGAAGTGATAAAAGAAATGATGAACAAAGGGTTGAAGAAATGGCAATGGTCGTCGGATTCAGCCTTCATTAAATGTTACTTCGAACCAGTTGAGGAGCCATAAAATGGTTTCACCCAAACACACACCCAAAAAAAAATATGGTTATAGCTTTGAGTAATTCATGTTTAAATTTTAATGTAATATAATTCCAGTATGACTGGTATACGGAAACAAAAATGCTTTCACCAAAGGTTAATGTCTCTGACCCCTGAAAACATCATGCTTCTAATTTAGATTTGCAGTAAGGGCCTCTCTGAGCTGCAAGTACAAGTTTACAGCCTGATACGGCTCTTTTGGTGGCATCAGACCAGACTGGGCCATTAAGGAAGCACACAATACAAATACATCCGGATCACAAGGCATAGTTAAACGGAAGACACACTGGCTTTTGCATAGTTGAACTTGTTCATTGTCAACTGTGGAGAGGAAGTCCCTTGTGCCATAAAGTTCAGGTAAAGAATACATCACGTTGGGCCGACCACTGGGGACATTTATGTTCTTTGAGGGCCTGATGAGATGGCTCTTCCAAACATGGGCAGTATCATCCAACTCATCCTGTTGAGAATAATATCAGAATCAGAATCATCTTTTTTTTGCCAAGTATGTAGAACACACAAGGAAATTGTCTCATGTAGAACACGCTGCACTAGTCTCATCAAAAAATGGAGGCACTATACAGTTCTATTTGGGTTACTTTTTAGAGAGTTAATTGCTTGAGGGAAGAAGCTGTTTAAATGCCTGCTGGATTTGGTGCACATATACAGACAGATTTGGGAAGAGTTGCACAGTCATAGCAGCTCTTATGAGCAAGAAATTATAGAATTAGACTGCTTTTCTTTCCCTGATCCCTCCTTTCTACCTTACACTCGTCACTCATGTTTACTACTCTGCCCATCCCCACTTTTCCTTCATCTTTTCCTTGATCATTTCACCTTCACCCTATGCCCCCACACACACAGACCACTATCTTCTTTCCACTATCCGATTATTTACCTTCTTTTGTGTCCCATCAACACCCTCTCAAATACAAAAATACATTTCATAAATGGAGCTACAGAATATATGAACTCACCTGAATACGTCCCATGCAACAAAATTGCAGGATGCTTTTGTCCAGAAATCCACCATCAAAGAAGCCATTGTCTCTGAGGTCTTTGAAGAGTGATAACCAGAATTCCATGCATTGGCTGCGAAGAAACCCCCACCAATATTCAATTCTTTGATTGGCGGTGCTGGCTCCATCCAAGTAACTGTCAAGGGTGCTGCCTGGCGGTATGGGCACCAGGAAACGCTGGAAGCCTTTAACATGACCATTTTCAGTCCCCAAATCAGCTCGAACGATTCGAGGACAACCTCCCAAACGGTTCACAACTTCAATGTAGTAACCTCCAATTAACTTCGGGTCACTACTTGTTGTGTAGGCATTGAGCCACATCATTTTCCTTGAAAAGCCATCAATAGCCCCATTGATGCAAATTCCAAACGGTTTCAGTTTGTCACATGAATCCATATGCCAAATAAAATTCGGCCCTTTCGAGAAGTAGTTTCGTCGTCTCAGACGTCTTGCTTGCCTTAAAGACACTCCTCTCGGATCCAACTCTTTCAGGACCAGACGAACATCCTCTTTCCTGACAAGAAGCCCATGTTCTCTGCACTTACTGTACATCCACCTGTAACCGTGAAGTTGTCCGGAATTCTGCAACTGGTTGTGAATAAAGTCAACCAAGACGCCCAAGTCATGGAACGTTTTTCGGCGAAATAGTCCACTTTTGTTCACCACTCGTTTCAAATGCCTTTCACTTATTAGTAAGCCGTGTTTAATCTCAAGAACGGATTTTATATCTTTGTATTTCAAGCCAATTCTGGATTAAAGGAACGAACGGGTGAAAAGGCTCCATGTTTGTTGTTTTCGGTTACACTGACGATGAACCGGAAGTACATGTGTAACGGAGTTGTGCGCTTAGATAATTAAATTATGAAGGAAGTGACGCAACGGCGCACACTATGTCCCGCCCATAGTTTCCAGAACAATCTCGAGGAGATTCAGGGTGAGTCGCAATTTTCTGTTGGTCTTGATTAACGCGCATTTTCATGACAATATCTTATTTTGTTTCCCCTTTTGAACTGTATAGTGTTATCTAATTAGTTCCCTTATTCATTTCGAGTCCAGATTACTTTTTGTGTCATTATTTACTTCACGTTTTGTCGAGTGGAACTTTGGAGCACATGTGCTTTTCTATTGCGCAGTTAATCACAAGACGAAACCCATGCGACTTCACCCATCCCTTCTGCCATACTGTGTTGCAGGTAATAATTGTTTCATTTCGTTTTTGTTGAACAATGTTTGGTTTCTTGTGTCGTGTTTCGTTTGCCCGTGGGTGTCCGTGGCGGGTTGAACTGTGCGCCAGCCATTGCAGGCGCGTCGCGTGTTCTGCCGAGTCTCCGCCCATGATGCGTTCATGGACATCTTGTAAATAACAGTGAACTTGTTTTGTATTCTCTTTTTCTGTAAATAACCACTATACGATCACACATTGTTGATTCTGTTTTGTTATCTACAATGTTTTGTATTTGCAAAACAATCTCGAGGAGATTCAGGTTAATCACAAGATGAAACCCATGCAACTTCACCCATCCCTTCTGCCATACTGTGTTGCAGAAATAAAAGAAATAATAAGACACATCCACGCGTCTCGTCTTCATTAAGACGGCAGCATCGTGGAGATGAAGACAGTCACTGTTGTGACACCCGTCACATTGGTGCCGTGAACCGGATCACAAGTGACTCTCCACTTCGGACCGGGACCGCGATGCTGCACAATGAAGACGCTGTGCAGTCCCATCACTCGGTGGACGGCGTGTCGACCCCCGTTTTGAAAATATATGTAGTGTGTTAATTGTCTGACCTGCTGTTTTGCAATTAGTGTGTGTTTTTTTTTCATGTACGTGTTTTCGTGTGTTAAGTCTAAGAATGGGCTCCTTACAAGTAACAAGTAGCACATCTTTGAATGAGTGTGTTGGTAGAGGTAGAGGCTTCCCAACCGTGTTACAGTTGTGTAGTGCAATCCAGAGTGGTGTAGTTTGGACAGAGGGGAATGGGCAGGTTAAAGCTGAGGCCACTTATGTTAGTGGGGACAGAGTTCCTTCCCAGACCCAGTGCAGTGCATCTACGACGAGCGCACAGACCACTGATACACAAGCAACAGATACCTTTCTCCAGTCTGTCACAGTTATGTAGTGCTATGCAGGGTGATGTAGTTTGTACAGAGAGGAATGGGCAGGTGCGAGCTGAGGCCACTTATGTTAGTGGGGACAGAGTTCCTTCCCAGACCCCGTGCAGTGCATCTCCGACGAGCGCACAGACCCTGACACACCGGTGACAGATCCCTTACTCCAGTCACCTGACGTAGTTGGTCAGATGAGTGACATAATTAGACAGCATTCTTATACACCCTCGCCCGATAACCTTGTCTATTTTGCCTGTTGGTCTTTCTATTGTTTTCCGTGTGTATGTTGCCTCACTTCTGCATAATTTAAGGGGGGTGTATGTAACGGAGTTGTGCGCTTAGATTATTAAATTATGAAGGAAGTGACGCAACGGCGCACACTATGTCCCGCCCATAGTTTCCAGAACAATCTCGAGGAGATTCAGGGTGAGTCGCAATTTTCTGTTGGTCGTGATTAACGCGCATTTTCATGACAATATCTTATTTTGTTTCCCCTTTTGTACTGTCTAGTGTTATCTAATTAGTTCCCTTATTCATTTCGAGTCCAGATTACTTTTTGTGTCATTACTTACTTCACGTTTTGTCGAGTGGAACTTTGGAGCACATGTGCTTCATAGTGCTTTTCTATTGCGCAGTTAATCACAAGACGAAACCCATGCGACTTCACCCATCCCTTCTGCCATACTGTGTTGCAGGTAATAATTGCTTCATTTCATTTTTATTGTACAATATTTAGTTTCTTGTGTCGTGTTTCATTTGCCCGTGAATGTTCGTGGCGGGTTGAACTGTGCGCCAGCCATTGCAGGCGCGCAGCGTGTTCTGCCGAGTCTCCGCCCATGATGCGTTCAGGGACATCTTGTAAATAACAGTGAACTTGTGTTCTATTCTCTTTTTCTGTAAATAACCACTATACGATCACACGTTGTTAATTCTGTTTTGTTATCTACAATGTTTTGCATTTGCAAAACAATCTCGAGGAGATTCAGGTTAATCACAAGACGAAACCCATGCGACTTCACCCATCCCTTCTGCCATACTGTGTTGCAGAAATAAAAGAAATAAAAAGACACATCCACGCGTTTGGTCTTCATTAAGACGGCAGCATCGTGGGGATGAAGACAGTCACTGTTGTGACACCCGTCACACATGTACGCATATTTAAAAAAAAAAAAGATTGCGAGATCTCGCATTCTTTGCAAGATCTCGCAAAGAATGCGAGATCTTGCAAAAGTTTTGCGAGGGAATGCAAAGTTTTGCGAGAGAATGCAAAGTATTGCGAGGGAATGCAAAGTTTTGCGAGATCTCGCAAAGTTTTTTTTTTTGTTCGATGTCCCCTTAGGGGCTGCGTACAAACCTTAACATCAAACAAGAACCCGACTGGGTTCTTATCACGTGGACCAAGAGTAGCAGTTCTATCATGTTTTTCTATCATGTAAAAACTGGCACAGGACATTGGCTTGCTCTGGTGCCAGTCCTACTTTTACACTTTGTGAGGTGCCAGAGTAGTCAGACTGATCTCAAACCAGCCATGTGTTCCAAATTTTACTCGCAAAAAGTTAAAGCGGCAGCAGGCAAGAGTTTTCATTTCACTCCCTGAGAGCTGACACAAGACGTGCTGATATTCTAAAAAAAAGCCAATAAATGGACAAGAGATTCTTGGGTTTCTTTGGGGTCTCCGGTTTTTGCTGTTCAATCAATGGGATTTCTTGTGCATGAATGCGCAATGTCTGCCCCAACAAAAGATCAGAATCAGTTCAAAATCAAAAAGCCTTTCATCGTCCGTACAATTGCAAAATTTGCAATCTACTGCCACAAAATTGAAGGGGTGGTTAAAAAGAAAAACAGTCTTGCATGTACAGAAAAGTAGACTGAACTGTACAACTGCACAACAATATTTCAGAAAAAACTACATTGTGCAAAAGTATAAAATATATAGTATAAAAGCATATATAGAACGGTATCTATTGTAGACTAGGTGACTGTACTATTTACAATGCATGAGTCCACGTTTTCACGTGTAAAAAGGAACAGAAGTAAATTGACAGAAAATCATCATTCTTTTTTTGGTGTAGTTTTTGATATGTTTTTTCATTTTGTGGTCTTTTGTATGGAAAATATATTTGAAGAATATGTTTTCCATACAAAATGGAAATATGCAAATACTTTAGCACAGCATGACCCCCACACCTCATCAGTAATATTTCATTAAAAAACAATATGCACACACTACTCTGCTACTTGCCTTTGACAACGTAGACTATTGACAGTAGGTAAATGTCTCACAGCATGACTTCAGGTTTATCTCTCTTCTCATGTTGATCCATTTGGTTTACTTGAAGCTTCTTGCCACAGCACAAAAGACCCAGGGGCATGCAAAAGTACTTGTCTTCACTAGAGCCTCACTTCACTCAAACAGTGAATGCTTCTAGAAACTCCATGCCCTCAAGGACGCTGAGAAGGTCACAGATCCAACAGAACTTGTGACTAGGTTTGTGTTTTAGGGTGGAGATACAGGAAGGGGAATGTACAATTATGTACTCCATTTATTTGGGTGAAGATAAGAGAACAGTGGACCATACGTGGGTTAAAGTGTATGAGAGAGTGATGATTGCCTTGTCTTGCCGTCTTGTCTTTCTCTCTGTCTGACCACTCAGTGCCACCGGGGAAATAAACAAGAGCAGTGCAGCGGGGCTAATTAAACATTGCTCCTTAGCGGCGCAGCCGGCAAACCGTTGCAACTTGGATCCGTCACCACCTGACAGCAGTCGCCGCCAAACGCCACCGTCGCCATGACCACCAAAGGCGACGGAAAGGATGGTACTGCAATCCCCCACGGCGATTTTGGCAAAGTGTTCGAATAATTAAGCCTTAAGCCTCTGGCACATTAAAACATTTTAGCAGTCTCACAAGAGCAAGCCACCTTGCACCATGTGCAATGGGGACGATCATCTATTCTCTCCGCTGCGCGATGGAGCTTGCACTGAATATTGCACACAGCAATGTTTGTATTGTGGCACCATCGGTGTACGTCATGGGGTATCGAAGGGATATATTTAACCCCTTCATGGGCAGCCGTTACTTCAATGGACAGCTTGGAATGTTATCGAGAAATGTTTGGTGCTCTTTGCGCAACATACAGCACAGATGAAATTAGTTTCTTCTCAACCACAATCCAACTTCAATTCTGCATTTGTCTTCCTTAATGATAAAATTGGCAAACTTCTGTCATCTCAAAAAGATTAACCTGACTGATTTTCATGTGCTGTAGTGAGTTAAGCGTTGATAAAGCCTCGCTGATCTATTTATCCAGGCTTTGTATCGGTCCGTCGTGGTGAAGAAGGAACTAAGACAAAAAGCAAAGCTCAATTTACCAGTGAATCGATGTGCCAGTCCTCAACTATAGTCACAAGCTATACCAATGATCTGTCTGAAGATGAATTTAATTTTGAAAGGTACAAACAATAGAGATTTACAGTGTCATGATGCCAAAAGAAATGTTGAATGATTTGGTTTTTTTCTGGATTTTGGATGGGAGAAAGGTGCGCATTTCTCCCCATCCAAAACACGTGTTACCTGTTTTTTTCTTGTTTTTTTAGTTTTGACGAAAGTGTCGTACACATACCTAAACCAGTGCCTGGGTTTTCCTTCCTGGGGATAAAACCTTGACACTGATTTAGATATGTGGACGACACTTTCGTCATAATTAAAAAACAAGAAATTCAATCCTTCACAGATCACCGCAACTCGGATGACATCAACATTAAATTTATTCGCGAGGACATTAAAGAGAACCAAGTAGCCTTTTTGGATTGTAAAGTAATTATAGAAGAGGACAGAGCGCTAAAAACAGAAGTCTTTAGGAAGGCCACGTACACTGACCAATACTTACTTTTCGATTCTCACCACCCTCTACACAAACTAGGAGTAATCAGAACTCTCCAGCATAGTGCTAAAGTAATACCTACAAGAGTCGAAGGTAGAGAAAAGGAGTCAAAACATATCAGGAGAGCACTCACAAACTGTGGGTACCCTCAGTCGTCTTTTAACAAATGTCAAAATGAAAGAATAGGGAATGAAACTAAAAATTCTGAAGATACACAAAGGAGAGAAGTAGCAGTACCTTACATTGCAGGAGTTTCTGAAAAACTAGAGTCCTTTGGCAACACAAAATTCCTACTTATTTCAAACCGATAAACACTTTAAGGCTAAAATTAGTGCATCCAAAAGATAGGCTGCCAAATGCAAAACAAAGTAATGTAGTTTATTTAATACATTGTAAGAATGAAAATTGTAAAAAGCAATACATTGGGGAGACTCAACAAATTCTCAAAAAAAGACTATCATATACATATACATATTTTTCATAACATAAAACAACGTCCTTGCGTAGTCCAGGGTCTCATGAATAATGAATAGTTATTGGCCCTCAGAAAAATGGAACTAAAAAAAGATTCAGATTGAGAGGTTTAATCAACATTTCCATAACATGCAAACGAAGTCAGATCTGACAAGGGATTTTTAAAAAGACACTGATTAAAAATTTCCTCAAATGTAGTTGCGCAGAAGATCACTGCCACTGCGGTTTTTGGCCATCAACCTGAAATAAAATTGTTTATTGTCAGCTACTTTGTATTTACACATCTTGTTTCACGGAATCACTGCCAGGCTTGCAAAAATGTGTCCATCAGTGCCACAGGTTTTGTCATTTTCACTCAAATTTCAGGACCCACAGATTATTGAGTTTTAGGACGACATAAACATCCAATACAGTGTTACAAAACTTAGATAGTCTTGTTTCATCTGAAAAAAATAATGCGGGCGGCTGTACAAAAGGAAAATGCTGCCCCCCGCACGAAAAACCAAAACCTGAAGAAAGTCAGGAATGGCGCAACACATCATATTTTCAATTCCGGAATAAATGTGGGAATGGCAGTGAACAATTTAAAGGACAACCGACGTCTCCGGACAAGTTGTGTCCATAATTTGTAACATGCTTCAAATGACTTCTACTGAGCGTATTTTACATAGATTCCACCGCATATAGGTATATTTTACGTTTTAAGACTCGCGCTGAATATTCAGGAAGTCTTGTTTTTGAGTTGGTGACGAGTCCATACGTGACGTCACTAAAGGACCGCGCTTGACCATAAAATGACGCATTGTAGAGGTCCTTCCATCACGTCAATGTATTTCACTGTACATGTTTGGTCTGGGGACCTCGTGTTGCACCCAAAAGCCGTCAGAAGGCCAGAAGAGGGCGTCCAAGCGCCATATAAGGAATTTATCAGCCCGTGGAAACGGAGGTGGCCATAGGAGGTCGCCATTTTGTGCCTCTTTTTTTGGGTGACAGATTTTCCCCCAATGTTGCCTCAAAATGGGACAAATAAATTATTTAATCGATTGCAAACATGTATGCTTTCCTCTTCAGAACTATTTGAATCATATTCATAACTGGACGCGTAACAAGAAAGCATATTCTCCGAATCTTTTGATTCACAAGCAATGCAAGATGTCTTGGCGTGACGTCACGAACTGGCGGCGGGACTTTCTGAAAATGCCCTATTCGCAGCTCAAATGTTTGCAGATTTGGGACACTTTAAGTCATTTTTATTGGTGTTTTGCGTTTCAATAAAAATATCATACTGCATGTTTTGGGTATTTTAGATGCTATAAAACGTTTTTCTGGTGTCAGTTAAAAAACAAAAAAGTGACGTCGGTTGTCCTTTAAAATGGAGTTGTCA
Source organism: Hippocampus bargibanti (assembly GCF_051943395.1). Lineage (NCBI taxonomy): Eukaryota > Metazoa > Chordata > Actinopteri > Syngnathiformes > Syngnathidae > Hippocampus > Hippocampus bargibanti. The sequence continues at coordinate 17,187,933 of NC_142744.1, read as the reverse complement.
ATATGCTATGGGTTACCATACTTGAATCAAATAAGTGACTAGTGCTAACCCCAAAAATTGAAATACAGTATTGCACCACTTAAGGGCTATTAAAGCATCAAAAACTATTAGATGGTGTAAGCCTAAGTGGGCAGTGGTACATGTCAGGACACAGCAAGAGATGTTACACAGGGTACTTTCTCCCTCTGGTCGATAAGTCGAAAAAACGTTGAGTATAAATGAAATATAAGAGCTGCACTCGTGTGATGTATAATACCTTCCTGGAGCGCGAAGCTGTTCCTAACTGCGTTTGGTGCCGTCTCGTAGGAAATTACGACAAGCTTCTGTGAACGCTGGCGCAACCGTGTGAATTGGATGATTGAGAGCACTCCGATATTAGTTGTAATGCAGTGTTTCAGCTGCAGAAGTCTGTAAGCGCCCCACTCGGGTTTCACCTCGCTGTGTTTGTCAAGGATTTTCGCCTTTGTACATCATAGAGTATGAGGGTGGCGATGTTGGCAGAATTGCATGAGGACTTGCGTTTGAAACAAGAGCGACAAGGCACACGCACCGGAGCATGGTCGTCTGACCAACTCAGCACCAGGTTTGTCTCCTCTAACCTTGTATCTTTCATTTGACCTCTGGACACTCCAGGTGCCACTTAAAATAAACAGCTCAATCTCTGGTTCTATTCTTAAACCACTTACCCTGCCAGACAGAAGAGGAAGCTCATTCCCAGTGTGATGTTTATCTGACATTTTCCACAGGCCTGCATGCAACGTGGTGGGCTGTGATTGCTGGCAGAGCATATCTGATGGCAGGGGGCCCTTCCAGTGTTCCCTCACTTGATGCTATACAGGTTAGAGAGCTGCTTGGACAGTTTCACAATCCCTTTTTTTTCTTGTCATATTTTCACGTGCAACTTTAAAAGTCTAGGACCCCTTGACTAATTCCAACAAACAGGAAATTGCCGGCAATAACATCGAAGAAAACAAAGAAATGAATCTAAAAATCATAATGCAGTGATTCTGGGATTTGGTTCTCAAAGAAAGTTCCTAACTCCATTTTGTAAGTAAAGATGCATTTTCCATTTCACTGCTCTAATTTTTTCCACCACCCCCCCAAAAATGTTGCTTAAATGTTTTATGAAGCATGAAATGCATCAAAACATGTAACAAATACAGATTACAATTAAAATTACAGTAAATAAGAGTCGTGCTTAATGTAAAAAACAAATAGAGTGAAGAATCAAAATGTTGGTCATTTAACTTTTAACTACATCCTCATCTATTTTTGCCCTCTTTCATTCACGTTTTTTTTTTTCTTTCTTTTTTGGTCGGCTTTAATAATGCTTAGAAAATGTCCAAGGCAAACAAGAGCATCATGAGCAATCGCCTAACTGGTGACCGCTTTTTCCGGGTGATTCACATTAAAAAAAAAAAAAAAAACAACGGAATGCCTCGCGGCTCAAGGTTGTGAATGAAACTCAGACGAACGTAGACTTCGTCAAAAACTGTCATTTTAATCAGCACCAAATGGTACTGAAAATACATATGCCAAAATATTCTCAAATGAAGTTGTCACCACTCCCTGATACCATGCTAGCAAAGTGACTAAGAACATCATTTGTTGATTTTGGGGATAGAGCCAATAATCAGCCAACTTATTGTTATACTTTATTTTTAAGTATACATCTTGAAGCAATTGCATCCAAAAATTACACTTCATTTACCTCGCCAAAATGTCCAGCTGGTTCTCTGAAACGACGTTGTGTGCTCTGCATTTAAAAGGTCACTTCCGACCCACCTCAAAGGAATCACACAAGGGTGTCGTCAATTTTAAATGCCAAATATAAATGTGCCATCATAAGTGATACATTTAGTCCTCAAGCTACCTGGAGGAAACTCAAATCTATGAGTGTCCTCAGACAGGTGCTTCGCTTTTTCATTCACTTTGAAAGGTTTGATTATCATATAAATATCGACTCATATTTTAGATGTACAAACAAACAGAGACTCGTTTCAACTTCCAATCCAGTAAAATTAGTCAAACAACATAAAAATGAATCCCGTTGGTTCCAGTTGCTGTGCACTCACGGATGCAGCAAAACATGGTCTGCGTTTCATAAGAACCCACAGACCAAATTCTTCTTTTCCTTTCGGCTTTTCCCTTGAAGGAGTCGCCTAATTAAGACATTTAATTGCAGGCCGTGGAACGAAGGCAAAAACAAACATTTTGAGAGGACGTTTCCTCCTCCTTGATTCATAACATCAGCAGGGGGTCACTGACTTTCAAAACCGCAAGGCCACGTCTAATGGCAGTCACATGTGGGCCATGGGTAGAGTTTGGTCATGGTGAAGCCGAAACATTAGCTTTGACACCTTAGCCATCAGCTTAAATTAAATTTTCTTCATCTGTGTTCAAGAGAATGCTCTCGATATAATTTTTCACAGTAACGGCGAGTCGGATTTCCGCCATTAGCTCACAAGAATGGCTCTCTGTGGATTGCAATTGCCTGACCGCATCCTTGCAGGGCTTCCACCATCTGCTCCGTTTGGATTCCTTATGCAAGAGTATGTCAATCAAGCAGAGATACACACTGCTCATGTCACGTTTTTGCATGGTGGTGATGGCGGGTGCAGATCCCAAAAAGCAGGCAGGAGGGAGCATGAGGTTGTATTTGATAAATTGTATTAAAATAACAACATCAAAATCATCTGAATGGAAAAAAATACAAAGTATCAAAAGAAAACCAAGATTAAAAGCCCGCCAAGATTAAACAAACACATGCGTTGCACACAGTGCATACAATTGCATCCAACAGCATACAATGTGTTCAACAGCATTCAATGACATTTAACAATTACCCAACACCGAATGGTCGTGCCAGGTGTGCTTTTGAGTGTGACTGATTGGAAACGACCGGCACCTGTGCAGGTGCAGGCGGGGCCGACAGCGCCACCCGTTGGTCGCCAACCAGATCATGACACTTTTAATTAATTATTTTGAATCATACATTAGTCTAAGTCTTAAAATTTCAAGCTGCAGCAAAAGAGTGATTTATCTGTTTAGTTTCGGTTAAGTGCTTTTGTTTTGTCAAAGACCAAATTTATGTTTTAAGAACAGTTGTGGTGGCCATTAAGGATACACAAACACAATGTCCGATCATTGCTTGGAGCAAATAATGTGTTCTAACTAATCCAAAACTCAGGATGAACATCAGCCTGTATTTACTATTATTGTGGCATATACTTTACATACAGTACCTGCTGCACAATTTTCTTTTTTTTCTTTGCTAAGGAGGCCGACACAATGCTGTTGCAGACGAATGTTGGATTGTGTTGGTGATTGGCCAACATTTGTACAATCCACAGCACTTTGTGATACAATAATAGCACTGAGCTGGTGTTTCTTTGAAAACGACAATGGTGGTCTATTCTTTTTCTTCTGAATATGGTGTCCAGTAAGTCTCCAGGGTTACTTTCCATTAGGATAGACTATTGTGAAGCATCCCCAAGCTTGCTTCACTTCATGCGTCATTGTCCTGGGTGGTAATGGCATCAATGAAATGATGGGAGGGCTGATGGCTGCTGGCCGCTATTACTTTGTGCTCTAGTGGCTTCAAAGACCACATCAAGGTCTACTTTGCTATTTAACCTACAGAACAAACAAGCAGTATTTATTATATGGACTTGCTTTTGCAATAATAGGGAGATAACTTTCCCCTATTTGTATATGATGTGAAAAGTAATGAAAAGGCTAAATCCTGCTCTTGCATTGGCCAGAAACAACGCAGGCTGAAGATATAAAAGCCTTGATGAATGCATTCACCAATCAAAAAACTCTGGAGGGAATGTCTCATCTCTCTCATCTCATTTTCCGTACAGCTTATTCCTCATTAGGGTCGCGGGAATGTATTCATTTTAAATTTTGAGAAATTGTGCATTCTTGGTATTTTTCTTGGAGAATGTGGACACTCGTTGCTATTCCCATCAAATTCATAGGTATTAGGTGAAAATCTGCGGCATTCAGGGCAAAAACACAGAAAGGGTTCTGAATTAAATGAGCTCTCGTACCCAGCAGATAACCTTGTAAAGTGAAAACTATGCCTATGTTGGTATTATTAATTGGTATGTATTTCTCTTTCCATGAATGCTGACCTTATCCTGGCAGACTGAAATGACTGTCTAGATCAGGGGTGGGCAAACTTTTTGACTCGCGGGCCGCATTGGGTTCTAAAATTTGACAGAGGGGCCGGGCTAGGAGCATTTGGAGGGAGTGTTTGGGCCGGAAATACTAAACCTAAAGCATTAAAGGACAACCGACGCCACCGGACAAGTTATGTCCATAATTTATGAAATCACTTCAAATGACTTCGACTGAGCATATTTTACAAAGATTCCACAGCATATAGCTATAGTTTAAGTTTTAAGACTTGCGCTGAATATTCATGAAATCTTGTTTTCGAGTTGATGACGATCCCCATGTGACGTCACGTTTGGACCGCTCCTGACCGAGAAAGCGACACACAATGCAATGATTCTCGAGCAAGGCAAGACGTCTTGGCGTGACGTCACGAACAAGGGGGTGGGACCTTCTGAAACTGGCCATTTCCGGATTTATTTTTGAAGTCATTTTTATTGGTGTTTTCATTTAACTAAAAATATCAGCCTGCCGGATTTGGGTATTTTAGATGCTATAAAACGTTTTTCTGATGTCAGTGGGAAACAAAAAAATGGTGCCGGTTGTCCTTTAAATGTAGTGTGTACAAACCTCATAGCACAGTAAGAACACTACAACCCAATTTATTAACTGTCTTTCAAATGTGAAAAATATCCCTGATTAGTTAATAAATTTGTCTCAAGGAATATGGCGTTTACATACTATTTCGCAGATACTTGGAGGAGAAAATCGAAATAGATTAAAATAACATATGCACTGTGATTTATCAAGATTGCGTCTGTTTTTAATTATTATTATATTATTTTAATTAAGTTTTCATTGAAGGGGCAAAGTTAAAGAAATCAATATTTATTGAAAAATGGAATCACTTTCAACATTCAAAACATATTATTACACAACGAAATATTCAAGCTCAATAATACCTACTTGTGTTAAATTCCGCCAAATCATAGATGGTTTGTCCTGACCGCGCGCTCAACAAACTCCTCACTCACGCGCAAACAACACGCGTGTAGCGTCGCCGAGCACACAGACGAAGGCTACCTGCAGTTGGAATTTGCATACTCGGCACGGCAGCCAATCAGAAGCCTGCTTCTCTCTTCCGGACTTTTGCAAGCGTTATAAAGTCGTACAATTGCATGTCATTTTCCAAAATAGATGCACAGAACCTCATCCCAGAAGAAAGATTCAAAAGAAGCTAACAACATATGTGACCCTACAAAACGTAAATTTACATTAAACCGTGACTGTAAAGTGTACGTGAGACTCATGAAAGGGGCTTAGTGGCTCTAGCAAGCAATGCAAATGTTGCATTGTGCCCCACAGATGAGAAGGTTTCTTCAGCCGTCATCTGTACAAAAGTGAAGGTTTCGGACGTTTCGCCTCCTATCCAAGAGGCTTCGTCAGCGAACTAAACTCTGACTGGTCGTATCGGCCCCATTTATATATCCCTAATGTCCAGACCTGGTGGCGCCGGACACACTAACGATTGGCCTATTACACCCACTCCCCCCGGTATCACCTCATCAGCATAACGACCCTCATCAGCATTGCGAAAGTTGCCTAACCTGTTTTGCCTGAGCAGGCTATTGTATGAACGATCCAAATTGAACCTCACACCACCAGACCGGTTTAATGAAGGATTTTGTTGTTTTATAAGAATCGCCTCTTTCACCCCCCTTTCAAACCATCTATGTTCTTTCGCTAAGATTTTAACCTCATTGTCGTCAAATGAGTGGTTGCTAGCTTTTAGGTGCAAATGTACTGCCGATTGAGGCCCACTAGTATTATCCCTGCGATGTTGATAAAGTCTTTTTTTGAGAATTTGTTGAGTCTCCCCAATGTACTGCTCTTTACAATTTTCATTCTTACAATGTATGGAATAAACTACATTACTTTGTTTTTCATTTGGTAGCCTATCTTTTGGATGCACTAATTTTTGCCTTAACGTGTTTATCGGTTTGAAATAAGTAGGAATTTTATGTTGCCAAAGGACTCTTTGTAATTTTTCAGAAACTCCTGCAATGTACGGTACTGCTACTCCTCTCCTTTTAGAATCTTGAGAATTATTGGTTTCGTTCGCTATTCTTTCTTTCTGACATTTGTTGAATGACCACTGAGGGTACCCACAGTTAGTGAGTGCTCTCCTGATATGAAAGAGCACGCTCACCCGTTGTCAATGTGTTCATGAGTAAGTCAAGTATTTAAGGACTGACAAGATAGCTGGTCTCTTGTCACATTAGTGACCTTGTTGCTGCTGTTGCTGGAGTGTTGTTTTCTAAACCTCTCAATACAAGATTTGATGTTTTTGTCTTGTTTTTATGGAGTTGGACATGAGTCATTCAGTTTGTATTTTCTGTTACTGAGCTTGCCTTTTGTAAGTGCTTTTTGTTAAAGCATACTTTTTATTTGTTTATTTTGACTCGCGATTCATGTTTGTTTGTGCATTTTTGCATTCAATCAATATTTTTGCACTGACTTTTGTTTGAGTCTTGATTTGTAGGAAACAATCGTCATTCAGTTCATCTCCAAACTGTATGATAAGAAAGTGGACTTATTTACAAGCATGAATATCCTAATATGAACGTGTTTACAGGGTCCCTAACATGCGGGTGCCGCTTAATAAATGCTGGCAGCTTATGGTACATTTCTCTTGTAATTTCTCACGTCTCCAAGTGAACACGAAATAGAAATGTAGCTACTGCAACTACTGCATAGTGTTATTTTTTTTCCTTTTTGCTTTAGAAATATGGTCCCTGACTGCAAAGGCTGTAACTTACTGGAAATCAATGTTGCCAGCTTTGCATGAACTCCACTGATAAATCGGTCATGTGATGGAAGGTTTGCTTTCTGCCGTACAGTAAACACTCAGCCCTCACCCTTTGCCGTCGTCCTTTCGGCGTGCACGCGGGCACATAGATGTGCAACTAATGAACTGCCTACATATAGTTAAGTGCTCGCAGGTGGTTGGTAGGTGGCTGTATAATGATACTCAAGATGTTCCTCCAGTGGCCTGTCTTACTAATGCAACCATTAAGGAGAGTAATTGTGGGCAGAGCATAATGATTCGCAAGAAAGCAAATGTATAAAAATGAAAGAATTGGAAGGGCATTTCAATGAAATGCGAATTGGGGAGTTTTCTGTAAAAATAGTGTCTGGTTCAGTCGACTAAATTCAAATAGCAATGTCTATTCTGTGACTAACACCCATATTTTTGCTGGTTGTTGACTAACTAAAATGGTGAGGAGACAGCAACGTCGCCGTCTGTCAGTGGGGTGTGAAAAAAGTCCATCTTCCTTTAATACTTTATAAGTCGCCGGCAAAGAATCGGGGTTCCCTTGATTTGGAGTATCTATTCTTTGTAGAGAGAGAAACGTTGAAAAGATGTTCCTTCGTGCTTGATTGTCATTCCTACGGGCTGTCTTCGGCTCTTGCAAATCATAGATCTTATCCAAGAAACTTCGTCAGCAAAATAAAGTCTTACTGATAGTATATGGTGGTGGTATATATATATATATATATATATATATATATATATATATATATATATATATATATATATATATATATATATATATATATATATATATATATATATATATATATATATATATATATATATATATATTTATATATATATATATCCCTACTGTCCAGACATGGCGGTGCCGGACTATGCTATGATAGGTCCCTGCGGGAGGGTTGGGGGGAGCAGAGGACTACTCCCTGCAACTCCACTGATTGTTCCTATTGTCTGACTAACGACTAGCCTGATTGCCCCACTTCGATTGGTATCACCTCATCAGTATTACTAATCCTGTTGCCTAAGCAGGCTATTGTATGAACGATCCAAACTGAACCTCACCCCACCAAACCGGTTTAATGAAGGATTTAGTTGTTTTATGAAAATCACTTCTTGTACTCCCCTTTCAAACCATCTTTCGCTAAAATATTAACCTCATTGTCGTTAAATGAGTGGTTGCTAGCTTTTAGGTGCATATGTACTGCCGAATGAGGGCCACTAGTATTATCCCTGCAATGTTGATAGTCTTTTCTTGAGAATTTATTTCGTTTCCCCAATGTACTGCTCTTTACAATTTTCATTCTTACAATGTATTGAATAAACTACATTACTTTGTTTTTCATTTGGCAGCCTATCCTTTGGATGCACTAATTTTTGCCTAAAAGTGTTTATCGGTTTGAAATAAGTAGGAATGGTGTGCTGCCAAAGGACTCTTTGTAGTTTTTCACAAACTCCTGCAATGTAAGGTACTGCTACTCCTCTCCTTTTTGTATCTTGAGAATTATTGGTTTCATTCGCTATTCTTTCTTTCTGACATTTGTTGAATGACCACTGAGGGTACCCACAGTTAGTGAGTGCTCTCCTGATATGTTTTGACTCCTTTTCTCTACCTTCAGTGCTAGTTGGTATTAGTTTAGCCCTATGCTGGAGAGTTCTGATAACTCCTAGTTTGTGTTGTAAAGTGTGGTTAGAATCAAAAAGTAAGTATTGGTCAGTGTGCTCCCCCCAAACTGAGAGCATGGATTTATCATAGCAGAGTTCGGCACCGCCACGTCTGGACAGTAGGGATATATATATAGGGCCTAAACTACCAGTAAGATTAAGAAGATTTCTTCAGCCGTCATCTGTACTTTTTTGAAGGTGTCGGACGTTTTGCCTCCTATCCAAGAGACTTCGTCAGCGAACTATAAAGTCTTACTGGTCGTATCGGCCCTATTTATATATCCCTAATGTCCAGACATGGCGGCGCCGGACACAGCTATGATAGGTCCCCACTCTCAGGTTGGGGGGAGCAGAGGACCACTCCCTGTGGCCCCACTGATTGTTCTTACATTCCTGACTAACGACTGGCGAGGGAATATAGCATGGCGAAATCTACGATCAGTACGATATTAAAGAATAAGGAGGCTGTGAAATCTAGTGATGTGATTGTGGGAGTGAGAGCAAGTGTCATTGGATAGATATTTTAAGAGCAAAGAACATCCTGTAGCCGAGTCATCCGCAGCTGTCACGTTCCGAGCGAGACTGACGGCAGCTGACTCGTCGGAACTGTTTTGGGATCCCAAAACAGACACGTACTAACCAAGCTGGATGTTTATTCACAAATCAAAGAAAACACAGCGAGTAAGAAGGCAGGGGGTGATCCGACCCGCTTACTACGCCAAAAAGCAAATGGCACATGAGGGTGCAAAATTACGCAATCCCAGAAGATGACATAAATTTACGGGACGCAGGGAAAATACCTCGGACCGGATACACTCGCGCAAGGAAGAGTCCAGGTACGGTGGCGAGGTGAGTCAATCATCCGGCATTGGCGAGGTGATCGCGAACCGTATAAATGCCCCGTGTCCGTGATAAGAGAATTGACAGCAGGTGGAGAACGGCCGGGAGAGGCAACCCCCCCCCCCCCCAAACCCCCACCCCGCTGTCAACGCAAGTGACAGGAGCAAAGAGATGGTTTCAGTGTTTGAAAAAATCGCTTTTTGAACAGGGTCCTGGAACGAATTGTGGTCGAGAACCGAGGTACCACTGCATACAAAACTGTTAAAAACAAGAGCAGGAGACATTATTTTGTTTTCCTGAACTGACTGCTGCTTCCATTGTTTAAGATGCGGAAAGACTAGATGTTTAAAATTTGCAGTTCTCATAAGGAGTGCTTCAATATGCATCTTAATGATTTAATGATGTTAAACCTGCATACATTACAGCACAGCGTTGAGAAATATTTCTCTCTCATTCACAAGGGGTCATTGTTATATAAGTGGACAGTGAATCTTAATTAAAGATTCCATGTAACTTATTTTTTCCTTCCGGCAGCAAGGCTGAATGAGAAAGAGAGAAAGAATCCCTTTGCTCCCAGTGTGTGCCACAGAGAGGATGTCCACAATTGTCCACAAGAAGCAGAGTCCGTATTTGAAAAGTTTTTTTCATTCCTTCCACTTCGACTGAGGCTCGAGTTCCATCAGGAAAAAAGGTGCCAACACAAGTTCTTTCATGAACAGTTTTGTTGCAACATTTTGGCATTTGAGCATCAGTTTGTCGATGCCTTTGCCTCAGAATGTATCATTGTCCTTTTTTTAATAGAGACAGCTGCTCTTCAAGACCCATGGGAGAAAAAAAAACATTGCAGAATACCAACACTGGTGTGCTAAAAGTTCACAGAATAATTGATTGCTCGTAGAAAGGCGGACATTAAATGTTTTCACTGCGGTCATCAGTGATGACCGCAGCCAATTTCCTGCGGTGATCCCAAGCAGAGCCTGTAAACGTGGCAAAAGTGTTTTCATCCCTACGTTGCAGGCGTGAGGCTACCTTGAAGAGCCAAGTGCAATGTGATGAATGATCACTGGCTTGGCGCGCCCGCGATGATTGTGCAGTGGAAGCAGCTAATAAGAAGCATCTTGAGCGATGATTAATTGGTGCAAATAACACATTTCAATTTAACGGCCATTTGAGCAATGATTAATAAGCCAGCCCCACCCCTAATTGCTCAATCACCTACAATTATAATATACGGATAATACATCCTAACAAGCGTGAATTCTTTGGAGGAGCTTTAACAATTAACTGGTGTAAATTGAAACTGAACGACATACACCAGCCCTGTGATGTTTCAATGAAGCCGGCCTTGCATCCTTTCAATGAACTAAATCAAACAAAAAAACTCATTTTGGGACTGCCGTGCTCACATACATTCTTGAGGAAGCTGTAAATTGAACCGCAGATTTCTCAGTGTACCCTTAAGGTGAGAACAGAGCTTGTGAACGAACTTCTAGTAAATTGGAAATTGCACCCCCGTAGGCCCCCAAAGGCATCGCCGCCTTCATTGTTGTAATCTTGCTTGTCTTGCAGTCTGGTCGCGGACAGGGAAGGAAAAAAATGAATTCAAAATGCGCCTTTGGAGGGTTGAGAATTGTCCAAGGGCCTTACTTTTAAAATGCTTCCCATACACTGAGGCTTTTATTGGCTTTCCTGATTGCCTAGCAGCCACGGGTAATATATATGGCATTTCTTGTAAAATGGGAAGTATCTACAACAGCAATTTCATGAACGCGTTGGCACTTTTCGAACTCTGGGGGTCAAACAGATGTGCAAAATAGGATATTTTGGCTGAAATTACCCAATTCAATTCATGCTAGAGCCTGACTTTTTGCAAAAAGGACTGTGTAAGCTCTCAGTCAGGTTTCTTCAGCCGTTATCTGTACTTTGAAAGAAAATGCATTTCTTGATTCTGCACTATGTACAGTTTTTCTTATGGAACGGTTTTGCACATTTACACCTGCACAGTATACAGTTGACACTTTATTTTGTTATGCTTAGAATATCTTGTTTTCTATCCTTTCACCCCCACCCCTACCCCATCCCTTTTCAATTGCTGCTGTGGACTGCAAATTTCCCCATTGTGGGACGAATAAAGGTATTCTGATTCTGATTCTGAAATTAAAACAAGTCTTTTTATGTTGAACGAACCAAGTGACACTGAAGGTGCTCATCAAATGTAAGAAAAGTAGGTGACACAATATTTAGAATAGCATTTAATTGCTGGCCATAATCCATTCCGATAATTTTTGAATATGAATGTGAGAATCAACTCAGTAGACAACATTGTTATTTTGGCTGCCAATGTACTTGCTTCTGTCAAAAATAACTGTTGTCAGGCTTGCATAGGCTCTGCTCTGACATTTACTAGCTGGCTCTAGAATAAATACAAATTCAAAACACAAAAATCATGTAGCATCAGTGATAGGAATCATTAAAAGAGCAAAACATAAAATAAAGGGTTATTTCAGAGTTGGAGTTTAGGCTTGCTATGACATTTACTAGCTGACCATATAAAAAATAAAAAATAAAAACTCTTACCCAGCTCCTTTAGCATCAATGCTGCGAATCATTAAAAACAGCATAACATAATATAAAAGGTCATTTCAGAACTGGGGTACAGATGTTTTTTTCCCAAGAAAAAAATAGCTTCTGTTCTAACTGCAAGAAAAACCAGAAGCTACATCATCCATCCTTCCATTTTCGAATTCATTTATGCTCATGGTGTTTGCAGGCATGCTATCCCAGCTTTCTTCGGGCAGTGTGCAGGGTACACCATGGGCACACACTGAAAAACATCCATTAACACACATAAGACAATCACAGTAAGGGACAATTTCGATATTAATCAGAATATCCAGAGAACCCCCATGAACGAAATGGGGGAACATGCAAAAATTACATGGTTACCAGCCAATCAAAGGGCACACAGAGAAAAACATCAATTCACACAACAAGACAATCACAGCAAGGGACAATTTCGGGTTTTTTATTAATCTGCCATGCATAATTTTTGAAAAAAGAGAAGAAATCAGAAGATCCGGAAGAACCCCATGCAGGTAATGGGTGAACATGCAAACTCCACATAAGAAGGCCCAAGATGGACTGGAACTCTAAAGCTTTACACTGTGAGGTGGACATACAAACCAATCAACCACCGTGTCAAAGCTATGTCATAAAAATGACTAAGTTCAAATCATATTTCTCCAGTACTTACCTCTCTGCACTGGTTTCTTTCACAATTCACTGCAAAATTGAATTTCAAATGTCAGCTTGGCTAGCCACCATTGTATCTTAAAGAGCTTGTGGTGCCTTATAAACCTAATAGAACATTAGGCTACCAGATTTATATTTACATGGGGTTCTAAAAAGTTTCAAAGTCATACAGAAAGTAGAGCTATTCGGCTTCTTTCTTTCATCAGCAGTTAAGATTTAAATATACTTTTTGATTTTTCAGAAAGATTTAAATTTTCTTTTTTTAAGGGGTGAAAAGACTTAGCTGAAATGTTTCTGTTTTGGTATAAGAGAGAAATCATTCATTCCTTCAGTTTACACCCATCAATATCGATAAGGAACGAAATAAGAGAGATTGGGGGCCTGGAGAGCAACCTGAAGAGGCTACGGCACCAACTACATCATAGCTGACCTGTCATACATGTGGACAAACTGCACGGGAATGATGAGGGACAATGGAGGCGATTATTTGGACCTAATAGTAGTAATACACTCCTAGGGGCACAGTAAGTCAGGGCGCTCAATGCTGCGACCAGGTTCATACAGCAATTAAGCAAGCCGAGGGAGTCAAAGTGGTTTTGCTTGATGCTGGGCAGGTTTGCACCGTTGTTGAGAGCAGAGGGTCACTTTCACTAGCTATCAGTCTACCTGTGCGCATCTTAATGCAGCCACCCACACTGTCTCCATGAGATGAGAACACAGCTGAAGGGACAAGTGGTGGCCACTGCAATACATGGAAGAACTCAATTCTTCTCCCTGTCCTATCATTACGCGTGACGCACATTTGCTTTTATACTTTTTTCCCCTTCCTTCCTGTATCTTTATGAATTATTTATGCGAGGGTGAGCAAAAGAGTACATAGCCTTTGTAAATGTAGTTACTATAAAGTATATCAATTACATGCCGATTATCGAGCCAAATTGTATGATATTCTCAGATGTCTGAAAGATTATCCAGAGATGACATATTGCCGTGTCAGATGCGCTAAATTTTTCTTCCCTGATCTCCTATGGAAAATTTACCGGGGGCTGACAAAAATAAATATCCTCCTCATGCCAATATTTTCATTCACTAATCCTTATGAGCCAATTAGGAGGAAAACTGAAACAGAATACTAGCCAATAAAGTTAAACCCTTCAGCCACCGAGGGGCGGACAATTGCGCTATTGGCCAATGTCAAAGAATGCAATAGTCAGGATCTGTTCAAGGTCGTACACGTCGGCTGAACAATTGCCAGACGTTTGCTTGCAACTTTCATGTCACCAGGGAATTTTGAAAATGCTCGTTCCTATATTTGATACAAACAATCATGGGGTCAAGGACTTGTTTAGCGTTTGCATAACCTGTCCCATAAGTCATTCATCAAGACAATAAAAATGAAGTGTTTTTACCTGCAATATGTTGTCACCATATGAAATAACAGTTGATATATCTTCAAGTTGTTGTTTGACTACTCCTTTTTTTTTTACTCCCCAAGCCCTTTGTTACTGGTGCAGCTGTTGTGGAAGCGCTAGACTGTATACATGGGGATATATTGTATAGTATTGTAACTCAGCATTTAGACTTGCAAATTTTTGTGGACATTTGTGAGGCGCACTGGTTTGGTTTTGTTTAATTGTAAGAACGCAATGTGGGGTCAATATTATCAAAAAAAACAATGAGCAAAAATTGAAGAGGTGAGAAATATGCAAAGTTTGTTCCCCAAAGATATTTATTTTGTCTGTCAATATAGATTCTATCTGCCGATCGCATCTGAAATGTTGCAGCGGTCTGTGGAATATGAAGAGGCAGAGTTGAAGAAAAATTGGCAAAGAATCTAATACATGAACAGATATGTTTCACTCTTAGCTAAGTGACTCTCATATATTATGCACCACAAGAACCTTGGACCTGCAAAGGAAGAATGTCCAACTCTCAGGAACTCTCATGGAATGAGTTCCACCGTAAAAGGCATTCCGCGAAAGATAATGATGGACATAAGATGACAGATGGAAGACAATATATGCAAGGATGGATTCTCCAATTTATAAATGACCTTCACCCGTTGTTTTTATTTCATTCAGGAGCCAATGCCCTTTAGCATGAGCTTCTGAACGGGCATTTGAGAAATGACCTTTTAAAAACAATGAAATAACTAAGCAAAAGATGGTGCTGGCATATTATTAAGTCTTTCCTCCCAAGCAGGCATTTTGCATTTCTTCCCCCACAGCCTACAGAGCCTGCAGCCTAGCATTGTAGTATGCTCCCTGAGTGGCTTCAGCAGGAAATTCATAACTAACGTGTGTTCAAATAAACTGTTATAACTTCTTTTTTTGTTGTTCAATCTTTATGAAACTTTCAGTACACTGTCATAACATATAATAGAATAAGATAATGTTTTTTTGAGAAATTGATTGAAGTTTTAGAAAATTATTGCAATGTTAATGAAGATTTTTTTTCTCCAAAACCTGCAAATTACAACAAAATGCATTCACAAGTCACATATGCATGAAATAAACATAGAATGTATTCATAATAAAATCAGTATGTTTTTATTTGTGGTATGGTTTAAAACATGGAATGCATAGGTTCACCTGTCATTGCTCACAACCTGTTCTTGGCTTGCAGCGAATTTTCTTCTTTGCACACTCTTTTCATGTTCTCTTTTTATCCAATTCTACTGGCCAATGGAGGAGGGCAAAGGTGTCATTCTCCTTCATGCATTCTCTTTTTATTTTTCCTCTGTAATTGCCAAACAACTGATGAGCTAAGTTTGTCCTGAATTCTGAGTCCTTTTTCAGAGGCGACCTGTTCTGGTTTTTACTTGATGGCTTGGAGAGAGTTTCATCAGTATAAATCCATTGCAAATACAAATATCAAATCAAATCACAAATATAGATGCCAAAATGTCTTCATCAACATGGTCATCTATTTCATTCTCATCAAGATATGGAAAGATATACAGTACATGGGTATTTTAGAAAAAAAAACATATGGACCTCCGTTTCAATAATCATATTGAGAATGCAAAGCTATGAGGTACAGCTCCTTGTTTTTAATATTTCTCTGTAAATAAACAAGTTAGCGTTAATTTATGCATTTCAGTATCAAGGTAAACCTCTTCTGAATAGCTCATAAAATAGTTACAACATATACTCAGGTGGTATTTCATCCATGACAAAAAATAGAAGGCGCTTTGAAGATGGAGGAGAGCATATTGTGTTCATGAAAGAGACAATGTCACTGACGCTCTTAAAGGCAAAGCTGCATATAATCTGTTTTAAAGGGACATGTAACTTGTGCCGCATCAGTTTCAATCGGCACTTGAACTGCTACCTTTCATTTTCTCGATCTAGAAGCACAATCAAAGGGTTAACATCTATTCACGGCCCGCCTGTAGTCGGCATCCGGCATTATTTGCTATCGCGTCAGCCCAACTGGAGGCGTGACTCTGGATACACGGAAGTACAAACACAACGACTGTAGTCGTTTGCCGGGAGGAATGAGTTAAGGAAATAACAGCAAACCCCATGTGGTTAGAGTTTTTGAGTCATTCAGTGCCATCCCTGAATATATTCAGTAATTGAAAATATTACGTGGAGTGCCATTTACGATTTTGTTCCGGTTTTGGTTTTTCTTGCGGAGGTGCCAATAAAGCGCTGGTCAGACCTCTGGCATTGTTTCTTTTTCCTACCACGAGGGGGCAGCATTTCCCTTTCATCCATGTTAGCACTTTGGTACAGCTTCAGCTGTTGTTAAAGCGCTATATCAACCAATATGTATCTATTGAATTGTATTTTGGACAGCCACCCTCATTTAAAGCTCAGACCCATATAATTTAGGAATTAACCCTTTTTTTCTGAGGAAAAAGAGACTCTAAGGTTTCTTCTGCTGCATTGAATGTTTATATAGTCCGAAAACTCAATACTGTTCTGTGGGTACTGGAATTCTTGTGACAATAATAAAAACCTTGGCACTGGAGTACACATTTTTGCACATGCCGGGCAGCGAATAAATTAACCTGGATTGGATCGGAATCCATGGGTTCTCTGAATCAGTCTAAAGCGTTGGACGAAGCCTCTGGCAAAGAGATGGGGACACACTGGACTCAGCACACCGGCTTCACAGTGCAGAAGTCACTGTTTCGCATCCCGGTCCGGCCTCCCTGTGTGGAGTTTGCATGTTCTCCCCGGGCCCGCGTGGGTTTTCTCCGGGTCCTCCTTAAATACATAAATACATAAATAAATACATAAATACATAAACACAAACCGGTCGGAGAAATATCTACTATGGATCGATTCACATGCATCACGAAAAGTGATGGACTCAGCTTCTTGTTTGCATGATTTATCATGCCAACTGTAGTCTCGCACCGGCAAAATTGGAGGAACACTCGAATCATACTTTTTACTTTTCACTAAGGATTTGGTGGATGTACATGATTGGGTTTGGTGCCCCTAACAAGGTTAAGAACCACTGGGTTAGAGTATTGGTTATACCTTCTCCACTGCTCTCACTGTTCAAAACCACTACTGTAGATTAAAATCCTGAATGATTTAAAACTTGAAAAATGTATGTATTTTGTAATTGTATGTGAACAATGCTGCTCAGCGCTTTGTTAAGCTACGGCTGTCATGAAAGCGCCATGTAAATAAAGATGCAATGTCTTGTATTGTATTGAATTGAATTGCATTGTATTACGCAAAACCATATGCACACATACAGGTAACATCCGATTTACGACCGGGTTCTGTTCCGACAAAATCATCGTAAGTCAAACGGCCGGAAAGCGAAAAACATTCACAATGGCTGACGCGAGCATCACGTGATCATAACAAATGACGACACGCTGGCATCTCCTATACGACAGTCTTCTTCTTTTCCTTTCGGCTTTTCCCTTCAAGGGGTAGCCACAGTAAATCAGTGTCCTCCATCTTTAGAGGTTTGATCCACATGTTTGTTTTGGCCAAGCTTTTACGTCGGATGCCCTTCCTGACACAACCCTCTGTATTTATCCGGGCTTGGGACCAGCACAAGAAGACTTATGTCCTTTTGTGGCTACAGAACAAGCAACTCGCTCAGTAAAAGGCTCCCAAACACAAAATGGTCATCGGCACAGCAACATTCATAAAAGGAAAAACTATACTCACAATTTGATGACAATGCTCTGATCTTACCGTGAAATGGGCATCTCTTTCCCTACATGACATCATTTGGAATACTTTTTTCATTCATTGACAGTACGTCTGTGTAAGCTCTCAGTCGTACAGGAGTGGTCCATCGATGAGAAGGTTTCTTCAGCCGTCATCTGTACAAAAGTGAAGGTTTCGGACGTTTCGCCTCCTATCCAAGAGGCTTCGTCAGCGAGATCGATGAGAAGGTTTCTTCAGCCGTCATCTGTACAAAAGTGAAGGTTTCGCTGACGAAGCCTCTATACCTAAATGTTGACAGTTCATTTATAAATCTTATAACTTTTATTCTCATTTTAATCATGTTATATTTCATATTATCTATCTTTATTACTGTGTCAACGCACACACTTTCTGCTGACCAAAATCTGCACGGCTTCCCACGCATGCGAGCAGTCCAAAAATCACTCTCCCTGCTAACGGAGAAGCCAGAAGAGGTCACCTGTCTGAAAGAAGCGGCGACGCCGGCCGTGAGCCCGGCCGCGGCGTTTGCGTCGCGGCGATCACACCCGCTCTGTCTTGGCGTCGGTGGACACCCCTCCCGCCCCTCGATTGCTGTGCTGTCATGCTGGAGAAAATTGTCGTATCCTCATGTCGTGCAATGCTGCTCCGGCAAATGAACATCCTTCTTCTTTTCCTTTCGGCTTTTCCCCTCAGGGGTCGCCACAGCGAATCAATGTCCTCCATCTATCCCGGTTTTGTGCATCCTCTTCTCTCACACCAGCTACCTTCATGTCCTCTTTGACCACATCCATAAACTCCTTATCGGTCTTCCTCTCGGTCTCCTGCCTGGCAGTTCAAGACTCAGCATCCTTCTCCCGATATAGTCACTCTCTCTCCTCTGGACATGTCCAAACCATCTCAGTCTGGCCTCTCTGACTTTCTCTCCAAAGCCTCTAATATGAGTTGTCCCTCTAATGTACTCATTCCTGATCCTATCCAACCTGGTCACTCCCAAAGAAAACCTCAACATCTTCAGTTCTGCTACCTCCAGCTCTGCTTCCTGTCTTTTCTTCAGTGGCACTGTCTCCAGTCCAAACATCATGGCTGGTCTGACCACAGTTTTATACACTTTTCCTTTCATCCTAGCTGAGATCCTTCTATCACACATTGCACCTGACATTTTTATCCAGCCGCTCCAGCCTGCCTGGACACGTTTCTTCACCTCTTTTCCACACTCTCCATTGCTCTGGACAGTTGACCCCAAGTACTTAAAATCCTCCACCTTCTTTATCTCTTCTCCCTGTAGCATCACTCTTGCACTTGGATCCCTCTCATTCACACACATATATTCCATCTTGCTGCGACTGATCTTCATTCCTCTCCTTTCCAGGGCATATCTCCACATCTCTAGTTTCTCCGCCACCTGTTCCCTGTTCTCGCTAAAGATCACAATGCATCTGCAAACATCATGGTCCAAGGAGATTATTGTCTAATATCGTCTGTCAGCCTGTCCATCACCATAGCAAACAAGAAGGGGCTCAGAGCTGACCCCTGGTGGAGTCCCACCTCCACCTTGAATTCCTCAGTCATACCGACAGCACACCTCACAACTGTCTTACAGTCATGATACATGTCTTGTACCGCTCTAACATACTTTTACGTCACTCCAGACTTCCTCATTCAATGCCACAGCTCTTCTCTGGGCACCCTGTCATACGCTTTCTCCAGATCTAGAAAGACACAATGCAATTCTTTCTGACCTTCTCTGTACTTCTCTATCAGCATTCTTAAAGCAAACACTGCATCTGTCGTACTCTTTTTTTGGCATGAAGCCATACTGCTGCTCACAAATGTTCACTTCTGCTCTTAGTCTCGCTTCAACTACCCTTTCCCAGAGTTCCCATGGCTCATCAACTTTATTCCTCTGTAATTAGTACAACTCTGCACATCTCCTTTGTTCTTAAAAATGGGCACGAGTACACTTCGTCTCCATTCTTCAGGCATCTGTTCACCATCTAAGATCTTGTTGAATAACCCAGTCAGGAACACCACCGCCACCTCTCCAAGACACTTCCATACCTCGATTGGTAAATCATCAGGCCCGAGTGCATTTCCCCCCTTCATCCTCTTCAGCGCCCTCCTCACTTCATCCTTGCTAATGCTTGGTATGTCTTGGTCCACAACAGTCACGTCTTCTACTCTTTGTTCCTTCTCATTTTCCTCATTCATCAATTCCTCAAAGTACTCTTTCCTTCTTGCCATCACACGACAGGCACCTGTTAATACATTGCCATCTCTATCCTTAATCACCCGAACCTGCTGCAGGTCCTTACCATCTTTGTCTCTCTGTCTCGCCAGCCTGTAAAGATCAGTCTCACTTTCCTTGCTGTCCAGCCGAGCATATAAGTCATCATAGGCCTCCTTTTTGGCCTTTGCCACATTTACTTTAACCGTGCGCTGCATCTCCTTGTACTGCTGTTTATTCTCGTCCGTCCTCTCAGTGTCCCACTTCTTCTTTGCTAACCTCCTTCTCTGTATACACTCCTGCACCTCCCCATTCCAATACCAAGTCTACTTATCTAACTTTCTTCCACTCGATACACCAAGTATTTTCCGACCTGTGTCTCTGATTATGTTCGCTGTAGTTTGCCAGTCATCTGGAAGGACCTCTTTCCCACCCAGTGCTTGTCTTACCTCCTTCCTAAATGTCAAGCAACACTCTTCCTTTTTCAACTTCCACCATTTTGTCCTCACTTCAGTCTTTGGTTTCTTCATCTTCCTCACTGCCAGCGTCATCCTACACACCACCAACCTATGCTGTCTGGCTACACTCTCACCAACCACTACTTTGCAGGCACTGATTTCCTTTAGATGGCGCCGTTGACACAAAATGTAGTCTACCTGTGTACTTCTGCCTCCACTCTTATAGGTCACCCTATGTTCCTGTCTCTTCTTAAAGAAAGTATTCACAATAGCCATTTGCATTCTCTTAGCAAAGTCAACCATCATCTGTCCTTCAGCGTTCCTCATCTGGAGTCCAAACCTACCCATCACCTCCTCATCATATTTGTTTCCTGCGCCAACATGTCCATTGAAGTCTCCACCAATTACAACCCTCTCACTTCTCGGGATGTTCTGTATGACTTCATCAAAGTCCAACCAAAATTCTTCCTTCTCCGCCAGCTCACATCCTACTTGTGGGGCATACCCACAAACAACATTGAACATCACACCTTCAATTTCTAGCTTCAGACTCATCATTCTATCTGATACTCCTACATTGTTCCTACATTCCTGACTAACGACTGGCCTGATTGCCCCACTCCGTCCGGTATCCCCTCATCAGCATTACGAATGTTGCCTAACCTATGTTGCCTAAGCAGGCTATTGCATGAATGATCCAAATTGAACCTCACCCCACCAAACCGGTGGCACAAAACAACTAAATCCTTCATTAAACCGGTGACGGCCAATGTTGGCACATGCGAAATGCACGTTTAATTACTAGTTTGCACAGCACTGTCTTTGCCGAGCTGTAAAGTGCTTTCTTATTCTTTTGAGTGAGGCTATTTTTTTCTTGTGCTTTGCCACACATCACGGGAATGGTGTGTGTCAATGTAAGATCCTCCTCTTCATTCCCTTTAGTGGCGTTTCTCCCTCCACTAGCATCAAAGAGGTGCAGAGCCTGAAACGAATGCATGTGTTAATCACCATCTCCAAAGAATTAAATGATCTCCAACCACTCTGACAATTCATGTGCAAAGGAGCTCGATATTCATGAGAGCCATGCTGTGCATTTACATGGAGAACAGTGTCAAAACATTAAGTGGGAAGTTCAGAGGAAATGCTTCTTGCAGGAGATCAAACCATTTGAATAATCATAATAATAACACATTTCATTTAGTGAGAATTAACTTCCCCGTGTGTTACTGGCAGCAGCTAGCTTATTCATGCTTCAACCTGGCTATGGGTCCTGACACGTGCCTAACACGTTTCATCACATTATTCTTCCATTTTCCGTAGAATTATGTTGTGAGTCATTCAGCACTTGATTGTATTTACTGTGCCATGAAAAAAAAGTGTTTGTCACTTGCCTAATTATTTTTTTTGCATATCTATCACACACTTCCTCTTTTCCTTTGGCTTTTCCCTTCAGGGCTCGCCACAGCAAACCAGTGTCCTCCATTAACCCGGTTTTGTGTATCCTCTTCTCTCACACCAGCTACCTTCATGTCTTCTTTGATATTTCCATAAAACTCCTCTTTGGTCTTCCTCTTGGTCTCCTGTCTGGCAGTTCAAAGCTCAGCATCCTTCTCCCAATTACATTCCTATTTATTAAGGCACAAAGGAATACATTGTTTCACAAATCGCAGCAATTTGTCCTGGTCCTGAGAGAGCAGAGCAGCCCCAGTCCATCACATTGCCACCATCATGGTTCACTTTTGGCATCATGTTCATTTCATCAAATGCCTGTGCCATTTTAAATGCTGGATGACCCTACACAATTTTAAATAATTCAGCCTTTGTATTATTTGATGAGAGCAGGGGTGAGATGAAAACTTCTTTGGGGATTTGAAACCTCATTGACAGGTATGCAAAAGAAAATGAAATCAAGAGTGGGGCAAATCTTTTTTTCATGGTGCCTTACACAAAGCAAGGGGGTGTTGTTGGGTTGATAACCATATGTTTCTCTTTATTTGTAAGTAGGTTCGTTGTCAGATCTCCCAGGCAGGTGACGCGCAGAGCTTGATCGTGGCGTGGAGTTGAGCAAGTCGTGCCGTGATGTCCGTCCGACGCCCGGCGTGAGCCGGGTGTGAGTCTGAGATGATTCTGCCCCGTGGTTCGCCCAATCACTCTGTCCCGCGACAGCTCCTTTTATACAATTTGCAAGCGTGTGCTATGCGTCAGGGTGATACGCACATCAAGGAGATCGAGGAATTGAAAGACATGAACGTGTTGAAAAGCGCACTTCAAAATCATACACGCGTGTGACGCAACAGGGCTCCCCTCCTGGATCCGAAGTCGGTGAAAGCGATGAAGGAAAAAGAAATAAAAACAAAAGTCATTCTGCGACATGGTGAGGCCAGGCAAGATGACGGTCACCGGGCGTGGCAGGCGTCGGTGGGGTGGTTGCCGAGGAAGTTTCGTGGTGCCTGAAGTTGAAGTTGTACGGGAGCACGGCAAAGAGTGCTCTACGACTGCCAGTTTGAGTCGATCGATGGAAACTTTCCTCACGGCCGTCGAGTCGATGCCGGAAGGTCTTCTCACCGTGAGTTGTTCGGCTGGGATCGGTCAAGTCGGAGAATCGATGAGGGATTGTGAGGACGAAGGTGCGTGGGATTGGCCATGCTGCCGCGCACGGACATCCGGTCATCGGCGACGGTGGCGATGATCGCGTTGCCATGGCGCTCTGCAGGACGCTGAGGAAGAACGCTGACGTCGGCGGCCGTGTCGGCCATGAAGCGTCTTCCCGAAGTCCGATCGTGGACATAAGCGATGTCCGACGATGTCCGATCGTGGACATATATTGATGTCCGATCGTGGACATAAGCGATATCCGACGATGTGCGATCGTGGACATATACGATGCAGCTAGTTGCAGAGCCGCCAGGCGAATTGGACGATGTCGGCCATCAGGGTGCGGCTGGTTTCACGGTGGGGTCGGGGCGCCCACGGGTGGTGGCGGCCCATCGGGAGCTCAGCTTGAGAGGTCTTGCTGTGAAGATGCCGGGTTCACGGGCGGCTGGGAAATCTGGTTATTTCCATTTGGAGAGTTGATTGGGCTGAGGAGGAGGGAAAAAAAATCCTCCTGGCTAGCTCGTTCGTTGTCAGATCTCCCAGGCAGGTGACGCGCAGAGCTTGATCGTGGCGTGGAGTTGAGCAAGTCGTGCCGTGATGTCCGTCCGACGCCTGGCGTGAGCCGGGCGTGAGTCTGAGATGATTCTGCCCCGTGGTTCGCCCAATCTCTCTGTCCCGCGACAGCTCCTTTTATACAATTTGCAAGCGTGTGCTATGCGTCAGGGTGATACGCACATCAAGGAGATCAAGGAATTGAAAGACATGAACGTGTTGAAAAGCGCACTTCAAAATCATACACGCGTGTGACGCAACAGTGCCTTACACAAAGCAAGGGGGTGTTAAAGGTTTGTTGGGTTGATAACCATAAAATTGTTTTTGCTGGTTTATAGAATAATTTCCTCCAGTTTGGGGAGATGCATCTAAAATCTCCAAAACTTTCCCGTGTGCTCCTTTTAATTACTAAAACACAAAAAGGTGTAATTGGGCTTTTTTTTCCCACTGAGTGAAAGTAAATATGTTATCTCTGTTCCTTCAAAGGACAATTGGAAAAGTGCTTTTCTAAATGCTTGCAGACTGCTGACACAACAAACAAAACATTAATTACTGTAGTTTTTATCTGTACATGTGTAATAATTTCATCATATGTTAATATGATGCAGTTTATCAAAGGAACGCAAGCTTCTTCAATTGTTTTGAATTGTTTACCTGCAGTAAAACGTGCTGTGTGGAATAGTTGTGGAGATCGACTGACAATCATTGTCACCATGCCAGTGATTGCTTTGCATTCGATGAGCAACGCTGTTTTTAAAAATCATCAGAAAGTTGACACAAGTTTTCATTGGACAACGATGATATTTAACAGCATCTCAAGTTTCAGAAGTTACCAAAGTTCAAAAACATTTATTTGAACAATGGTTCAGCAGGCTACCGAGTGAATGAATCAGTTTATTTCCCAGAGAGCAGATTGTGAAGGAAATTGGTTTATACTTGCTATGAGCAATTGATCCATCAAGACCGTGCAGATTGCCATTCAGTTGGATTGAAGTGATACGCGGGGGGTGGGTTCTGGGAGTGATGGAAGCAGAAAAGCCACGATCAGCACTGTCTAGAACAAGGGTGCTCATTACGTCGATCGCGATCTACCGGTCGATCGCAGCGTGACAGTAAAAAAAAACATTTGTCAGCCTATCAAACGTCCCGTCACTTGATTGACATACGGGGCAACCATTCAGATGACAACTGAATTTTTACCTTTAGGTCGCCGTGCATGCGTAAACAACGGCGCTAAACGCAAAAATTTACAAGCAAGTCAGCGAATTACCTCAGATTTTAAGCCCTTGCTAAAACATGGTAATCAAAATGAGTGAGAAACCTGGATTAAGTAAGGGGGTAAAACATATTAATTTAATACGGAATGGGAAAATGTGGAGCGGCATTTTCGGACTGTTCATGGAAAATACGACATTGACTTCCCGCCGAAAAGCCAGCTGTGAAAGAGAACGGTGGGCGAACTAAAATCCCAGTTGTCCGGACAGCAGTCATTTTTCACTCAACATACTTCAAAAGCGAAAGCCGCCAACCGAAGCATTGTTCCGGGTGAGTCACGCCATCGTTAAAAACAATAAGTCCTTCCAAGACGGATAGATGGTAAAAGAAGCATTCTTTGAAGCAGCTGACTCCTTGTTCAGAGACTTTAAAAATAAGGCAGAGATATTATCTTCAATCAAAGCTCTGCAGCTGTCTGCGCTGTGAAGCCATGGCTGAGGATTTAACCCAGCAAATGTGGAAAGACATCGGACATTGTGAGTGTTCTAACTGAAGTCCAGGGCTCATGGGCAGTTCTGTAACTTACTCACACAGGAAAAGTACCTCAACATGAGGAAATGTGCTACCTCCTTGACTGCATTATTCGGCTCCACTGATTTATGTGAGTCAGCCTTTTCCTCCATGAAGATCATTAAGTCCAAATACCGTTCCACCATGAATGATGAACATTTGGAAATGAGCTTGAGGCTGGCTGTCAGCAGCTACTGTACGGACTATGCATTCCTGGCTGATTTAATTCAGTGCAAGTCATCAAAGTAAACTCAGGTAATTACAAAAAATGTTAATAGTTATTTATTATGTTATGTATATGTAGTTATTATGTTTGTTGTGCAATATTGGCTTATTCAGTTATGCAAGGTACATCAACATACATTGTACATACAACGATGAGAAGGTTTCTTCAGCCGTCATCTGTACAAATTTGAGAACCAAATTAAGAACCACCACAGATGTATTGTACATACAAAGAATCCTTAAAACATTTGAAAATAATTATGTTTTGCATTTTTGTCGTGGGTAGATCATTTTGACTTGGTAGTTTTTATAAGTAGCTCGTATGCTGAAAAAGTGTGAGCACCCCTGGTCTAGAAGGACAAACTATCGCGGAGAATATGAATGGTTGGCAGATAAACAATTTTTTTTTTTGTCTGTGAAATTTTATGGTTTTGAGGTTTTTTCTTTTGGGGGCCGTGTGAGGAAAATTCCAAGGGGAATTTAAATGGGGCTCTTTTTCTTTCATGAACTGCTTTGTATTTAAAATTATTTAAAAGCATGTGTTTTGCATATCAGGCTTCTCTTTGTATACATGTTGGACTAATGATAACACCCAACTGCAAATATCAAAAGTTGAAAAGTGCTCAGGACCTCTTCAAATAAACACACACACACACTCAAACACACACACACACACACACACACACACACACACACACACACACACACACACACACACACACACACACACACACACACACACACACACACACACACACACACACTCTTCTAGCTGTCCATCAGAGGTGATGATGACGCTTGCTCCCAGGGAGGCGATGTTGGGACGGGGGGTGAGGGGGGGGGGGGGTTAGCAACGATGTCGCTGGTGCCACTTTTCATGGGCATAGAGCCCAATCCTTGAGCCGCAGACACATCCACAGATGGAACATGGGAGGCCGGATGGCAGGGGGGTACCAGCCGCCCGCTGGTGCCGCTGAATGCGTCTCTCTAATTGTCTGTCTATGTGGATTTGATATATTTCAGAGACTATCCTGGCACAAGTGGTCTGCCAGGTTTGTCGGTTTGAGGACAAAGTTTCGAGCTTCGTGATGTTGATGTTGGCTCGTTTAAGGAGGTCCCTGGTGTAGTCCTTGAGGCGTCGCTTTTGCCCCCCTGCAGAGCGCTTCACATCTTTCAGCTGTCCATAGAGGACTTGGCGGGGAGAGTGAACAGACATACTGCGTTGTTGTATACGGCAATCTTGGTTCCAATTCTCAGGTTTCAGTTCATAAAGACTCTGCTGCGTAAACATCCAAACGATGATGAGGCTTTATTTATACGATTGTGTATTTCAATGTCAAGGGAGCAATTGGTGGACAAAGTGGAGCAAAGGTAGGTAAAATAATCCACTATATTTAGTGAAATGCCATTGATGTGAAGGCTGGGTGGTGTGGGAGTTGGCGACACAGGTTGGAACATGAGCTCTGTTTTTTTATGTTGATCTGGAGACCAAAAGACTGGTACAAGTTAGAAATGGTATTGAGAGCCTGCTGCATAGATTCTGAGCTGTGAGCTAGTACAGCACAGTCATCAGCATACTGAAGTTCGCAGATGTGGCAGATATTTGTCTTTGTGTGGGCCTGGAGCCGTCTGATGTTGAAAAGGTTTCCCTCGAGGCGGTACTCCACGCGGATGCCATCTTCATGTCCGATGCCTTTGTGAAATAGGCACGTGACGGCAGAAAGGAGGATATTAAAGAGCGCTGGAGCCAAGACACAGCCGTGCTTCACCCCAGAGTTCACCCCAAAGAGCTCTGACTGGAGCTCTCCGAAGAGTACTCTGGCTTGCATACCCTCATGCAGCTGCTGGAGGATGCAAAGAAACTTGGGTGGAACCCCAAGTTTGGAGAGGTGCTTCCACAGCAACTTACGGTTGACGGTGTCAAATGCTTTGTTGAGAACTATGAAGGCTATGTAGAGGGCCAGGTGATGTTCTCTCCTCTTCTCCATAAGCTGCCTTAAAAAAAATTATGTCTGCGGTGGATCTTGTCTTCCGGAAACCACACTGCATTTCTGGAAGCACAGACTCTGAGAGATGCTTGACCAGCATGGTTTTGGACAAACTTTTCCCTGCGGTGGAGAGGAGAGAGATTCCTCGGCTATTCCCACACACTGTTTTGTCCCCTTTCTTTTTGTAGATTACAATGATGTTGGCGTCCTTCCAGTCCTGTGGGAGCTTACCGTGTTCCCGGATGTTATGTATAAGGAGGTGCAGACGGCGCGTGAGGAGATAACCTCCGTGTTTGTAAAGTTGTTACAGTCTGCCAGATATTGGATCTCGTGTGCCTTCTGCAACCACCAGGAGTCCTCCATGACACGGAGTGCCCGCTGGGTTGCTGCCCTTGCTTCGGTAAAGATTGCTTTCCGGGTGTGAGACGTGGGACAGGACAGAAGAGCTTTGTGGGCCTCATGTTTTGCTTTTAGAATGGACTGTATTTCCTCCAAGTTTGAATCGAACCAATCCTGGTGTCTTCTCCTTGACCGTCCAAGCACTTCTGAGGCTGTGCTGTAAATAGCCTGACTCAGAGCTTGCCAGTCGACCGGTTCCTCTGGGATCTTGTCGAGTTTTTCGTCAAGGAGACGTTGAAAGTTGGCTTTGATGGTGGGGTTGGTCAGTGCTGTGCAGCAGAGCTTTCCATTGGGAGCTGTCCTTGGACGACGGGGATGTATGCGTATAAGGAGTTTGGATCTGACCATATGGTGGTCAGTCCAACACTCAGCTCCACGCATGGCACGGATGATAAGGACATCCTGTATGTCCTTCTGACGGACAATCACATAGTCCACGAGGTGCCAATGTTTGGAGCGGGGGTGCTGCCAAGTGTTATTGAACCTGTCTTTCATTTGGAAGATGGTGTTAGTAATGACCAGGTGATGCTCTGCACAGAGGGAGAGTAGCCGAAGGCCATTGGTGTTCATCTTTCCCACTCCATGCTGGCCAATAACTTTATTCCACATGAGATGTTCCATGCCCACCCTCGCATTGAAATCTCCCATGATGAGGAGCTTATCCGTGGCCGGAGTTTTCTGCAGGATGGTGTCCAGAGCTCTGTAGAACTCGTCCTTGACAATGTGGTTGGCATCCAGAGTTGGTGCGTAAGCACTGATAGAGTGTAGCGAAGCGTCCCTTTGCCAAGGGAATGCGCCAGGTCATCAGCCTTTCATTGATGCCAATTGGGGATTCCGGAATGCATTGCAGCAGTTGGGACTTCACAGCAAAGCCAACTCCATGGATACGGCGGTTGCCTTTGGGGACCCCTTTCCAGAAGAAGGTATACCCTGCACCAACCTCTGTCAGGGAGTCTTCTCCATGTAGTCTGGTCTCGCTGAGGGCTGCAATGTCGATGTTGTATCTTGCGAGCTCCATGGCTACAAGTGCTGTCCTCCGGTGAGGCCTTTCAGCGGTTTGAGCCACGTCCAACAGCGTGTGGACATTCCACGAAGCAATGCTGAGTTTTTTTGTGATTCGTTTTTTGCTCCGACGATTGCGGTTTACCGTCCGGAGTGTGGAGACCAGACAATTTTTAGACCACTTTGTGTTGCTTTGTGTAAGCGGGTTCGGTAAATGATACAACTTCTGGACAGAGTTGAGGTTCTTTATTAGGACGGCTGTGTTGGTTGGAAGGAGAAGGCAATTGACATGTGTGGCTCTCGTAGGCTCTCATCAGACTGACTTGCAGCAGCGCGCATTCTCCTTTGATCTAAAGCCAGGCATCACTAGTAGAACATGCAAATACGATTTGCTCATATCATTACACACTTTTCCTAGGTCCTTCCCCAACACAGGGGTGAGCAGTGTGGAGCTTTCAGTCTCTCGTCATGTTGAGCTCTGGTGGCACCCCAAATGATGATGTCATCCATCGAGGTATGAAGTCCTTCCAAGTGCTCATATATCATGTTGATTGTTTTGTGATGAACTTCAGGAGCTGAAGCAATTCCAAAAGGTAGTCTTAGGAGTCTGTATCTTCCAAACGGAGTGTTGAAAGTACATAGTTTGGAACTTGGCTCATCCAGCTTCATTTGCCAAAATCCTGAAGAAGCATCTAGCTTGCTGAAATACTTTGCCTTTGAAAACTGTGCCATAATATCTTCACGAGTAGGTAGCTTGAAGTGTTCTCTCTTGATGGCTCTGTTTAGATCTCTGGGATCCAGGCATATTCTGAGTTTTCCATTCTTTTTGTCCACGACAACAAGGGAACTGACCCAGTCAGTCGGCTCATCAATTTTCTTTATTACATGCTTGTTCTCCATGTTGTCCAATTCGGATTTTAGCTGCTTTTGAAGAGCAAATGGGACTTTCCTGCATGGATGTATCACTGGTGGCACATTCTTGTCTACTCTGATTGTGTGTTCTCCTGGTAGGCAGCCTAACCCTTGAAACAAGTCTTTGTACTGCTCCATAAGTTGATCATATGCTGTCTCTTTTTGTCTATCCACAACAAAAACTCTCTTCACTAGGTGTAGTCTGTCACATGCCGACAATCCTAGTAGACCCTGCACATCCCTTGGAACTATGATGAAAGATAGCTTATGTAATTGGCCTTTATGTGTCACATTCACAATGCATTTTCCTTTCATTGGTATGACTGAACCCGCATAAGCTGTTACTTTCATATTTGCTTTATGTATTTTTGGTCTCGGCCTGATCTTCATGAAATCAGTCTCTGAAATAACATTCACATTGGCTCCAGTATCCAATTTGAATTTTAGATGAATGTTGTTCACTTTCAGCGTAGTGATCCAATCTCTTTCTTCTCTTTCATCTTTTACAGCATTCACATAAAGTTCCTCCACTTCATAATGATCATCTACTGCATCTAACTTGCCTTTCATGTCTTGGTTCCTGCAGCAACTAGCATAGTGATTTGCTTTGTCGCAGTTTTTACATATTTTCCCATATGCTGGACACTGCTTTGGGGGATGTTGCGTACCACAACGAGTACCGGATTTTTGTTTGAGTATCCTATTTTTGTTGGGTTGTCTCACTCTTGCTTTGATCTCAGCAGTCTTGTTTTTGTTGAATCTGTGTGCATTTCTTTCCACTGCATCCACATTGCAGCTAGAATCATTTAGCAACTCTTTAGCCTGTGATTTAACAGTCTCAGCGGCTCTACACAGTGCTAAGGCTTTTTCCAGGTCCAGATCTGATTCTCTGAGTAGCCTTTCTCTCAGTTTATTATCTGTAATGCCACACACTATTCTGTCTTTGATCAGTGATTTTGTTAATCCACCGAACTCACATGTCTTTGATCTGTTTCTCAGCTCATTTGCATATTGGTCAATAGTTACTCCAGCTGTCTGTACACATGTGAAGAATCTGTGCCTTTCAAACGTCACATTGCGTTTCGGAATGCAGTAAGCTTCAAACTTTTCCATTATTTTTGACAGCTTCATCTTGTCATCCTCAGCATCAAATGTGAAGTTATTGTAGACCTCTAGAGCTTCCTCTCCCACAACGTGCAAAAACATGGATGCTTTCATCTTTGAATGGCTTTCATCAGCTCCAATTGCAGACAAATACAGTTTAAAACGTTGCTTAAATCTCTTTCAATTTTCAGCCACGTTACCTGTTAGCTGCAGAGCTGTGGGTGGACGTAAAGCTTCCATTTCTGCTGTTTTCTGCCGTGGGTTGTGCTCAATGTCCTTCCTCCGTGGAATCTTCCGTTCCAAGTCCTTTTATCGTCCTCTTGTCTTCCAGACCAATTCTGACACCATGTGTTGCTTTGTGTAAGCGGGTTCGGTAAATGATACAACTTCTGGATAGAGTTGAGGTTCTTTATTAGGACAGCTGTCTTGGATAGAAGGAGAAGGCAATTGACATGTGTGGCTCTCGTAGGCTCTCATCAGACTGACTTGCAGCAGCGCGCATGCTCCTTTGATCTAAAGCCAGGCATCACTAGTAGAACATGCAAATACGATTTGCTCATATCATTACACACTTTTCCTAGGTCCTTCCCCAACACAGGGGTGAGCAGTGTGGAGCTGCTCAGACACAATGGAAGCTGCCGAGGAGATGCGCTGCTCCATCTATCTGCTCCACTATCAATGACCATCACTCCATTGTCGCCTGCGTGCATGGTTTGGCTAGGCACTTCCAGCCACATCCTTGGCCTGTGCCCACCGCCATTCCACATCGCTACAGGACTTTGGGTTTTTATGGGATGGGGGGGGGGGGGGGGATTGGGACAAGAAGCTTGCGCAAAGGTAGAGATTAAGGTGAGTGTGTGGGTGCACAGTCCACACTTCCACCATCTTCACACTTACCAGATGAGATTCTGGTGGCATGAGGACACTCATGACGACCATTTTCTGGCAGGAGTTGCAGGGGGCTGCCGGTAGTCCGTTTTGTTGGACTCAGCCTACGCCTACCCCCGGGTGCGGGTTTGGGATCACTCTTTGTCTGATCTCTACCCCTCGACCTGTTCGGCTTGGGTGACCCTGCCAGGAGTGCAAGACTCCGGCCGACATAGCTCTCAGGGTCATTGAGACGCGCAAAGTGCCTCACCACGATAAGGTGGTGATCCCAGTCGAGGCACAACACACACACACACACACACACACACACACACACACACACACACACACACACACACACACACACACACACACACTCACACACTCACACACTCACACACTCACACACACACACACACACGCACGCACGCACGCACACACACACACACACACACACACACACACACACTGTTTGGTCAATTTACGTTTCCACTTTTTCCCACCGAAAGGGATCCCAGAGAGACACACTGATACAACGCAACTCACTCTCGTTATTTATTGTTGATTGAGTTTTGAATACATTGGTTCTTTTTTGTTTGGTAGACGAGCAGTGAAGTAGGTCATAAACCTACAAATGGAAACACAGAATATGAATGCAACTCATTCGCGATCATTTCTATCAAAGTCAAAGTCAGCTTTATTGTCAAATATGCTAATATGCATGACATACAGCACAGATGAAATTAATTTCCTCTCGGACCCAGCGTGCAAGACATGCAAGGCACTTATAACGTAGCTAAAAAAGACATACAATTGACAACAGACAATACATGTAATTTCTGTATGTAAAGTGAGGTAGTGTCGTATGGAAAGTGAGGTAGTGACGTATGTAAAGTGAAGTAGTGACATATGTAAAGTGAGGAAGTGACGTACATAAAGTGACGTAATGTCGTAATTGCAAAAACAAACAACTAGAAAGGGTTGAAGTGAGGTCTTGTCTAATGAGAAATAACAAAAAAATAGAGTTCAGGATGATCGTACAGCATGTAGCGTGTACTCCGAGTTCGGTGAGTGTGGCAGTGGGAAGGGGCAGGCTGGGCAGGGCTGGGAGGGAGTTGAGTCTCCGGACTGCCTGGTGGCAGAAACTGTCCTTGAGCCTGCTGGTCTTGGCTCGGAGACTCCGCAGTCTCCGACCCGATGGCAGCAGGCTGAAGAGGCTGTGGGAGGGGTGGGTGGGATCGCCAGCAATCCGGATGGCTCTGCGGGTGAGGCGGGTGTTGTAGATGTCCTGAAGGGGGGGGGGGGGGGGGGGAGACACCGATGATCTTCTCAGCTGTCCTCACGATGCGCTGCAGAGTCTTACGGCAGGACGCCGTACCACACGGTGATACAGCTGGTCAGGATGCTATCTATGGTACCGAGGTAGAAGGAGGTCGTGATGGGGGTCGGGGCTCCAACTCTTTTGAGCTTGCGGAGGAAGTACAGGCGCTGGTGGGATCTCTTGGCCATTGATGCCGTGTTGTGGCTCCAGGACAGGTCTTCGGATATGTGCACTCCCAGGAACTTGGTGCTGCTCACTCTCTCCACTGCAGCACCGTCGATGGTTAGTGGAGCATGCTGGGGGCGCACTCGCCTGAAGTCCACAACAATCTCCTTCGTCTTCTCCACATTCAGACGGAGATTGTTGTCCTTGCACCACGTGGCCAGGCGGCTGACCTCGTCCCTGTAGGCTGTCTCCTCATCGTTGTTGATGAGGCCCACCACAGTCGTGTCATCCGCAAACTTTATGAAGAGATTGGAGCTGGGTGATGATGGTGAGCAGTCGTGCGTGAGCAGAGTGAAGAGGAGGGGGCTCAGCACACACCCCTGGGGGGCCCCTGTGTTCAGCGTGATGGTGCTGGAAGTGTTGTCGCCAACTCTAACTGCCTGTGGTCTCCCCGTCAGGAAGTCCAGCAGCCAGTTGCACAGGGAGGTGCTGATCCCCAGTTTGCTCAGTTTATCGGTGAGTTGTTGGGGGATGATTGTGTTGAATGCTGAGCTGAAGTCGATGAACAGCATTCTGACGTAGGAGTCTCTGGTCTCCAGGTGGGTGAGCGCTGTGTGGAGAGCAGTGGAGATGGCATCATCGGTCGAGTGGTTGGGCCGATATGCAAATTGGAAGGGGTCATGGTTGGGGGGGAGGGCAGCCTTGATGTGGTTCATAACTAGCCGCTCGAAGCACTTCATGAGGATGGGAGTGAGTGCGACCGGGCGGTAGTCATTGTGGCAGGTGGGGGACGACTTCTTCGGGACCGGGATAATGGTGGTGGCTTTGAGGCACGTGGGCACAACAGCTTGGCTCAGAGAGGTGTTGAAGATGTCCGTGAAGACATCTGTGAGCTCCACAGCGCAGTCTCTCAGAACACGGCCAGGTATGCCGTCGGGACCCGGGGCTTTTCGTGCGTTGGTCCCTCAGAGGGATCGCCTCACGCTGTCCTGGGACAGTGTCAGCACCTGTTCGTCGGGAGGTGGTGGGGTCTTCTGTGCTGGAGTGCTGTTGTCTGCCTCGAAGCGGGCGAAGAAGTCGTTCAGCTGGTTCAGCAGAGTGGTGGAGTTCTCGCAGGTCTGTGGAGTGGGCTTGTAGTCTGTGACGGTATGTATCCCACGCCACAGGTTCCTGGTGTCACTGCTGTCTTTGAAGTGGTTGGCGATCCTCCTGGAGTGCTGTCTCTTGGCCATCCTGATGCCACGTGACAGGTTGGCCCTGGCTGTCCTCAGGCCCAGCTCATCGCCAGCTTTGTAGGCAGCGTTCCGAGCCCTGAGGAGCCTGTGGAATTCACCCGTCAGCCATGGCTTCTGGTTGGCCAGGATGGCGACAGATCTGGTGACAGTCACGTCATCCATGCACTTCCTCATGTAGGAGGTAACAGAGTCTGTGTACTCTTGGAGGTCGGTGTTGTTGTTGTAGGTGGCCGCTTGTCTGAACATGTTCCAGTCGGTGTTGGAGAAGCAGTCTTTGAGTGCCTCTGACGACCCATCAGGCCACACCCTTATCTGCTTCTTCACTGGTTTGACGACTTTGACAAGTGGCCTATATGCGGGCATTAACATGATAGTGGAGTGGTCCGAAGCTCCTAGGTGGGGGAGGGGGTAGGCTTTGTAGGCTCCTTTGTGTGTGGTGAAAACATTGTCCAGAATGTTGTTACCTCTCGTCGGAAAGTTAATGTGTCCATGGAGATGTGGAAAAACACTTTTCTGGTTGGCGTGGTTGAAATCGCCAGCCAGGATAAGGAAAGCATCTGGGTGGGCTGTCTGTTGCTCGCTGATGTGCTGGTAGAGTTCATTCAATGCCGCGCTCCTGTTGTTAATTGAGCTTGGGGGGATGTAAACTGCTACCAGCAGTATGGCACTAAATTCCCTCGGCAGGTAGAATGGCCGTCATTTTATGACCATAAGTTCCATCAGTGGCGAACAGTGTTTGCATACCACAACAGCGTTGCGGCACCAGGCATCACTGATGTAAACACAGAGTCCCCCGCCGCGAGTCTTCCCCCCCTCGACGAGCGCTCTGTCTGCCCGGAAGCTAGTTAGCTGGGCTAGCTGGATGGCACTGTCCGGTATGCTGTCGGTCAGCCATGTTTCCACAAACACAAAGGCACAACACTCACCCACGGTCTTGGAAGTTGAGCGGAGAAGTCTGATGTAATCCATTTTATTGTCCAGCGAGCGCACGTTAGCCAGCGTGATGGTAGGAATGCAAGGCCGGTGGCGGCTAGCCGCGAGCCTAATGCGAATACCTCCACGCTTTCCCCTCTTTTGTTTCCTCATACAGCGCTTGTGGCGCCTCCACTCTGGGTTGGGTGCAGGAGTGGGGGTTGGTGGAAGAGTGGGGCTCAATGGATGAGCCGACTCCCTGAGCAATCCATGCTTGCGTAGCACTTCTGCTTCAGCTGGTTTAGGTTTTAAAAATGAACTGCCGATGTCGAGCAGAACCTCACGGGAGTAGGTACGCCTCGGGTGTAGCGAGGCCAACGGAGACGGACATTTGCACGAGTAAGACAAACACAATAAACACGAAAAAAACAATTTGCCGGGAGAGAGAGGAGCCGCTGCGTGTGCACGCGCCGCCATCTTGGAAAAAAAAAAAAAATACTTTGACATTATTTTAGTTTAAATCAACAGAAAGGTAGAACGTGGAAATGCAACATGTGGACTCACCGGCGGCGTTTCTCCCTTGGCTAACAAGAGCCACCTGGTTCAGACAGCATTTAACTCCACAGCCACACCCACTCACCGGCTGATCGGATTAACCCTTTCAAGTCTGTACTGCATGTAAAGCCAAGTTTAGCATGTGATTTCCTTTTTACACAACACACACACACACACACACATGGATGCACACACGAAAACAAACACACAGACGCCTTATTGAACTCATTGAATAATTCCATTTTGTTGAATGGGAAGATTATCCATTCGTTTTCCAGCTGGGCTTGACCACTTTCTACTTTGCCCTTGACCCCAGGTTAACACAATCATCCCATAAGCATCATAATAGCAGAGTGTGACCACCTTACTTCCACCTGCACAGTCAAACCACAAACCACTCCGCCTAGATGTGAGGCTCTCAAGGATCTGACTTGGGCTACACACCCTTTAAGCATTCAAATGGTGCACAACTTGGCAACAAGTGGCATCACGTTCCCGTTGTTCTTCTGTAACTTCGCAGGTTTCAATTTACAGTGCGTTATATGAGAAAGAAGCATACAGTAAATGGCGCAGTTTCATTCTCCTCTCCTTTCCCTGAGCAAAAAAAAAAAAAAAACGTTACCAGAAGTTGCTTTAGTAATTCGCTGGATTCGTGATCACTGACTGGCACATCAACAGTAATGCTGCCTGTTTGATCGGCATCAGGAAAAAAAAAAAACAACAACAGGAAGCATCCGATGTCCGTATATAGAAACCAGCCTGAAATAGAGAACTACAAATATTATTTACCTCAATTTGCTGAAACGCACAAATGCCTCATCGGATGCTGATGAATAAAGTTAACACCGATAACACTTTGAATGTTTTGAAGAGAGGCTGAAAGAGGATTGAAGGGCTTGCTGAGGCCATGCCCGACTATCTGTACTTACGATATGTCAAAACATACTCCAGCTTCACAAGAACCATTCAAACTAATGGAGGCAATTACAGAGAAATTATAACCTGTCTGAGAGCGAGGCCACAAATGAGTGTAGTTGTGTGGGAAGGAAGCGCTCTTCAACAATCAACACATGCATCTGTGGACAGCACTCTTAACCACTACTGTGGTCTGATACTATTCTTCAGTGTAGAGCTGGGAAAAGGGACGGATATGCATTTCCATAATCTGACATGAACACTGACTTTGACCTTGCGTTACTTAACATCCTGCACAAGCTCAACACTTGAAAGCAAGTCTTATCCCCATTTTGATGAAGTTCAGAGCACGAGAAATGGATTCATCCCTATCCCTTGTGGAGATACAGAAGGTTAAAATCTACTCACACTATTGATGTCAACCATAGTGCTGTTTTTGAACTGCTACTTGCATTTAGTATTTTGTGTAGGCCTTCCACTCATGCGTTTCAATCAACAGACACCACTACGTCTTTGGAACGAAACATAAAAATATAGGTGATTGATTTAGAAGACCATTTCAAAAAGCAAAGTACTGTTTCTGAAACAGCTATGACTAAAACAGAAATTATTTCAAGAATACAGTGTATGTACACCATAAGGGCTACAAGGTATACCTTGTAGCCTTAATGGTGTAACATGAAAAGTAATCGCCATGTTTTACCATATTTAATGAATTTCGGCTCAGCACATTTTTTAAGCACATACTGGAGCATCAGTTTAAAATATTTGACAAAAACTACATACCGAGTACACAGAAATATTGTCAGCTATTTGTCTTACATAAATTCGATCCGATACAGTCAGTCGTGTGTGCTGTTGAGCATTTTACGTTGTTTCAGAGAAGGATTACCAAGTGTGGTTCTCATCAGGGAATATGTGGCGTCACCGGTGTGCACCGCAGCTTTAAGCTTTAATGTCTTTCAATTCCTTGATCTCCTTGATGTGTGTCTCACCCTGACGCATATCACAGGCTTGAAAATGGTATAAAAGCAGCTGTCGTGGGACAGGGAGATTCAGACTCATCTCGGACTCAGACCCAGACAGACGCACCGCTCGGAGAGACCTGCTCAGCATCGCACGGAGTTTCACAGCACGACTTGCTCGACTCTGCGCCACGATCAAGCTCTGCGCATCATCTGCCTGGAAGATCTGACAACGACCCTACTTACAAATAAAGAGAAACATCAAACTCTTTATTGGCGAGCCAGCCAGGAGCATTTTTTTCCCTCCTCCTCAGCCCAATCAACTCTCCGAATGGAAAGAGACCAGATTTCCGCCGTCTCCCTCAAACTCCCCCCCCCCCCCCCCCTGGCACAATGACATGGAGCTCTAGTTCCAAGTGGTTGACTCCCAATTCGTCAACCGCGGCATCACCCAGGAGATCACCAAATTCCACTATGCGATCGCTGCCCTCACTCCGGAGTTGGCTGGCCGTGTGCGGCGAGTCATCTTCGATCCTCCGGCTGAAAATCCTTACTCTGCCCTGAAACAGGAAATCCTGAGGCAGACCACCCTCACGGAACACCAGAGGTATGTAGCCTTGAGGCATGACGTTGAGCTGGGGGACAGCCGGCCCTCCCAGCTCCTGCAACGCCTCGAGACGGTGGCGGGTAACAGCCTCAAGGACCAGACTTTCCTGCGGCATGTCTTCATAGAGAAGCTGCCCCCGAGGATCCAAGCATCCCTGGCAACCACACCACCCGACTCTACCTTGCAGGAGTTGGCCGCCCTCGCCGACAAAGTTGCGTAAGCGTACGCGGGGCAGCCTACCGTTTCTGCCATGCAGCGTCCTCCGATGCCAGGGCCCTCGACTGATGCTCTGCAACTGCTCGTCGACGAGATGCGTGCCCTGCGAACGGAAATTCGGGAACGCAGCCACAGTCGAGAGCGCCGCCGTAGTCGCGGACGCTGCCCCATTCAAGAGCGCAGCCCAAGCCGCGACCGGAATCCATCCAGCACGGACCCCGACCTGTGCTGGTACCACCAATATTGGGGTAACCGGGCCAAACGATGCAGTGAGCCGAGCAAGAGGTCGGGAAACGGCCCAGCCAGGGAGTGAACACGGCTTCCCACTTGCCTGGCGCCTCCACAACCAGCCACATCATTTATGTCCGCGACCGCACATCGGGAAGACGATTCATGGTGGACTCGGCTGCTGACATCAGCGTTCTGCCACCTTCCCCTGCGGAGCGCTGGAACCCTGACGCTGGAGTGTCCCTCCAAGCTGCCAACCGCACCACCATTAAGACGTATGGCCAACGGTTTCTCAACCTCGACTTGGGCCTACGTCGCTCCTTCCCTTTTATCTTCACCATTGCCGATGTTCCTCACCCCATCCTTGGCGCGAACTTCCAGACAGGTTTGATCTGTCTGTCAACATCCGCAGGAAGAGGTTGACTGATGAGACGACCGGCCTGTCCGTGCACGGTAGGACGGGCAACCCTGCGCTTCTTCATCTCTCGCATGTACCATCTCCTTCATCTTCTCCATTTCTCACGCTCCTTCGACGATTCCCCGACCTGACCAACCCCAGTCGGACGACTCTACCTGCTCCCGACGTTGTTCACCACATTGTGACCACTGGTCCCGCGAAGTTTCAACGTTTTCGCCGCCTTGCCCCGGCAAAACAACGGATTGCTGAAGCCGAATTCAACCACATGCTTCAGCTTGGTATTATCCGTCCATCGGACAGCAAATGGGCCTCCCCGCTGCACATGGTCCCGAAGGCGAAGGCAGACGACTGGCGTCCCTGTTGTGACTTCCGAGCACTGAATTTTGTCACAGTTCCTGACCGCTATCCTCTTCCTCACATCCACGACTGTGTGTCATTCCTCCACGGACAAACGGTGTTCTCCACCATCGATCTGGTAAGAGCCTACCACCAGATCCCTGTCGCGAAAGAGGATGTTTCGAAGACGGCCGTCACCACCCCATTTGGCTCGTTTGAGTTCCTCCGCATGCCATTTGGCCTCCGGAACGCCGCGCAGACTTTTCAACGCTTCATCGACTCGGTCCTGCGCGGTCTTGACTTCTGTTGTGCCTACATCGATGACATCCTCATCGCCAGCAACTCCCAAGACGAGCACCTGCAGCACCTGGAAACGGTTTTCAAGCGTCTGGACGAGCACGGTCTGGTCGTCAACTCCGACAAGTGCGTTTTTGGCCAATCCATGGTCAAGTTCCTTGGTCACCTAGTCGATGGCAAAGGAGTACGCCCTCTACCCGGCAAGGTGCAGGCCATCCATGACTTTCCCACACCCAAGACGGTAACCCAATTACAACGATTCCTCGGGATGGTAAACTGCTACCGACGCTTCATCCCGAACTGTGCCGAGGTTGCCCTGCCACTAAACTCGCTGACTGGCAACAGGAAGAAGCACGTTCCCGTCGATCTCTCCTCCGAGCAATTGAAGGCTTTTCAACGGCTGAAGGATCTCGTGGCCGATGCAACACTCCTAGCCCACCCAAGCCCCGATGGTCAGTTGTCTCTCATGATTGACGCCTCCATGGTTGCAATCGGTGCGGTTCTCCACGACGGCCTCAATGGTGACTGTCGACCCATCGCATTTTTCTCCAAGGCCCTGTCCAAGAGTGCGTGGAGAAAAGCTCTCCATCGCCTCTCGGTCATGTCCAACCCACGCCCTAAGGGCGTCCCGAAGGTCTGAACGCCGATACTCCGCCTTTGGCCGGGAACTTCTTGGTGTCTATCTCAGCGTGAAGCACTTCCGGCACTTCATCGAGGGTGGACGCGTCATCATCTATATCGACCACAAGCCACTCCTCTCCGCCATCCCCTTGGCGTCGACAAAGTACCTGGAGCGAGAAGTTAGGCACTTGGACTACCTCTCGCAATTTGACCTTGAGTTTCTCCACTTACAGGGGGCTCAGAACGAGGTCGCAGATGCCCTTTCTCGAGTTGAGATCAACGCGATCCAGTTTCCCGACGGTCTTGACTACGATGAGATGGCAGCAGCTCAGGTACGAGAAGGTCTGGCCGACCATGCCACCGATTCCAACATCATCGCTGTCCCTCTCCATAACTCTGGCTGCACAATCCTGTGTGTCCAGTCCGACGGCGTCCCTCGACCACTGGTTCCCGACTCTTTCCGGCGAAAGGTGTTCGACTCTCTGCACAGTCTTTCTCATCCTGGAATTTGTGGCACGACCAAGATTCTGGCGAAAAGGTTTTCCTGGAAGGGACTGCAAAGAGACGTGCGAGACTGGGTGCGCGGCTGTCTACGGTGTCAACGCTCAAAGGTCCAGCACCATACGAAGTCACCCATGGGAATTTTTGACACGCCGGATGCCCGGTTCAGTCACGTCCACATAGATCTTGTCGGACCCCTTTCCCCCTCCCGTGGCTTTCGGTGCTTGTTGACTTGCGTTGACCGCTTCACCCGATGGTGCGAAGCCCTTCCCTTGTCCGACTGCGGGTCCGAAGCTGTTGTCGGTGCTTTCCTCCAACATTGGGTCGCCCGCTTTGGGTCACCGAAGACCATCACCACCGATCGTGGAGCCCAGTTCGAGTCTGCACTATTTGGCAAGCTGTGCAATTTTCTGGGATGTCAACGAAACCGGACGACTGCCTATCACCCAGCTGCGAACGGCATGGTGGAACGCCTCCATCATCAACTGAAGGCCTCCCTAATGTCTGCCGACAATGCCGAACACTGGGTGGATAACCTGCCTCTGGTGTTGCTGGGCATCCGCTCCACGCTAAAGCCCGACATCAACTCGACTCCAGCGGAGCTGGTATATGGCACCAGTTTACGCCTGCCTGGTGAGCTGCTCAACCCGACCGACCCTGCGAGTGCTGACGTCAATGATCTGCTCACCCGCCTCCGGCAGTTTGCGCTGGCTCTGCGGCCCCAGTCACCGCGAACATAGTACCAGCCGACGCATGTTGATCCCGCACTCCTAACATGTACGCATGCCTTCCTGCGGTGTGATCGGGTGCGTAAGCCCCTCCAGCCCCCTTACGATGGCCAGTATCCCGTCTTCTCCCGCGGTGATAAGACGTTCCGGATTCAAATCAACGGCCGCGAGGATACAGTCTCTATCGACCGACTCAAACCGGCAGTCGTAGAGCACACGCTGCCGTGCTCCCGAACATCGACGTCGGCCACCCCACCAACGACGTCCCCCGTGTCCGGTGATCGACCTTCTTCGTGCCTGGCCTCTCCGTGTGGCCGAATGACCCGGAGCGGCAGACGTGTGCATTTCCCAGAACGTCTCGCCTCCTACTGGCTCTTCTGAGTGCGTCCAGCTCGTTTTTTCCTGTGTCGCTTTCCCCGACTTCGGATCCAGGAGGGGAGCCCTGTGGCGTCACCGGTGCGCACCGCAGCTTTAAGCTTTAATGTCTTTCAATTCCTTGATCTTCTTGATGTGCGTCTCACCCTGACGCATATCACAGGCTTGAAAATGGTATAAAAGCAGCTGTCGTGGGACAGGGAGATTCAGACTCATCTCAGACTCAGACCCAGACAGACGCTCGACTCTACGCCACGATCAAGCTCTGCGCATCATCTGTCTGGAAGATCTGACAACGACCCTACTTACAAATAAAGAGAAACATCAAACTCTTTAAATACATCCCACCGAGTCGTGACAGGGCTACAAACGTGCCAATAAGAGTTCTTGTTTTAAATAATGGCACTGATCTATTCCATCAATCGTGAAATTGTGAAAGACAAATGTATTTTTAGATCCAGTCATAGTTAGCTAGTTAGCTTGCTAGCGAACTAACTGCATGCTGACGTGACAAAATGGACCATGTAGTTATGAAAAAGTCATCTTCAATTGTGTCAGTTAATTGTGAATGCAAAAAATGGCGGCCATTTATTTTGAGTGGGGTATGGGCAACTTGTGCCTTGCAAAGCCCTTGTCATTTTATCTGTCACGACATGCAGCGACCTAGATATTCAGGTTTCAGATGAAATTCCAATTTTTGAAAGTCCTTGTACATTTTCTGTCCATGTTTTGATCTGATTAGCTGACAATCTGAAGAGGAACATCTCTGCACATGATATAAGACCTTGATGGTGGGGCGGTCGAATTTAGAAGCTCTGGGACAAGGGTGCCACGGAACCCCTTCAACACGGACTGTTAGAACACACTTAAATTATTCATTTGAAGTAATAGTCCTAGAGATGAAATATTCATGGCACCATAATGAGGGATGTATTGATTTAATAGCAAACTCGATATTCGGTATTCAGCAGATCAGGTTTTTTTTTTGTATTTTTTTAAGTGATGGGAACTGATTACAAATGAGAATCTTGTGTGGAAATCATGCTGAGAGAGGAAAACAATCACACCACAGAAATCTGCCGTCAATGATAAGAGCAGCACTGTTCCACATTATTGCATCACTTTACAGCGAACATCATTAGTCTGAAAAACAATATCTTCACCAGGACTTAATGACCACTTGAAAAAAAAGACTGCTCCTCTGCTCCATCGAAATTAATATCTTCTACAGAAGAATGTCAGAGGTCTGGCCTGTAAAATCTAGAAACGCCTTTTAATGTTCATGAAGGGTAACTGAATGAGTGTAATTAATTTTGTTCCCGTGTTGGTGAGTGATGAATAGAATTATTATTTTCACATCTCTGTGCTTTTATTTCCCTTTTTAAACTTGTGTACTTCTCTTCAGGTCAGTCAATGGACTCAGTGATGAAAAAGAACTTGCCGTCACATTGAACGTACTACATTATACTGATGTTAAGGATCTTGAACCTCACAGGTGGAGATGGAGCATAGCCGTTGGGAAATAATTCATCCAAGTGGCCCGTAGATATTTTTCTTTTTCATGAATATTGTAAGGGTTACTGTAAGAAGTCCTCTCCAAGGCTGTCCAGTTGCATCACATTACACAACCAGCTGACGAACTGCAACACAGCCCCAACACTATGTGTCCAGTTTGGTATTCTTAACTCGCCTCTTCCTAAGAATACAGTATTACCCCCTATTCCTACTTTGGCGCTAAAGACAGTTTTGTTGGATGGGCATACGCAAAGCTCGATTT
The DNA here is from genome assembly GCF_051943395.1 of Hippocampus bargibanti. Taxonomy (NCBI): domain Eukaryota; kingdom Metazoa; phylum Chordata; class Actinopteri; order Syngnathiformes; family Syngnathidae; genus Hippocampus; species Hippocampus bargibanti. Next base: position 17,143,782 of record NC_142744.1, on the reverse strand, counting down.
ACATGAGAAAGGTCCTATCATTTTTTTTTCAATCATTACACATCGGAATTCCACTGTAACATTTAAGACAATGCAAGTGCACTTTTTATCAACTTGCATGTGTGACAGCAGTAAATTTGCAAATACTAGCTTCAATTACTCATTAAATAAATTTTGCTGTTATCAAATCTTCACCAAGTTGTTGTCACATTCGGATTGGTGTCAGGTGCACGGCCCTCCCCTCCCCTGTGCCTCCGGCTCGCACACCTGTTGCCTATTTATTAATGTGCCTTCTGACTATAAGAGTCACCCGGTTTGTCTCGGTAGTTGCCGGTGTATTTCCCGTTGTGAGTTTCTCACCACAGCCGTATGGCAGGTTGGTCGCTCTCTTTTTGTTGCTCTGTCATGTTTGGTGTTCCCCTGCGTGTCTCAGTAAATTTGTCGAAAAGAGTCACACTAGTTTCACTGTTCATACACAATGTCTGCATTTACTCTTACAGCTTTTATCCACTCTGAGCCAAATGCAAAATTTAGTCTGGAGCCCTGCAGCATCATACTTACTATATGCCCACATAAAGATTTCTGAAGAAACTAAAGTTTGTACTGGGTCTATTTCATACTGACAATATATAAATATTTCAACTCATTGCAACCACCCACCCATCATAAACAGTGGAGTTTTTTTAACATTAAAAACCAGAGGGAGAGAGTGTTGTTTTAACTCATGAGAGAAAAGCAATGTGTAAAAAAATGTCCAATATACACCATTAAGGACAACCGACTGAACTGAAAGCCTGACAGCAGCTGGGCTCTTTATGCAGAGCAGGTGTCATAGTTCGGAACTCCTGGGCTGTAAACTGATGTTGGAGCGTCCAACAGATTAAGCCACTCATTATGGCAAATGTGCAAAGATAATTTGGTTTCATGTCATGAGAGCAGGAGTGTGGATCGGCAGCTTGAAACGCAAACTGTATTGTTGGTTTGAACGTTGGACATTTTATGCTTTCGGTAAGAAGAGCCAAAAACGCTGCCTGTCAGAGCACTGGTCAAGACATTGGTTTAAGCCCGATAACGTACAGTGCTAGTTTATTTCCCCTCAGCCAATAGTTACTGTATTTTTGGATGTATGAGACTCACCTAAAAGCCTGCATTTTCTTCAAAAGATGACCATGCGCCTTATACGCTGGTGCGCCTTAAATGTGAAGTAATATCGAGCCACAACAGATCTCGCAATTACTGTCAGCAGCTACTGACTTAATTTCCCCCTGTTGGTGAAGCAGTGCGCGGTCCATGCTGAAATATATAAAACTCAACACCAGTCTCTACTGTAGCGCCTTATAGTCCGGTGCGCCTCATACTGTATATGGAAAAAGTTTGAAAATACACCATTCATTGAGTGTGTGCCTTATACACCGGAAAATATGGTAAATAATCATAATGGCTCCTGCAGACGTGAATGTGTCTATGTGTGTTTTAACGGATACAACAGGCACCCTGGCTGCTTAATTTGATTGACATTTCAGGACAGGTTTGTGGGGTGAGCAGCGGGGGATGAAGCCTAATCAGTTGATTGCCATAGTGAGAGAAGAGGTGAACGAAGACAGAGTGCCGTGGAGTGATTGATTGATATTCTGCAATCAGAGCTCGTCTCGTGGCAACGGCAAAGATCAACGAGCCTGAAGAGAGCGATAGCACAAAGACAGGTTGATATTTAGATGGCCACAGAAGGATGACTGCAAGCTCAGACGGGATTTTGCTATTTTCTGCTTCTGCGGCTTTAAAGTGATATGTATTTTGAATTGATTTCAATCTTGTGTCAAAATACAAATGCTGGTTATTTGCTGACCTTAATTTATTAGTTTTCTTCCTCAAAGTGGCCCGCATTTGGAAATCCTTAAATTTATGGTAAATATTTAAATGTTGATTACTTTGTGAGATCTGTTGGATTGCAGCACATTTTCGGTTGTTTACTTTAAGTGCATTTTCAGGTCATGAACCTGAAGCTGAAACTCTCTAAAGTGAGATTGGGTCACATGCTCATTTAGAATCCAGCAAAATATTGTAACATCAGGTGGTTGTGTTGTGCATGTATATCTCGGCATGTGTGGTCTTTCTCCCCTGATTGAAGCGTTTGATCTAAAACAACAAGCAGTATAATACAGCATATTTAATACTTAAAGGACAACCAACGTCTCCGGACAAGTTGTGTCCATAATTTGTAAAATGACTTCAAATGACTTCTACTGAGCGTGTTTTACAAAGATTCCACAAAATCTAGCTATATTTTACGTTTTAAGACTCGTGCTGAATATTCCGGAAGTCTTGTTTTTGAGTTGGTGATGAGTCCGTACGTGACGTCACTGAAGGAACGCCCCTGACCAAAAAAAATGACACATTGTAGCAGTCCTTCCGTCACGTCAATGCTTGTTTGGTCTGAAAACCTTGTGTTGCACCAGAAAGAGCCAGAAGAGGGCGTCCATGCTCTATGAAAGGAATTTATAAACCTGCTGAAATGGGCTGATTCATTCCTCACAGGAGTTTGGTGGCCATTTTCTGCCACTTTTTGGGTGAGACATTTCCCCCTAATTTTCCCTCAAAATGGCACGCAATAAATTATTTAATCCATTGCAAACATGTATGCTTTCCTCTTCAGAACTATTTGAATCATATTCATAACTGGATGTGTAACAAGAAAGCATATGCTCCGATTCTGAAGCCATTGTTTTGATTCTCCAGCAATGCAAGACGTCTTGGTGTGACGTCACGCACCGGGGGCGGGACTTTCTGAAAATGACCAATTCGCAGCTCAATTTTTTGCAGATTTTGGACACTTTGTTATTTTTATTGGTGTTTTGTATTTGAATAAAAATATCATACTGTGTCTTTTAGCTGCTATAAAACTGATGTCCGTTAGGAAACAAAAAAGTGACGTTGGTTGTCCTTTAAAACTTCTCTATTTTATTTGTGGACAAGCAATCATGACTTTACCTAGGAGCTTGCATTATTATTTTTGCAATTCCCCCAGTACCCACAAAATACAAAATAAAAATAAAAAACAGTAAAATAAAGTCTACAATATGTATGCAACTTTTATCTAATTCATCAATAGCAATAGCATGACCACTAATCTTCAATAATGCAAAGTTACTGTAAATGTATTGAATACTGATACTGCAGATAAATTAACTGATGAAAAAGATCCCAATATTTTGTATTGCAGAGGGTAGTAACTACGGCGGCCCGGTAGTCAAGTGGTTAGCAGGCCGGCTTCACAGTGCAGAAGTCGCCGGGGCGCGTCCCGGTCCGGCCTCCCTGTGTGGAGTTTGCATGTTCTCCCTAGGCCTGGGTGGGTTTTCTCTGGGTCCTCCGGTTTCCTCCCACACTCCAAAAACATGCATGACAGGGATTGACCACTCCAAATTGTCCTTAGGTGTGCGTGCGATTGGCTGGCAACCAATTCAGGGTGTCCCCCGCCTCGTGCCCGAAGACAGCTGAGATAGGCTCCAGCACCCCCCGCGAACCTAATGAGGAATAAGCGGTACGGAAAATGTATGGATGGAGGAACTACGTATCTCCATGGCTTTTTAGATTTTTGTTGAACCCAGTAAAAAGTGCATCAAAGTAAGATTAAAAACAGGGAAATGAAGATTTTACTTTCTAACTGAGGGCTTAAAGCACAAGTTATCAGAAGGCAAAGGAAAGAGATTGGGAATTTGCCACGTTGTGGAAAATTGTACCTGCAGGGAATTATAAAGCCGCACTGCCACAACTCACAGTTCAGAGTTTTATGCAAAGGGAACTTTCAATGAGGACACCAACCGAAAATTAGGAATCAAGATCAATGGCTAAAACATGGCGATTAACGCTGATTGACATGCCAAATAAGACACTTCAATGATTTGCTCTCTAATTAAGAAAAAGGTTGTCACTCGAAAATGACATTCACAACCCCCTACTAGTGCACTCCACGGAATCTCATTGGCAACAATTTGCTCTCAATTTCAGTCTGCTTATGGCATTAAAGGGCTTTATCAAAATGCCCCTGGCTCTGCGGTTGTCAAATGTGCTTCCCATATTGCAGGGGTGGGCAAACTTTTTGACTCATAGGCCACATTGGGTTCTAAAATTTGAGAGAGGGGCCGGGCCAGGAGCATTTGGAGGGAGTGTTTGGGCCGGAAATACTAAACCTAAAGCATTAAAGGACAACTGACGCCTCCGGACAAGTTATGTCCATAATTTGTAAAATCCTTCAAATGACTTAGACTGGGCGTATTTTACAAAGATTCTACAGCATATAGCGATAGTTTACGTTTTAAGACATGCGCTGAATATTCATGAAGTCTTGTTTTCGAGTTGATGACGATCCCCATGTGACGTCACGTTTGGACCGCCCCTGACCGAGAAAGCGACACACAATGCATTTTGCGGTACTTTGTTTAGTCTGAAAACTTCGTGTTGATCCGTGTTGATGGCGAAATTAGAAGGAAAACAAATAAATAATGCGATGGTGAATCGTTGTGTGTTGCACCAAGACAACTACAGTGAGACCTCAATTTACGAACGCCTTATAATACGAACTTTTCATCATACGAACGTCAAATTTATGAATATTAAGCCTCATAATAAGAACTATTTTCATATTACACACTTCGGTGGAAGTGTGTATACATAAATACATAATCTTCTGCGGAAGAACACGAAAGCACACGACCTTCGGCTCTGGCGGAGTGATCTTCGGCAACCGAACAGCGCTCCAGCCGACGCTACTTTGCACACCCCCTCTCATTGAATGCACACGTCCATCGCCTCCTTGCAGCTTTTTGATTATACTTTTACGATTATGGCACCGAAAAAAAAACCACCACAGGCTCGTGTTCAGCCCAAGAAGAAACACCATAAAATCACCGTCGCTGAGAAGAAGGAGATAATTGAAAAAAGCGAACGACGTGTGCGTTTGTGTGATTTAGCGACAGAGCGCGGCTATGCTAAGTCCACCATCGTTACCATCCTTGGCAACAAAGAAGCTATCAAAGGTGCGTCTGTTGCAAAAGGTGTTTCCATGCGCTTAAAGCGACGGTCTCGGGCAATCGAAGAAGTTGAAAAACTTCTGTTAATTTGGATTCACGAAAAGCAGAAATCCGGCGACAGCGTGGGTAAAGCTATTTTATGCGAGAAAGCACGGCTAATTCACGCCGATATTGCCATGCGGCAACCTGGAAGTTCGGCGCTTATTCAGGATTGTAAAGCCCGACTAAAAATATCAGCCTGCCTGTTTTGGGTATTTTAGATGCTATAAAACGTTTTTCTGATGTCAGTGGGAAACAAAAAAAAAAATGGTGCCGGTTGTCCTTTAAATGTAGTGTGTACAAACCTCATAGCACAGTAAGTACACTACAACCCAATTTATTAACTGTCTTTCAAATGTGAAAAATATCCCTGATCAGTTAATAAATTTGTCTCAAGGAATATGCCAGATATGGCGTTTACATACTATTTTGCAGATACTTGGAGGAGGAAATGGAAATAGATTAAAATAACATATGCACTGTGATTTATCAAGATTGCGTCTGTTTTTAATAAGTTTCCATCGAAGGGGCAAAGTTAAAGAAATCAACATTTATTGAAAAATGGAATCACTTTCAACATTCAAAACATATTACACAATGAAATATTCAAGCTCAATAATACCTACTTGTGTTAAATTCCGCCAAATCATAGATGGTTTGTCCTGACCGCGCGCTCTACAAACTCTCCACCGACGCCCTCGCCTTCACGCGCAAACAATACACGTGTACCATCGCCGAGCACACAGACATAGGCTACCTGCAGTTAAAATTTGCATACTCTGCACGGCAGCCAATCAGAAGCCTGCGTCTTTCTTCCGGACTTTCGCAAGCGTTCTAAGGTCATTCATTTGCATATCATTTTCCAAAATAGATGCACAGAACATCAGCCCAAAAGAAGCTAACATATGTGACGCTACAAAACGTAAAGTTACATTTAACAGTGACTGTAAACTGAAAGGGGCTTAGTGGCTTGTAGCAGGCAATGCAAACGTATTGTGTACCATGATGACAAATGACTACTACAGCAAAATCTCCACTGTAGATTTAGTCGTACATTATACTCTTTCATAACTGCCAGTTTCAGTGCATATCAAACAGACACACTTCACCTTGAATTCTCTGAAGACATATTCTTCCACCGTGTCTGAAATTTTCTGTTTTCTGCACTCACTTTCTACCTTTCGCTCTGTTTAGTAACAACGGGTACATTTCTTCTGGGATTGGCCTTTTTGGTGGAGCAACTGCCTTGATCAACAGTAGCTTCCCCTGGTGTTAAAACTTAGAAGTGCGGGCAAATTTTGAAGTGCGGGCCATATTCCATTCTGTTTATAAAATTTCTTGTGGGCCAATTAAAAATGGACTGCGGGCAGCAGTTGGCCCACGGGCCGTAGTTTGGACACCACTGCCATATTGATTCCAAAGTCTTACCTCTTCTTTCTCGTCCATCATTTATTTTTGGCGGCCTCCACATCTCCACCAAGCACAAAGTCATACATATTCACTGCCGCCTTTTTCATTTTTCCTGGGCTTTTCAGTACTTGATTCCTTTCCTTTATCCTTTCTGACTATTAAATTGTCTCCAAGCAACTCAAAGCCTGTTTTATCTTGTTGGGTCCGTATCCCCAACAGACATCTGTTTTGTACTCAATCAACACATTTCTGGTGAGAATCAAATGATACTCAACCCACAGTCTTTCAGAACAATTTGAGGAGTCACAATTTGAAGCGGATGGATCCCTCTTCAAATTGTTGCTAATACGGCTATTATTTTTGGCAAACAGACCAACAATGGCTAGCCGTCAATTTGCAGGTGTTAGTTCCTCAATATAGAGGTAAGGGTTTGATCAGTGGATTTAAAATTATTAAGTCACACATTTCATCCTTTGGCACCCTTGTAAAAGACATTCAACAAGATGTATATGTAAAAAAAAAAATATGCATCTATTCAAAACGCTTATACCGATATGTAATTTTACATTAACCGCTCATTCATATAATAATACATATCTTGTATCTCAAATGGTTTTGCTCTGTCTGTGTTTTTTATTTTCGAATTAGCACAAGATGGAGAAGAGCGTGTGCCACTTCAGTGGCACATCTGTGTCTTGTTTCCAATCAAGACTGGTCAAGTATTTAAGGACTGAAAAGATCACAAATCTCTGTCAGATTATTAACCTTTGCTTGCCGTTTATGCTCATGTGATTCTTTTTCTCGGCTATTTGTCCATGTTCATAGTCACTTTTGTTTTGCTATTTTTTTGTTTTATCTACTACTCTAAATATTCCTTTCGAGGAGTAGAATGTCATCTATCTGGTAGGTAAGGAACTCAACCAGGTTGAGCAGTTTTGGCCAGATATACTCTGTGTAGCCTTGACACACAACATCAGCTTTGAAGTCAGTCCTTGCGAGAGACAAATAGACTCTTTTCCACTTCAGAGTTGCCTACAATCAGCAGTTGTGTAAACTGTCATAATAATTAGCGTCTGTGCAAAGCTTCTTCTGTAGATTAATGCATAAAAACAAGAACATATGTTTTTACTTTAATCATAACAGTCATAACATAAACATAACATAACGGTCAAATAATGATGCTAAATGAAGCAAAGGTGTTTGAAAATTGCATACTTCCTATGCGTAAAGTATTATCAGACGAGAGAAAGACAATAGATGACTTCCTCCAACATCCTTGGATTAAAAAATAAATAAACAATAAAAAACTAGGAAGGCATCAGATTATTGTTTCTTTCCAGACGGTTCTATCAGTGAGAAAATCATGGACTTTAATATGATGCAAATTAAACTCAAGGGATCAAAGCTGTCAAGAGGGGCTGCCAAACTACCTTAAGCAAAAATACGTCTCAAGCGTGTGGACACTGACAAAGACAGGAAACATCACCAGCGGGTCCGAGCCACCCGAGTGGCACATTAATGTGCACTGCTGTGCACCACAAGATAAATCCAATATGTGACATGCGACATGAGAGAATACAATGAACAATAGTGGTCCACGCACGAGCGAGACCAGTGAAGAAGGTTTAATTAATATCAGATTATGTAGTATGAATACCAATATCTGTGTGTTATCATTAACTACCGCTCCCTGGCCCTCCTCTTCCATGAAACTAGTTTTTCAATACAAATATACTATGTTATTCCATCTACATGGAGAATTTTTGGCCTGGTCTTGACATGTTACGCAATCTTTTTCATTGGGCATCTCCCCAGAGAGCCTTTCATCTCCTTTTACAATTTCAACCAATATAGCCATTAGCGTGCTGAGAAAAATCACACTGTAACCTTTTTGGCTTTCATCTTAAAGATGTTTGTGTGTAATGGTCCTCCCACATGACATTCCATGTCAAATACATTAGTGAACCAAGAGCTCTTTAATCTGGATTCTTTCAGTGGTGAAATGGTAGAATGTTCCAGGTCAAAGATAAAAAAAAATCCACATTCACCTTAAAGCACAAATTCCAGAGATGTGCAAATGGCATTGCAATCAGTAGATATGAATGCATATATTGGCTTTTTCCAACCCTTCGCCAAAGGCAACGAGTGGTGTTGTCCAATTCAAAAAGATCTAGGCCAATTCAGAGCAAGAATGCGTATCTCTAATCCCCAATGACATAGAAGACGTGGTAATCTACATCCTTCCTCGCCCCTCAATGTGAACGTGACAATACTGCCAACATACATTAACAAATTTGGCAAGATGTCAGACATCAACTGCACCTGCTATTTCATGATCGGCCCTTGTAATCAATAATACATGACAGCAAACCCTTCTATGTTTTCTTGTTATTTTAAGCAAACTTTACATGGGCAAGCAGACCAGCATAATATTGGACTCTGCAAATATGATGCATAATACCCATAGGGGGATAACAGGAAGATTGCATATGCAGTGATACCATTGCAACATTATCAAGGGACAAACGGTGTGTGTTTCATGACAGCCTTACCAGTACAATTTGTTGTGATTATCCCCTATTCATCAATGGAGATGTTTCTTTCTGATATCGCTGCTGTATTGCAACACATGTTGCTAAATTTACTGCCGTCTGCCTTTGACTGGGATGAAACCAACAAGTACTAGAAATATGTACTCAAACGGAATCAGATTCAAGTTTTATAGAGTTAGGCATAGGACAATATTCACCCTTTCATGTACCAATCACATGATAAACTGTCCACTGTCCGAACTGCAAGCCCCTAAAAGTGATTTGCAGGATTATTACAGGACGGTAACCGCAAGCAAAAATATTGCAGCTTCAGGGGATTAAAATCGTTGCTCTAAAATGACACAGTGACATCTGACAGGATTTTTTTTCCCTTTGAAGACACCCTATTTTATGTTGAAACAAAATATAGAATATTTGGTACAGAAAAAATAAGTATGAACCACATCACGAAATGTTAACATTCTTTTTTTAAATTAAATTCTTCTCACGAAGTCATGGTGTTGCAACACTATCCATCCATCAATTTTCCAGACCGCTTAATCCTCATGATGACCGTGGGGGATGCTGGAGCCTATCCCAGTCATCTTTAGGCACTAGGCGGGGGACACCCTAAATCGGTTGCCAGCCAATCGCTGGGCACACAGAGACAAACAGCTCACCGCGTTCACTCACACCTAGGGATAATTTGGAGTCTTCAATCAGCCTGCCATGCATGTTTTTGGAATGTGGGAGGAAACTCACAACCTCTGCACTGTGAGGTCGGCGTGATAACCACTCGACTACCAGGCCGCCCCGTTGCAACACGAGTGAGCTATTTTATAGACAAGACCGGTGGCCTACTCGAGTTTTTCATGGGACTAAGGAACACCCACAGGCGCCACTTTGTTTTCAATAGGTCTGTCTAGGTCCATGCTCATCCTTGCACAACTCACTCCTTCCCTTCTGGGGAAAGAAGTTCATTAGAAGCAGATAAATTAAACAAGGTGGCTTGTTTCCTCATCTCATACATACCGTGCCCTGCTTCGATTGGGCCTCCCCATCACCAAAAAAAGAGGGCATTACAGCTTTCGTGGCGGCACCTGAAACCATGACATTTTAAAAACACAGTTAAACGGCAAACCGGTAATCGCTCCGTGCCTAAGTGAGATACACCCATGCCAGTTGTGAGGCCAAATTGGCTACTTATCAATGATCTTTAGCAATGCTTCTGTATAGTAAGATCTGTATGGCGGACAATGCAACAGTAACAGTAAACATGAGTGGCATGGCCTTTACTGACTGGAGACTTTGTCAGTTTCTTAATAGCATAGCTTAAGCATAAATTCGAACATTGGAATGCTTTCACAATTGAAAAGAAGCAATATGACATTGACATTTATAAGAGAGAGAACGAGAATCATTCCATCCCGTAGTCATGCAGCATTTGGTTTTATCACAAGACAAGCCAATCTTGTTGCGTAGCGATGCATTCCAGGAAACTCACTGAAGACATTTATATTTTCTTCATAGCATCCTAAAATTGAAGCTTTGCAAAAACATGCAAAAGACGGAACATTTCATTCTTGAGACCAAACTCAATCGTCTGTTTCCGTGGTCACGCAGCATGTTTTATTGCAAGACAAACTGATCTTATTTGGCAGCAACGTCAAACATATTTTTTCATAAGAGCCATCCATCCCACACCTTTCCTTGGGCTGTCATCCAAATACATTGACGTCCCTTCCTATTTACACCGAGCCCCTCTCGCCGTGGCACAGCCCATCACAACAGACAGGGACACTTGACAGCTGTTTGTTGATGTGGTGCCACAGCTTATTCCCTGTGTCTTTCTTGTTTGTTTTGACGTCAGCGTTTCAGGATGACAGATGCTAGACAGCTGGGTGGGGTGAAGCGGCTAGGCGGGGCCACTACCGACAACAAGGAACTGACACCATGGTAGAGCTTTTCCTGAATGTCAGGCCACTTGGAGCTGACCGTCGCATTTCTTTTCTGCCTGCAGGCTCCTTTTCAGGACAGTTAATTCTAGTGAGATGTATACTATTCCTCAGTGAGGTAAGTGTTTCATTAAAACCTTGAAAGAACATCAGAACTGTTTCGAGTGACCTTTTAACTAAAATACTTTGCTATAAATATCTGTGAAGCTGCTACCATGGATATCTTTAAAAACAATCCTAGCGCCATCTGTTCCCGAAAGCATACATTTAGTAAAATGAATGTATAAATTAGCTGGGGTTCAGCTTGTGAGATACAACACACACAACACACACGCACGGACACACACATGCAGATACTGTATATTTTAACAGTACTGGTGAAATAATGTTGAATGTCCTTGAGTCATTTCAATAGGTCAAAACATACAGTACAGTATTAGAACTTGTCAACCAAGCATAAAATTGAAAAAAGACAATAGTAAAACAATTTAACCACTCTGAAGACCCTTAAAGGACAACTGACATCACTTTTTTGTTTCCTAACTGACATCAGAAAAACGTTTTAGCGTCTAAAAATACCCAAAACACGCAGGCTGATATTTTTAGTCAAATGCAAAACACCAATAAAAATGACTTAAAGTGTCTGTCTGTCTGTCTGTCTGTCTGTCTGTCTGTCTGTCTGTCTGTCTGTCTGTCTGTCTGTCTGTCTGTCTGTCTGTCTGCATGCATGCATGTATGTATGTATGTATGTATGTATGTATGTATGTATGTATGTATGTATGTATGTATGTATGTATGTACGTCTGTTTGTCTGTCTGTCTGTCTGTCTGTCTGTCTGTCTGTCTGTCTGTCTGTGTCTGCATGCATGCATGCATTTATTGATTTATTTATCCGTTTATTTGTTTATTTATTTGTTTGGTGGGCTGTTTATTTATTTGTTTGATGGGTTGTTTATTTATTTATGTTTGTCTGTTTATATATTTGTTTGTGTCTTTGTTTTTTGCATTTAAATTCTTAATGTTGTTGACATTGTCTTTTTTCTACACCCACTAAAACATTTTGACCTTGATTTGACTGGCCTCTATTAATACTGAAATCCGCCACATCCAAATGCATCCTTTAATAAAAAAAAACAGCCAGTTTATAATGAATGAACAATCTGTTAATCACGGCTCACTCAAGGCTTTTTTCCTACTGTGTGATAAGAGCTTATTGTCACTCTGGTACCCAAGCCAGTCATCAATCTGTGTTTTGAATATGTCTCGTGAGTCATATGTTGACAACTCGATTTCCTGAATAGCTCCAATTAAATTATCCTCCGTATTGACAGGTCACAACATGAAAATGAATCTGCTCAAACTTCCACAGGGTGTTGACAGAAGCACTCGCTAGAGTTAAAGGAAACATCACCTGTCATGGCCAATAACCACAGACAGTCGATCTTACACCTCGACTCTCACCCACCAGGTTATCACCTGACGCACTGCACATCACAGTCACTTTGAGTGACGTCCTCAACATTTAGGGGAACGTTCAATCTATCAAAACATTGAGATATTAAAAACATATTTTGTATGTGTCACCATGCAGTGAATGGAAGGCTTGCCTTCCTTATTAGGGCTGGACAATTAATCAGAAAGTAATTATAATTTCCATGTCGGCTTCTCACGATCATAAAAGCATTATTAACACACAAACACAGTAGGAGAACATCTGTAAAACCATGTGGAATTCACTATTAATACAGACTTTTTTTTTCCAAAATCACATGATAGTAAGACAAAAGCTTATAAAAATAAACACAAGTGTCCGAAGCCCAGTAGTCTGCCTGTCATTAAAATCAGAATTTATACTTAAATTGTGAGGCCATGATAGTGAAACTATTTGTTGACTTTGCCATAAATAGGGTCCCTGATTCCAGCCTGGTGATATTTTTTTCTATGAGTTCATAGTTAAGCAGAGTAAAAAAAGAGAAAACCTGAGCAGAAAAGGCCAACGACACCATTAGATTTGAATACAATCTACTGCACAATGCATTTCATCTTCAAATTCCACAAATAACCTTTTATTTTCTCCCTAACCAGAAGCGGGATGGACACATTTAGAGTACAGACCACTGCTGTCATGACCAAAGCTTATTTTCTTCATAAAGTCTCTAGATGAGTAGCCCCAGCGGGTTTTAAGTGTGCTCACTCAAAAATAGATGAAACCAATGTGCAGTCTGTCAGGCGTTTGTTTTGTGTGGCGTGCAACACAAATACTTTGATCCGCAAATGAGTCACCTCTGTTTCTGTGCAGTAATATACTTTTCATGTTCGCTTATGTTTAAAATGCCATGCGTGCGCGATGCAAAGAAACAGGAGGCTGGTGCTCATACGAGTGAAATGTGAATGTGTATCACCACCTGGATGTTGCATTAAAGTAAGAGAAAAGTGAAGTTGCGGTTGTGTGTTTCCTTTTATGATTCGGCACGAGAAGCAAATAGCATCGTGATGCACACTGTGTAAGACAGCAAACTACTTATTCATCTCAAAGTAATGCTACATTGAATAAAACAGTAATCGCAGTATCATTTATGCTCTGAAGATTTGGGAAAGGACATGCCTCCAACTGGGTGTGGACAAAGGTCAGCCAGAGGTGGGAGTTGAAACTCTTGACAGGATGTTACCAGGCTTTTTCAAAATACATTTTGGCAGTGGCGGGCCATCTGTGTCACGCCTAAGCCTTCAGTAGTGCTACGTTAAAATCAATCGACTGCAACTGTGGTATGATATTACTACACGTCCACTAGAGGCTGTCGTTGGCCAGGTAATAATTTGTGACTTCAAGAAACTTAAAAAATACTGTCATTAAACTGTTTGCATTTTTATTATAAATGCGTGGATTCATGATAACCTCATAAAATTGCAAATATTTGCTATTCTTGCTAGCTTTGGAGCTGTCCAACCTTAATGATGTGCATTGCCAACTCGAACTCTGATTGATTAAACTAAAGCAACAGTTTCATTGACATTGATTTTTATGCTCAGGGCCTGGAGAAGTGATTGTGAAGGTGTACAGCTAGATTTCTGACCCTGGTAACAACTAATGGCTGAATGTGATTGGTTAAATGCTTAAATATGAAAAAGCAAAACAACAGGGGAACAGCAATTAAATGAAGATGAAAAACAATTTGGAATTATCCATCCATTTTCCTGACCGCTTAATCCTCATTAGGGTCGCGGGGGTTGCTTGAGCCAATCCCAGCCATCTTTGGGCATTAGGCGGGGGACACGCTAAATTGGTTGCCAGCAAATCACAGCAATTTGGAATTATTTCATTAGAATTCCTGGACAAAATACCGTTCACGTTAGTCTACGATTCTGATATTTTGAGGCCAGCACAGAAGGCCCACCACTGCGTTTTGGTCTGCCAGGTCCAACAGGCATCTGCCTCCACCATCAGAGCCAACATACCACTAGGTGGTGATCAGCTGCATAGGCACAAAAAACACTCAAAGGTGCAGAGAGCTTTCAAGGCCCACTTTCATACCTGGCTCCAGGAGCCCCAGTGAAAACACATTCCAAGTTGGTTTTTGAGCTGTACTGTTTGGTCCCAAGGACCCGTTTGCCATGGGTGACCTTGCCAGGGGCAGACAGCCCCAGACAACTTTGCTCCCGGGATCACAGGGACATGAAAACCCCTCAACCACATTTAGGTGACGGCTCATGGAGGATGTATGGAAACTCTCTCAGGTGTCTAATCTCTGAAAATTGGACACACCAAGCACTTAATTGTGGAACGTGTGAGCCATATCTGTCTGCGCTTTTCTTGGCAATTCGCACAGTTTCTCTGCCTTCCCTCAGACATTTGTGAGAGTGACACTTGTCAAACATGTAGCTCGTTATATAACTCACAAATGCCTCTGGTACTTTACAGACAGGTTGGTTCCATCTTCTTACACGAAGCATGGCTACAGGTAGGGCTTTTCAGATTAGATTATAAGTTTCATCTCGGAGGAAAGTGACATGAGAAAATTGCTACTCCTTTGGAAGACACTGCAGAAACGTCTTGTTTATGAACATGCCTCCGTCTATGCATTTTTGAACATGTTTTTACGCAAGAGGGTCACAGGCATGCTGGAACCTATTGGATTTGATTGGATTTGCCTTTATTAGTCTCGCAGTGGAGAAATTTACATTTCACAGCCTAATGTCGGGCACATTTTTGCAAATTACCATTTGTACTCACCATAACACACAGGTATCAAAGTCAAGGCTCAGGTGCCAAATGTGGCCCACCACATCATTTTATTCGGCCCGCGAAAGCAAATCAAGCATGTCACGTGCCATGTTTGCTTAACGGACAACCGACGGCTTCGGACAAGTTGTGTCCATAATTTATAAAATCACTTCAAATGACTTCTACTGGCCGTATTTTACAAATATTACACCACATATAGCTATATTTTACGTTTTAAGACTCGCGCTGAATATTCAGAAAGTCTTGTTTTCGAGTTGATGACGATGCCTGACATGACGTCACGTCTGGAACGCTCCTGACCGAGAAAGCGACACACAATGCATTTTGTTTGGTCTGAAAACTTCGTGTTGATGGCGGAATTAGAAGGAAAACATAAATAACGCGATGGTGAATCGATGTGTGTTGCACCAAGACTACTATTTGATACTAGTTGACATAAATTCCCAGGAGACAAATCAGCCCATTTCCAACGGAGCTTGGGCGCCATCTTGTGCATTTTCTGGGACGCTACATTGGAGTCCTGACTGCTCGAATTGATACGGAAGGACATATTTAATCAATTGTCATCTTTAATCAAAGTGTAGAATATGCAAGCTCCACTAATATCGCACGCAGCACCTATGCGAGGCGGTTGTGTTTTTTTTTGTGAAGTAATGTGTGCTAGTTTTTTTTTGTTGAATTCGTGGGTGTGTTACACGCTGTCACCATTTCTCACTGAGGCAAAGCAAACAAGCGCACGGTGAAAATGTAGCATTCAAGTGTAAAATTGCCCTTTAGCTTTTTTCCTCTCAGCCTAAAAGCCCTTTGCCGTTTTCCCTTTCCTCCTTTTCTGACAAGAACACAGGTGACATTTTACTCTGCTGGGAGGAAAGGAGGGGGGGGGGGGGGGGGTACACGGGTGATCACCGTCTCTCAAATCATCCCTTTCCCCCATTACCTCCCCATCACACGATGAAGTCTCGCTGCCCCAAAGGGTTAGAAATTCATTGGAACAGGTGGAGCTGTGGACCACATCCCATTAGCGAGCCTGCCAAAGGCCCATTCCTGGAGGAGTAAATCCTGCTCTTCATGCACCATAGGCACAAGCTACTGTATGGAGAGAAATATATATTGGCAAGACTTCTCTTTGACAGAATCCGGTGAGTGAATGATGAAGACAAAGATGACTGTTTTAATGAAAACGCTGAAAAGTTTTCTTCAGCCGTCATCTGTACTTCTTTGAAGGTGTCGGACGTTTCGCTTTTAAGGAAAAGTTTTTAAAACACCAAACTTGCCTTTTATGGTGGTTTCGAGAAACAGTCATTTGAAATTTAAGTCAGCAGCCGAAAAGACATCCCTGCTGGCATATGGAGCCTGTCATGGGTGCATGTGAAGGGCAGACGGACGAATGTCGGACTTGGACTGATTCGGCTCTTTGCTCCCCACTTGTGACTCTTTCCCACATGGCAGCGCATATAATGGCTAATAACATTCGCCTTTCTCTACGTAGATGGAGACGCGATGTCAAAAGCAATAACAATGATCGGTCAGCGTGATAAGTTCAACTGGTTTTGTTGAGATGAGGCTATGGGACATAAAACATGGTCTGGAAGCTTTCGCAAAACGGCGCGATGTATGTTGCATTGAGGAATGAAAATATGAAGCTGGAATACAGCAAAGGCCTTTGTATTTATGTATTTACAGTATGTATATATTTATTTATGTACGTATTTATTTATTTATTTATTTATTTATTTATTTATTTATTTATTGTCAGACTCGACAAATGGACATTTATTTAATTTAAAACAAAAAAAGAGAGGAGGACAGACTCCAGTGGTCTTTTCATTTCAAGAGGAGAACTTTATTTACCCGGTACAAGTTCTCAATCACTAATTCAACAACTCCTCAACATATTGTGTTCAGAGACATCTGATGACACACAATGTTCACATCTGATAACACGTGGTGTATGCGTTTGGTAAAACACAGGCATCGGAGACACACAGGCGTTTGTCTGCAAATGTCACCTTGCATTCCCTATCCATGGTGTTCAGGCTCCTCGCCGGCGCATGTAAGCAATGTCCCTTATCAGTGGTTCGCACTCTGCAGACAAGTCGCCCATTTGAGGTCGTATCCAAGCTGCCGCCTTCCAAACAATTCCATCTTGTACACTCATGTATCACAGGCAGTCAATAATATACATCAATAATATTGTGAATACATGTTTCAATACATTATGATCATAGCAAATGAATAACATCTAAAATAATTCTGACATTTATCTATTTATTTATTATTGTGTTTATTTATTTATTTGTTGGTTTGTTTATTTATTTATTTATTTATTTACATATATATTTGTCCAATTTTCATCCTGTTTCAGGCTCGATGGTACTCATTCACTCAAGGTTTGGGTTTCAATAACAGGCAAATTCTTGACAGCAGCATTTTAGTAATTCAGGCCTCAAGTGTTGCCATGTCAATCTGATTTTCTCATGTACTTCCAAATGAGATGTGCTGGCCAATTCAACCTTGAACTATCAGCAAAGCAACTTTTTCTTTAATCTATTACATTTCATATTTAATTTAAAGCAGATTCTTTACTTACAGACAGTGTAGGTGTTCAAATACCTGACATGTTTCGGTGTCTACTTCCGCCATCGTCAGAACACCTACACTGTCTGTAAGTAAAGAATCTGCTTTAAATTAGATATCAAGTAGACAGGATGAACTTAGTACAACTATTACATTTCACTTTTGGTTGGAGGTAGTTTCATACCCGTCTTTTGGTTGGAGGTAGTTTCATACTTGTCAACGAATAAATTTTCCCTGCATTTTATACGATTTTTTTAATCATTTGAAATACAGTAAAGTCTCGTTATATCGATATCGGATATATCGATAGTCCCGGTTATATCGATACTATTTCTATGCACGCACGGAGAAAATTACATGCAAACAGGGTCGGATATATCGATAGTCCCGGTTATATCGATATTTTTTCGGACTCCCTTGAATATCGATATAACAAGACTTTACTGTAATTTAAACTTTTATATATGATAGTTTTTAAATTGTGAAACAATCTTACAATGACCATTTGAGCTCAAATCCAGTTGGTCTCTGTCATGATGCCAAAATAAATGTGAAATAATTTCATGTTTTCTGGATTTTGGATGGGACAATGGTGCACATTTCCCATCCAAAACAGTACAGTCGGGCGACCACTAATTGTCTCTGAGAAGGTGAGTGCAACCACCTGGGAATGGCCAATTGCCGCTGGGACCTGATTGGCCAGAAGCTCAGGTGAACCACCTTGAAAACCAGACTGAGGAAGTCACTTCGAGGAGGAAGAAGAGGGAGAAAGGCTAGCCTGGAGAGCAGTGTTACTTGTGGTCTGCTGAAAACTGATTTCCATCATGACTTCAAATAAAGAAAACTCAAAATATCCTTCCTGGATCTGGCTGAGTGAACTTTTATCATCTTTCCACCTGCTTGCTGTCTCGCCGCATAACAATTGGTGGAAGTGGTGGGATAGTTTCACCCTTCATGAAGAAAGTGGGATCGTTACGCCTTACTAAAGTGGAGAAAGATAAGAGGAAGCCAAGATGAAGAAGGTGGGACGAGGAAGAAGTCGTGCAGAACGGGCCAACCAAACTGAACTGGAGAGTTCTGAAGAGGATCTAGGAAACCAGGAGCTTGAGTTGCCCCAAGAAGATGCTGTTCTTTTTTTCCCATGAGGCGTCTGACAGTTACCAAGCCAAGGCTGGAACCGAGCAGAGTGAGATGGAACCAGTGGCGAAGCCTAAGGCTCAGACAGTGAGTACAAGCAGAGTTCAACTTGATGAGGAATTGGTGAAAGAAATCAGAAGTTTCATGCAATATTCTCAACAGAGAGAGGGGATGTTGATTGAACAGATCAACCAATTAAGAGATCAGATGAACCACAGCAAGCAAGAATGGACATTTGAAAGAAAACTCAAAATATCCTCCTGGATCTGGCTGAGTGAACTTTTATCATCTTTCCACCTGCTTGCTGTCTCGCCGCATAACAGTCTCAACTGCTTGTAGCCAACGACAATGCTGCCGCAGATCACTACAATTGTCACGGCAAACCAGCAAAATTAATCCTCAATCATACAGGTATGATGGGTTAAAAGTGATCGCTCTTCAGGGTGTTAGAAGTGGGGTGGTAAAATCAGCAGGAAGCCAGGTGTTGAACAGAATAAGTTATTTTAATCTTTCGATGAGAAGGTTTCTTCAGCCGTCATCTGTACAAATTTGAAGGTTTCGGACCAAACCTTCAAATTTGTACAGATGACGGCTGAAGAAACCTTCTCATCGATGGACCACTCCTGTACAACTGAGAGCTTACACAGACGTTATTTTAATCTTGTAGACAGCAGGGACATTGTGAGGTCGGTTGAGGAGTGACAGAGAGAAGAGGAAGATAGACGTGTTGGGAGAGCATTTGTATAAGACGGACAGAATGTTGACATATAGGATGTGAGGTACGGGATGTGACGTATAGGTTGTGACATCATGTAAAGGCGGGCAGGATATGACGTGTAAGGAAGTACAAGAAAAATAAAACAATGCAAAAAGATGTTTAAAGATGTTCGTATAGCAAATTACCCCAACAAGGTACAGTATATTTTTTTATCACTGCCTACGGTAGGATTGATAAAAGCATTACATGTACACGTGCGGTAAACTCTGCATTTTGCTCGTGTTGCAATTGAAGGAACAGCTTGTAAAAATCGTGGAGGCAAGCATGGAGGAGCCGCCTAGTAAGAAACGAAGAACTCAAGGATTAGGTCGTCAAAAGAAAATTATGGAAATCACTTCATGGTGAATATACAGGGTGGATTAAATCCCTATTAGAAGGTCCTCAATTTTCAATATTGCATTGTAAACTTTGTAATTTGAATAAAAGACGACAAATTATCCTTGTTATTTATGTTACACTGTCTGGTTTCTGTGAGTTAATGTTAGTAAGTGTAAATAGTAGCATGTCGTTGAGACCGCGAAATATCGTAATTACAGTCGAAGAAAAACACTTCCAGACTACAGTTATAAAACAACCACATGCAAATATGGCAACAATTAGCCCATTCATACAGTATGGCCATTATTGGCTTCAAAAATAGAACCCCCAGTGAAATGAAATAGAAAGGGAGCATGAAACACTATTTTATCAACAATGAACTTTTGGAATTTGATCCTATAACGTGCGCTATGGTCTTGAAAGTTGCTTTCAACGTGAATCTCCCACTAATTAGCATTTAGACCCGACTTGCTGTCCTCGTATTTCTCATCGAAACCCCACCTCATTCATCGGGTCATGAGGTGCTGCAATTACAACAGCTCATTGTATGCACGGATTAACACAATCTCATCCCCTCAATTTTGCAAATTTATTCCACTTTGTTTTGCGATAGGTTTAAAAGAAATGAAAGAATAAAACTTTTTTTTTTTTTCTTCAGAGTTTTGAAAGGCCACTTGTCGCTAGGCAGGGTTTTCCAAAGGCCAATGGAAGAAGGCATTGTACATAAGCATCCTGTGGAGAATGTTTGAATTGCCAATACTCGCAACCACACACAGTCAACAGCACCATAAGGATTGTGAGACAGGTTTACTGACACATACTTTTTTGCCACTGAATCGATGATGTTTATCAAATAAAAACACAATCGAGAATGCGAGAAAATAGCCCGGTGGAGCACTCCACATTACTCGCTTGGCTGATGTTTGTAATTGTTTTCCTTATTTCA
Source organism: Hippocampus bargibanti (assembly GCF_051943395.1). Lineage (NCBI taxonomy): Eukaryota > Metazoa > Chordata > Actinopteri > Syngnathiformes > Syngnathidae > Hippocampus > Hippocampus bargibanti. The sequence continues at coordinate 17,122,843 of NC_142744.1, read as the reverse complement.
TGATGACCGGCGTATGGTGAATGGATTACCGTATTTTCCGGTGTACAAGGATCACCCAAACACCTTCATTTTCTTCAAAAGATGAACCTGCGCCTTACATGTGAAATAACAGTGAGCCACAACAGGTCTCGCAACGACTGTCAGCAGCCACGACTCCATTGGCTCGAGTCAAAATTTCACTGTTTTCTATCCATTTTCATCACTCTCTCCCTGTCGGCTGCCTGTCTCTTTGATGTTTAAACCACCGCCCCTCACTGCTGCATTCTTGACCAATCACGTGGCTTTAACCCAGGGGCCGGGAACCTTTTTGGCTAAGAGAGCCATAAAAGTAAAATATTTAGAAATGTTTTTCAGTGAGACCCACAACACGCTTGCGCCCGCGCGCACACACACACACACACAGACACACGCACAGACACACACACACACACACACACACACACACACACACACACACACGCACGCACACAGACACACACACACACACACACACAGACGCAGACGCGGCCACTTTTCAACCAAATGTCAGAATGTATTACAGTAAAGTCTCGTTATATCGATATCGGATATATCAATAGTCCCGGTTATATCGATACTATTTCTATGCACACACGGAGAAAATTACATGCAAACAGGGTCGGATATATCGATAGTCCCGGTTATATCGATATTTTTTCGGACTCCCTTGAATATCGATATAACGAGACTTTACTGTATTTAAAATAACTTTGTGATAGTACTCACCGTTATCATGAATGGTTTTCCGTTCCTCATGATTGGTAAAAATCCAGCCAAACGATCGGAATGAAAGTCAACTTGCCGGATCCATAGACGAAGTTACTGCGAGCTAGCCTGCACACGGCTCATTAGCTTCCAAACTTGCTATGCAACATACTTCTCACAGAAGTATATTGATGCTAACGTTAACATGGAGCTTGTCTCTCGCTGTCTGTAACCCCCTAACCCCCTCACTGCTGCGTTCTTCACCAATCACGTGGCTTTAACCGACAACTGGGGGCGGGGACTAAAGAGAGGACTAAAACAAGCCGGCTGCTATTTTCTTGTTAGGAAAACGGGCTCGTTTGCGAACGACACATCACTCTTTGTGGCAGCTCCGTGTGTATGCCAAAGTAAAATTTTCATAAATTTAACGTTTGTAAACCGAAAAGTTTGTAAGCCAAGGGGTTCGTAAACTGAGGTATCACTGTATATGGAAAAGGTTTGAAAATACACCATGCATTAGGGGTGCGTCTTACAGTCCGGAAAATATGGTATGTTTATGTATGTGTAATTAAAGGTACTGTAGCCGTTGAAGAGGGAGCACACGCGACTGAATGTAGACATGTGTTTATTCCAACGGCTAACAAGTGGATCTGGTTCCAACATAGAAAATGCAGTAAAATATACATAACATAAACCCGCCCCCTCCTGTGTAACTGCTGGGTGAGATGCCTGGCCACAGTACGATATTTTCTTGATGTATTAGGCACACCCAAAAGGCTTGATTTTCTTCAACAGATGCCACTATTTATGGCTAATGTGCAAAGATAATTTGGTTTTATGTCATGAGAGCAGGAGTGTAGATCGGCAGCTTGAAACACAAACGGTATAGTAGGTTTCAGTAAGAATAGGCGAAAACGCTGCGACTTATAATGTTGTGTGCGTTATACATTTATTTGGAAACCTTTTTTTTTTATTTTTTACCTTTTTTATTTATTATTATATATTATTTATTTTACATTTGTATAACTTTCATTCATTGTGCCTTATAGTCCAGTGTGCCATAATCTGTGTAAAACGTTTGAAAATACACCATTCATTGAGGGTGCACCTTATGCACCTTTGCACTCCACGTTAGATCACATAATTTTTGGCAATCATTTCTCAATTTTTACAGTGTACTGCATGAAATGCCTTCACATGAAGGAATGAAGAGCGCTAATTGCCAATACACTTTTCACCCATCCATTGAACTCTGCAAAACCACACAATGCACAAACATCAACAATTTGGCTCTGGCTTTCTTTTGTGGTTTGCTCTTTCTGCCTGTTGGTTTTCTCTCGGTACTCGGTTTGCTGCCACATTCCAAAACCACGCGTGGCAGATTAGAAGAACAATTTGAAATTATCCCTCGGTGTGATTGTGGCGTGAATGATTGTTGCTCTGCGATTGGCTGGCAAGCAGTTCAGGGTGTACCCCGCCTACTGCCCAAAATTTCTGGGATAAGCTACAACACACCGGCGACCATCGCACGGATAAATAGGATTACAAAACGGATGGTTTCGGTGTGTATGGGTGGATCAATCCCCCTCCTCCACCCTTTGTGCGTGTTCGCTAATAGAGTCGTTTAGTTACAGATCTGTGTGACAGGTGGCCCTGCTGGCCTCCAGTGTGGGCTGAGTACAAGTGCTCTCCTGGGCGAGGAGCTGTCACATCCACTTACACCAGGGAACCATTCTTCTGGCCCGTTTTTCTTCAACCGCAACTAACTTTGCCCCGCTTTACCAGTGCGTGCCAGTTTTTCTAATGTTTCATATTCCCAAGCGAACCTCTGCTTTCTTGCTGGAAAATAAAAATAAAAACATGGACAACTGTGCGCAAAAATGCCCACAACAAACATCACTGCTCTTTAAAGCACAACGGGGAATGAGGCTGCTACATTTTAAAAAGTAGCAGCAGTTAGCAAGTTAAATGCAACCATCCAGTCATTTTTTTCGTGTTGCTTGGCCTTATTTTCAGAATGGAGGATTACATATCTAAATTGAAAGAATTTTCTAAACTGGACTTTAAATCAAAGCAGGAGATAATAGTTAAAGGAAGACCAACACCAGACTGTATAGCTCACAAACGGTGAGGGATGGATGTAAATCTCCTGGACAGCTTCTCAGCTTTTTGGCCCAGAAGGATCTCATTGAAACTCTTCCTGAGGCGACAAAGTTGCTCCATCTCATGACCACTGTTCCAGCTACCACAGCATCAGTGGAGCAGTCATTCTCAGCACTGAAAAGACTGAAAACATACAGTCGGAACAGGACTGATCAAGGACGACTTTCTTCACTGGCTGTGATCTCCATTGAGACAAAGAGACTTTTAAAACTGAAGAAAGATAGGGAAGGCCTCAACAAAGAAGTTATTGTTGCCTTTCTTCAGAAGGAGCGGCGCATGGGCTTTATTTATTTAAGAACATGTCATTTTTGTTCTGCATCAACAACATGTCACCAATAGGGAAAATACTCCTCCATTGCGTGTGCTACAAAAACACTTACTGTAGGCTATCAATTATGCAGTTTGAACTCTGGCATGCATGGTTCGTGAGGAGGGGGGAGCATCTGAATGAATGACAAAGCTTACATGATTTAAAGCAACAATATACAGTAATTTGAGCATCAGGGCTACAAATTCACAGCAGTGGAAATCAGGAGAATAGCCTCTGTCATTGCTTAGGCCACCTCAAACTACTTTTTAAAAAATCCTCAATATTAGTGGGCTAGCATGAACTACTCCAGATCGTGCCAATGGTCAACATGTCTGACTTTTGAGGGTCTGCGTCGCATACATGTTGTGGTCATCACAACAAAATTATCAATTGCCATGAATGGGAATGCGGTTGCTTGTTTCCTTTGATGTGAGCTGCAATTGGATGGCAACAAATACATGAGGAAAACCACTTCTTGCCCAATGCCAGCTGTGGTATATACTCCAGTTCACCCACAAAACAAATGAGGGTAAGTGCTTGAGAATCGTGCCATTTCGGTCACTTTCTAATTAGTTATTGTTCAGCTTTAAGCACCAGTAAAGACTCAGTGACTCGAATGAAGTCAGTGTTAACTACACACACACAACAGGATTTTCAATTGGAAACTCTGAACAGGTTTACCAGTTATGACTATCAACACTGTTTTTGGAGCCTATCAGGGTGGAAAAGTCGCTCTCAAAACCCATCAAAGGAAATTGGTCAGCGGAATCTTTGAGACCAATTTGATGATTAGGCCTTTGCTGAATGGTTTAAAATCTGTCTGATTACTGGAATGTGCAAATTGTTAAAACAACAAAGAATAGAGGACAAAGAAATCACATCTCTTGTTTTACCTCATTTACAAATGACTTTGCTTTTTTTTCTTTTAAATACTAAATTTGCTCACCTTTGGTCAACTCAGAATTGGTCTCGTATTGTTCATCAGTCTGAATGTACTGCAATCATCTTCAGTACAATATGTGATAAATGTTTAGCCGGAGAAAAGTAAAAGCATATCCATGGATTAGTACTACATTAATTTATGTATTCTGAGCGGATCTCAGTCAGCCTCTTAGCATTTGCACAATGAGACACAAAAATGTTCTTTGCTAAAAGTGCTGTTTCCAATACAACCAAGACAAAGTCGATGACTGCATTTGCTCTTGTATTTCAACCATCCCATTGATCAAAGCATTGTTTCAATGCCTTGTCTGGGGATTTGGGCAGACCTGCGTCACCTGGAAGTGCTTCTTCACTGAACCACTCTTCTGTGAATGGAGAGATAAGGCTGATTGAAATATGCTCAGTTTTGGAAAGCTGGCAGGGAATTTCATGCGGTGAAAATTACATTCCAGAAACGTGGCGTGACGTGCTTGAAAGACCACGGGTGCCATCAGTCGAGGTTTGCATCGTCTGGGTCAATTGCTTGCATAGCACGCTGGCGCCACACTGAGGTGTGCTTTGGCAACTGCAGTCAGTTGAGGGACGGTTTTTCGTCAGAAAAAAACGGTATGTCTCACTTCCCTACCGCCTAATGCGTATGTGTATTATCACAAGCAAATGGTTTGATTATCTTCCAGCCGTTTACAATTTCCATTCTGGCAACTTTCCCACACGCAATGAAATCAAGCCCCGTGTCAAAATCATTTTATAGTCTCCCATGATCATTTTATATGAGGACATTGAGCTGCATCAAATATTGCTGACTTTGCATTTTTCCACTGTTCACACAACGCATACTTCTTAATAGCTCTTTGATCCCTGCTGAGTGGCTGAAAGAGACATATTAGGCAGTGTAGGGCCAAATGTTTTCTCCCAATCAGGAAAGTAGTTGACAGACTGCATATCTGCATATGCATATCTGCATATCAGACTTCAGTTTTAACAATTCTTTTATTTTTATCCTAAATACTTAATCATGTAACATAGACCATACAAAAGGAGAAATGTCAAGAGAAACGATTTGTAGATGCTCATTGATCTGAAGCCACATGAGGTACATGGTAACTTGCAGGCGGATTCCAAGTTGTATGCAATTTACAGGACAAAATGCGATGAAACTTCATAAAAGTGGAATTTAGGGGCTCTAAACTTTGGGGCTTGTAATATATGGAACCAGGTACTCATCTGCAAAAAAAACGATTAACAGTGTCGACTATCCATCCATCCATTTTCCGTACTGCTTATTCCTCATTAGGGTCGCGGGGGGTGCTCGAGCCTATCCTAGCTGTCTTCGGGCACGAGGCGGGGTTACCAGCCAATCCCAGGGCACACAAAGACAAACAACAGTCACTCACACCTCGGGACAATTTGGAGTGTTTAATCTGCCTGCCATGCATGTTTTTAGAATGTGGAAGGAAACTGGAGGACCTGGAGAAAACCCACAAGGGCCCGAGGAGAACATGCAGACTCCACACAGGGAGGCCGGCACGGGACGCGAACCGGCAACCTCTGCACTGTGAAGCTGGCGTGCTAACCACGCGACTACCGGGCCGCCCCCATTGTCCAGTGCTCACCTGCAGAAAAAATATTCTGTCACTCTAAAGTGTCCTTGAGAGTTTTGAAAGGCGCTTACAAATGAAATGTATTATTATTATTATAATAGTGAAAATATGAATACCGTATTTTCTGGTGTAGAAGGCAAACCGGACTATCAGGCACACCCCCAATGAGTGTTTTCAAACGTATTCCATATATAAGGCGCACCGGAGTATAAGGCACATGCACCTTCAATGAATGGAAAAAGGTTTCCAAATATAATTTATAAATATATGTTTGCCAAATATACTTCTTCGACAGGGGGGAAATGGAGTCGGTCTATACCAGTGGTCTCAAACTCACGGCCCGCGGGCCAAATGCGGCCCCCGAAATAATATTTTTCGGCCCGCCTTGATATGAAAGATTAATGTTAGTGCGGCCCGCATGATTGATATGAATGAAACTTGTGTGTGGAGCTGAACAAGTAGGCAAGATAAGCAATGTTTAGGACAGTTAATGTTCAATATTTTCTTTATGTTAAGAAAGTTAAAGATTACAGAACTGTGAATACAGACATTTGAAAATATTAAAATAATTGTTTTTACTGTGGGTTTTTCAGTCGTCTGTAACTGCCTTATGATCATTAAATTATTTTATTTATTTATTACTGGTTCGTTTTTTTTTTATTCATTTAATTCATTTTTTGTGTGTTAAAAATAAAGCTTTTGAGAACATTGGAATGTTTTATCTGTGATTTTCTTGTGGAAAAACCGATGCGGCCCAGCCTCACCCAGACTCTGCCTCCAGCGGCCCCCGGGTAAATTGAGTTTGAGACCCCTGGTCTATACTGACAGTAGTTGCGAGACAAGTTGTGGCTAAATATTACTTCACATATATATGAAGTAATATTTAGCCACAACTTGTGGCTAAATACTGATTATAAGGCCCAGGGCCTTTGGGTGTGCCTTACAAACCGGAAAATACGGTATTTATACATACATATATACATGTTACATTGGATACTTGGAGACAGTGTAGTTGATTAGCACTTCCCTGCAATTTGAAACAGTGTGCAGTTATCAAATTTCATGTTAATAATGGCAATGCTAATATTTATAACTGTGTCATGCAAAATTGAAATGAAAAACGACATGCTTGATAGAATCTTAACATATCAACCTGGGTAACCTTTATAAACCTTAAAAAATAAAACAAGTAGAAAGTGTTGCATGGATAGATCTTGGTTTGTCTTATTTAATTTCTTAAAGGCAGTTTCATAAATTGTCAGACTATGCAGAAGAAATGCACAGTGATCAAAATTAGAGATTTTCTTCCATAAATATTTCCAAATGCTGATTCTCGCCGACATCCACTTTCCTTTACGCGTTGGGATCTGAGGCTGATGCTTCGTAGCATCTGCACTGGGCTCATGTGGATTGCGGCCTGACAGCTTGTCTCCACCAAGGCTTGGTAATGAGAGAGGCTGTGTTCATTCTGACTACACGTGTCACACGCTGTTGTTATTTTTTTTTTCTAATCAGACCACACACACCGTGGTTTTCCTTTTGTTAGCTTTGACTGTGATAGCAGCCAGCAAAAGCAACAATATCCAGAAACCTATTTGTGGAGTTACGAGTGATGTGCAGCTGCCTTTTTGAGGGATATATTGTGTATCAATAAGTTTTCTTCCATGTTTCAACATTGTGTCAGGCAAGCAGTGTTGACACAGTGGCTGTTCTGTGTTCCAGGGAATACAAGGAAAAAAAAAGAAATGATTTGTCAGCACTTGCAAAAGAAGTCACTACTCACCAGTGACATGCTGTCAGGGGAGGCAGGTGAGGCCGTGCCTCACCTGTCATCATGGAAATATCAAATGAAAAAATACATTAAACAGTTATATTTAGTGATTTGTACTTTAAAGTTCTTTTCCATTTAACTTCACCATTTTGGATTTTTTTTCAAAATCGCTGAATTTTCAAAATTACCGTTCAAATACGAAGCAGAGACTAGCGGTGAGCAGCCAGCTGAGCCTCACCGTGGATTGCGCATTGACTATGCTAACTGCATGCTGGCTTTCTCTGCAGTGAGACCTACGGAAGAGGATTAGGGCCACTGAAGAAAAAAATACGGTTGGCAAAATTCTGACTTTATTATCAGAATTCTGACTTTAAAGTCAGAATTCCTGCTTCTCACAAAGACCAATAAAACGTTTGCCCGCTCTGCTGCGCTGTGCTTCACTGAGACCTGGCTCAGTGACCGCCACCCGGATTCCGCGCTACACCTACCCGGATTCCGTCTCCTTCGGGCCGACCGTGACACGGAGCAATCGGGGAAATCCAAAGGCGGTGGACTATGCTTCTACATCAACGAAGAATGGTGCACCGATGTCACGATGCTTGACGCACACTGCAGCCCTGGTTTGGAATCGCTGTCTCTCAACTGCAAGCCATTCTACTCGCCACGTGAGTTCACTTCCTTTATTCTCGTTGCGGTGTACATCGCGCCACAAGCTAATGCTAACGCGTGTATACAAACGCTAGCGAACCATGTCGAACGAAAATATCCAGAATCACCCCTGATCATTTTGGGCGATTTTAATCAAACACGTTTAAACCGTGAACTTCCCAAATATAAGCAGCATATTGACTGTTTCACCAGAGGAGAAAACATTCTAGATCATTGTTACACAGCACTCAAAGGCGCATACCAGTCTGTTGCGCATGCAGCATTGGGTATTTCTGACCACTATTTAATCCACTTAATTCCCACATACAAACAGAAACTCAAATGTGTAAAACCGGTAGTCAAGACAGTTAAAGCATGGACAGATGAAGCAAAGTTATCGCTACAAGAATGCTTAGACTGCACTGATTGGAGCGTCTTTGAAACTTCAACGGGCACATTGGATGAATACACAGACAGTGTAACATCATACATCAGTTTCTGTGAGGACATGTGTGTACCAACAAAGTCCTTCCGCTCATTCAACAACAACAAGCCATGGTTCACTCCCAAACTCAGGCAGCTTAGGAAAGAGAAAGAATCCGCATTTAAAAGCGGCGATCGAGCAGTTTACAAACTCGCCCGAAACAGGCTGACGAAGGAAATTAACATCGCAAAGAAAAGTTATGCAGAGTGGCTTAACAAACAGTTCTCCGCTAACGACTCTGCATCGGTGTGGAATGGCCTGAAAGCAATAACAAATTATCGTTTACCTTCCCCCCAAGCAGTGTACAACAATGGTATGGCTGATGAGTTAAATACATACTTTTGCCGATTTGAAAAGGACACCCCCATTTCCCCGGTCTGCCCACCATTACCAGAAACTACCGTATCTCCGCCCTCTGCCCTACAGATCCACGAACTGGACGTTAGACGGCTCTTCAAGCAGCAGAAGATCAAGAAAGCTGCAGGACCTGACAGAGTGTCCCCCTCCTGCCTGATAGTCTGCGCTGACCAGCTGGCTCCGGTCTTCACACAAATCTTCAACAGATTCCTGGAGCAGTGTGAAGTCCCATCCTGCTTCAAACAGTCTACTATCGTCCCAGTTCCAAAGAAACCAGCACCCTCGGGATTGAACGACTATAGACCTGTCGCTCTGACGTCTGTGGTCATGAAGTCCTTTGAACGCCTCATGCTGAACCACCTAAAGAACATCACCGGACCTCTGCTAGATCCTCTTCAGTTTGCCTACCGGGCAAACAGGTCTGTGGAGGATGCAGTCAACATCGGACTGCACCACATCCTCGACCACCTTGACAACACAGGAACCTACGCAAGGATCCTTTTTGTGGACTACAGCTCTGCGTTCAATACCATCATCCCAGAACTCCTCATCCCCAAACTTCTCCAGCTTGGTGTGTCCCGCACGATCTGCCAGTGGACCCTCAGCTTCCTGACAGGACGGACACAACAGGTCAGACTGGGAAATACATTAAAGTCTCGTTATATCGATATTCAAGGGAGTCCGAAAAAATATCGATATAACCGGGACTATCGATATATCCGACCCTGTTTGCATGTAATTTTCTCCGTGCGTGCATAGAAATAGTATCGATATAACCGGGACTATCGATATATCCGATATCGATATAACGAGACTTTACTGTATATCATCCACAACACGAACCACGAGCACTGGAGCCCCACAGGGATGCGTCCTCTCTCCATGGCTCTTCTCTCTCTACACGAACGACTGCACCTCAACGCACCCAGCTGTCAAATTCATAAAGTTCGCAGACGACACCACGGCGACGAGTCTGCGTACCGACAACAAGTGGAGCAGCTGGAGCTCTGGTGCAGCCGTCACAACCTGGAGCTGAACACGCTCAAGACAGTTGAGATGATCGTGGACTTCAGGAAACATCCATCACCACAGCTACCCCTCACACTATCCAACTGCCTGGTGTCAACCGTTGAGACCTTCAAGTTCTTGGGAATCACAGTCTCCCAGGACATGAAGTGGGAGGTCAACACCAACTCTATCCTGAAAAAGGCCCAACAGAGAATGTACTTCCTGAGGCTGCTAAAGAACCATGGCCTGCCACAGGAGGTGCTGCAACATTTCTACACGGCTGTCATCGAATCCATCCTGTGTTCTTCCATCACCGTTTGGTTCGGGGCCGCCACAAAAATGGACAAAATCCGACTTCAACGGACAGTTAGGACGGCGGAAAAAATCATTGGCACCGCCCAACCCACTCTCGAGGACTTGCACACTGCAAGAATCCAAACTAGGGCGCGTAAAATCCTACTGGACCCTCCGCACCCTGCCCACCACCTTTTCCAGCTACTCCCCTCAGGCAGGCGCTACCGATCCATGCGCACCAAATCCAGCAGACATTTAAACAGCTTCTTCCCCCAAGCCATTAACTCTTTGAACTCTTTCAACAGTAGCCAAAATGGAACTGTATAGTGCCACTTAGCAGTTTTTTTTGACGACGATACTAGTGCAGCGTGTTCTACCGGAAACAAATTCCTTGTGTGTTCTACATACTTGGCAATAAAGATGATTCTGATTCTGATTCTGATGAAGTTACTTACGTTTGAACTAACACTATCATAAGCGAAAACATTGTTAAAAACAACTATATACAACACGCATACTGTCATACAGTCATGTTTTCAAAATGCCCACTGGTGTTTTTGTCAGATTGTAATTGTCATCTTTCTTTTCTTGTGCAGATAAAGTGACTGATCGAGGGTGCAACCAAACAGTGGCTGAAATTCCAGATTTGGATGACTTGATCAAGCTATGCTTTAGAATTGGATTCAGCAATAAGGAAATACTTGCAATTTTATCACATAATGCTCAAATTATTTTAAGTGTTCGGACTCTGAAAAGGATATGCAAAAGACTAGGTCTTTTTCGAAGAAAGAACCAGTCAGACCTGGGAGATGTGTTGGCTTTTGTCCAGCACGAGATCCTGACTAGTGGACAGATGCAAGGTTATCGTTGGCTACATCTGCGTGCCATTCACAACGGATTTGTTGTGTCACAAGATATAATGAGACAAATTATAAAATTGGTTGACCCTGTAGGCGTGGGAATAAGAAGAGCACGACGCCTAAGACGGCAGCAGTACAACTGTAGAGGGCCAAATGCTCTTTGGCACATGGATGGCTATGACAAATTAAAACCCTATGGGATTGGCATTCATGGCTGTATTGATGGGTTTAGCCCAGGGGTGGGCAAACTTTTTGACTCGCGGGCCGCATTGGGTTCTAAAATTTGACAGAGGGGCCGGGCCAGGAGCATTTGGAGGGAGTGTTTGGGCCGGAAATACTCTGAACAAGTTATGTCCATAATTTATAAAATCACTTCAAATGACTTCGACTGAGCGTATTTTACAAAGATTCCACAGCATATAGCTATAGTTTACGTTTTAGGACTTGCGCTGAATATTCATGAAGTCTTGTTTTCGAGTTGATGACGATCCCCATGTGACGTCACGTTTGGACCGCCCCTGACCGAGAAAGCGACATACAATGCATTTTGGGTACTTTGTTTGGTCTGAAAACTTCGTGTTGATCCGTGTTGATGGTGAAATTAGAAAGAAAACACATAAATAACGCCATGGTGAATCGTTGTGTGTTGCACCAAGACAACTATTTGATATTCGCTGACACAAATTCCCAGCTGACAAATCAGCCCATTTCCAACGGAGCTTGGGCGCAATCTTCTGCATTTCTGGGTGCTACAATTGCTGTCATTGATGGCTCGAATTGATATGGGAGGACTCCTTGAATCAATTGCAAACATTTATGCTTTCCTCTTTAGAACTATTTGAATCATATTCATAACTGGATGAGTAACAAGAAAACATCTTCTCCGAATCTGAAGCCATTGTTTTGATTCTCGATCAAAGGCAAGACGTCTTGGCGTGACGTCACGAACAGGGGGGTGGGACCTTCTGAAACTGACCATTTCCGGATTCATTTGAAGTCATTTTTATTTGTGTTCTTCATTTAACTAAAAATATCAGCCTGCCTGATTTGGGTATTTTAGATGCTATAAAACGTTTTTCTGATGTCAGTGGGAAACAAAAACAAAAAATGGTGCCGGTGCCTTTAAATGTAGTATGTACAAACCTCATAGCACAGTAAGAACACTACAACCCAATTTATTAACTGTCTTTCAAATGTGAAAAATATCCCTGATCAGTTAATAAATTTGTCTCAAGGAATATGGCGTTTACATACTATTTCGCAGATACTTGGAGGAGGAAATGGAAATAGATTAAAATAACATGCACTGTGATTTATCAAGATTGCGTCTGTTTTTAAAAAGTTTCCATCGAAGGGGCAAAGTTAAAGAAATCCACATTTATTGAAAAATGGAATCACTTTCAAAATTCAAAACATATTATTACACAACGAAATATTCAAGCTCAATAATACCTACTTGTGTTAAATTCCGCCAAATCATAGATGGTTTGTCCTGACCGCGCGCTCAACAAACTCCTCACTGACGCCCTCGCCTACACGCACAAACAAAACACGTGTACCGTCGCCGAGCACACAAACATAGACTACCTGCAGTTGAAATTTGCATTCTCGGCACGGCAGCCAATCAGAAGCCTGCTTCTTTCTTCCGGACTTTCGCAAGCGTTATAAAGTCGTGCAATTGCATGTCATTTTCCAAAATAGATGCACAGAACCTCAGCCCAGAAGATTCAAAAGAAGCTAACAACATATGTGACGCTAAAAAACGTAAATTCACATTAAACCGTGACTGTAATGTGTACGTGAGACTTATGAAAGGGGCTTAGTGGCTCGTAGGAAGCAATGCAAACGGTGCATTGTGCACCGCAATGACAATCGACTACTGCAGCAAAATCTACGGCCATGCACATTTACCGTAAATTAAGCAAGGTAGCATTCGTAGTAGGTGCATTCTTGATTTAAAAAAAAACTTTATACTTTGTTACAATGTTTTTTAATGTGATTAGTTGTCTCTTTGTGCTTCAAGTTGTGAAAATTGGGACAGGCAACTTTTCAGTTATCTGCCCTGTTGTTCGCTAACTTTTTGTCATGAGTTTTAGACACTGTTTGTACTATAATTTGGGCAAGTTCGGCGGGCCGGATTAAAAAGCCTAACGGGCCGTATGTGGCCCGCGGGCCGTAGTTTGCCCATGCCTGGTTTAGCCGGTATGTGCTCTGGGCGGAAGCCTATACCACAAACAGTGACCCTAAGGTGGTTGCAAGTTATTTTATAAAAAAAAGTTTCATGCGTCGGTGGATGTCCAGAGAGGATCCGTGGTGACAGGGGCACAGAAAACGGTTGTGTCGAACAGATGCAAATGTTTTAGTGTCGGAACCACTCAGACAATTTTGCTGCAGAGAAAATTTTCCTCTATGGAAGAAGTACAGCCAATCAGCGTATTGAAGGGTGGTGGTCCACCCTTCACAAACAGAGTGTACAATTTTGGATTAATTTATTTCAAACTCTTCAGGATGATGGCCACTTTACAGGAGATTTTCTGGATAAAAGTCTTATCCGGTTCTGCTTTCTTAATCTTGTGCAGGTCAGGTAGAATAATGTTTTTGGGCCTTTTTTCTTTAATTTTATAAATGGTGAAAATATCATCCTCAAACAATGCTGCTTTTTGTTCAGGACGAGCTGGATGAAGTTGTGAACACGTGGAACTCACACAAAATAATACGAAGATTGCACAATGATACAGCTTCCGGTCGACCAGTGATCATGTATTCATTTCCTGCGATGCACAGTGCAGAGGATGAATTAAAACCTGTTGGAACGAAAGAGTGCACAACAAAAGGTGATTTTCCATGTGATTAAACTGTATTTGAACTGTGTTGTCTGCTTAAGGAGGAAAATGAATGGCACGCACCATCAGATCCATTGAATGCGAGTGACTTGTATGTTAAGTTGAGAGAGGAATTACTGAAGTATATTTGACATGTGTACTGATGCAATCTTTGGACTTTGTACTGATGTGAAAATGAAACTTCAAATTTACTCCACAACCAGTTGTTTTTTTCGACTCCTCTCAATGGCACTCTTCAGCGGTACGATGGAAGTACATAGACATTATTTAAAACAACTTTGCCATGGCTCCAGCATGCCCTGTGACCCTTGTGATAGATCACAAGTGGATGGATGTCTTAATCGTGTTATAAAACCTCTCCATCCATTTTCTTATCTCCTTATCCTCAAGAGTCATGAGGTGTGCTGTATAGCCTATCACAGCAGTCATTGGGCAGTAGGCGGAGGACACCCTGAACCAGTTACCAGCGAAGCGCAATGCACAGATGAACAACCACCAGTTCTCACAATGACAAGGACAATTTAGTGTGTTCCATTAACCTGACACACGTTAGTGAAATATTGGTGCATCTGGAATAGCTGGAGACTCCAAACAGGAAGGTCAGAACCAGAATCAACCTTGCACCTCGATGTGAGAATTATAAAGCCATTAGAAAATACCTGTAAAAGGTTATTAAACCACCTTTTCACACAATATATTAACTTTCAACATTCATGTGGAGCCAAAAATTGAATGCAATGAAATCTTTAATTTTGAACAAAAGAAACATGCACCTAACTAATACAGCAAAACTGATATTATAAACAACCATCTGATGGTTATGCATAACTTCCTAGGCCTTTTTGTATAAAAAAGTCCACAGAACTTTACAGAACTATTACTGTAATATAACACAAAATGCAAGTGATTTGTATACAAACCATAAAACAGCAAAAATGCTAAGTTTGTTTCAACAAACCTATTGATAACACAAAACAATATACTGTAATGTAGTGTAAAAGTAATGTCGTGCTGATGCAACCTACGATAGTTTAGTCACAGTTTCTTGGTATTAAAAAGCTACACAATGTCCATCACCCAGATATTGTTTTCAAGAACGGCGTTGAATTCAGATCGGAAATCTGGGAAATTATCATAGCTGTCAGCAATATGCAGAACATTTCCACATGTGTGCCCCACCTGCCTTCTACTAAACTCCGTCATTTCCTGAAACTCCACAAGAATGGCATTGGTTACAACAAGATCAGAACCAGTACAAAAACGGAGAAACTTCTGAAGCATGAATTCATCCAATTCTCTAATGAACCTTTTCAGATGATTTGCCACATCCTTCTGCTATGGGGTTAAATCAGTTGCAAATTTCAGCAGTTGGCAGACCTTTTTTGAGGCAGGTTGTAAGTCCGAGCACAACTTGTTTAGTTCTTCTGGACTGATCAGGACACGGTGGAGAATAACCTCCCTCCAGCAGTCAATCAAAAACATGGGCTTTTGGATCAGCTCTTTGTGTGCTATTTCTTGCAATATATTGGGAAAGCTTTCAGCAGAGATTCTTTTTCTACAGCCGTAGTTATCAAGGACTGTAGACCAAGTTGAAAAGCACCTGCTCGAGGAAAGGAAACGCAAGTTTGTTTGGGAAATAGCAACAATCTTGGTAACCCTTCACAAGGATTCTCCCAACTGCTTTCCACTTTACTGCTGGAAAATCATGGCGAAATAAATGGCACTTTAATTGTTGTACCAAGGGTGCACCGGTCATAGAATTGTTGCCAGAAGCATGTGAGAACATCTCTCAATACTCCAGATCCAATGCCAGCTTCTTCTGTATTATCTGGGAGTATGCGTTTCACAATGAGTGATTTGTTCAAGATAGCATTTTCAGAAAATGCTATGATCATGTCACTCAACGTGTCAGTGTAGTGGACACTGATTGTCATCACATCTTGTGGATCGGGTGGACCGTCATATATCAATGTGATGTCAGCATTTCCCTCTGTGCTGTATGAAGAATCAGAAGAAATGTTGAATGCCGTGTAGATTTCACTTGAATCAACAGAGACCTCTTCAATTTCAGTGTTGTAGTCACTGGCATCGTGTGACAAAACCAAGACTTCTTTGGATGCAGTGCTGTCATCATAGTGGTCATCTTTTGGCCTTGTTGCAATATAAAAGTGCAACAATGTAAGTTTTGCAGCCTCATACATATTGCCAATGGACTGGCAGGTTTCATCAGTGAGGAGATTTTGTTTGAAATCCCACACCTCAAACTGAATGTCCAATTCTGAGCCTTTAGGAGAAATTCCATCAGGGAAAAACAGTTTTTTTTCCTTCATTGAGAATGTCTTCTAACCCAGCTTCTGTGGACATTTGAAGTTTTCTGGTACCCCCCTCCCTGTTTCTCCCTCACCTGTTTGATTATTTTTCCATCACTGTGTATCCATCCAATTGCTACATTTCTCGTTGTTTTCTGCCTCCTTGTCTGTCTTGCTTCTTGTGTCTTTGACACAGTGTCTACTTTCTCGCTATCTTTCCTGACTTTCATTTTTTCACGCAATTTTTCCAAAAGTCCATTTTTTTCTTTTGGTTGGGAGCTGTTTCGTCTTACAAAAATTGAAGAGTGCAATCCGGTCTCCATAACAAGGGACATAATTGGCAAGCGTGGAATCGTCCATCAGTGCTATGCATCACCGTCAATCTGCAGAAGAACAAGAAAAATAAAAAAAAACGTTCAATCATCATAACATATAATCACTTAATTTTAAAATATGAAGCACACATGTAATACTGATCTCAACAATTGTAAATCAAACACACAGGCATATATGTTGCAACTATAAAACGTTGAAAACTGTTAATAATGGACAAAGGTACATTGATGCTTGAAAATGACGGGGAAATATTTGCCT
Source organism: Hippocampus bargibanti (assembly GCF_051943395.1). Taxonomy (NCBI): domain Eukaryota; kingdom Metazoa; phylum Chordata; class Actinopteri; order Syngnathiformes; family Syngnathidae; genus Hippocampus; species Hippocampus bargibanti. The sequence continues at coordinate 17,105,936 of NC_142744.1, read as the reverse complement.
TCCAACATGCAACTATCATAAATAAAGTCCCTATTCAGACAGCAGTTCATCAACTTTTGACTTCGTTGATGCGTGCGTGTGCCTAAACGGTACTTAAAATGATGTACACACAGAACTACGACAGAATGTGTGATCACATTGTGTTCAATTCACGATGATTTTAACTGCAGTGATTCTCCAACCGGCCACTGTCATTCATAAATGGTTACTATTTATTCACGAATGTAAACCGGGTGCATCCACTCATACAGTACTCGGACGAGCAACGGAGCTATCAGCTCTGCGGAGCACGTTAACTATGGACACAACAGCCATTAAAGGAAACAAACACAACACACTGTTTACTCACCCTCGGCTCCTCCAAAAGAGAAAGGATGTCTTCCGACACTCCTCGGCCACGCAAAAGGTCGATAGGGGATGACATTACTGTATGTCCTTTCTTCCGAGCCACACTTACGTCTTGTACACGCTGACGAGGACAAACATGAATAGCTCCACGAACGTTACTAAGTCAGAATTCTGACTTTGAAGTCAGAATTCTGACTTTGAAGTCAGAATTCTGAGAATAAAGTCAGAATTCTGACTTTAAAGTTACAACGAAAATAATTCTGACTTTAAAGTCAGAATTCTGAGATTAAAGTCAGAATTTTGCCAACCGTATTTTTTTTCTTCAGTGGCCCTAATCCTCTTCCGTAGAGACCGCATTGCTGTCCCTCTGCATATCGCTATTAAAGTGTTCAAACACTTTTAGTATATGAACTAAATTTCTACAGTTTAGCTGGTGTATATAATGTACAGTCACTGTACATTATAAATACTGTACTACAGTGTTTATTTTATTTTTATCAAAACTGTGTCCATAGGTGGGGCACACAGTTCTCCTGCCTCATGACAGGGGATGCTGATGATTCCAGAGATTCTTCTGGCGACTCCTCGGTTGCTGAATAATAGTAGATAATAATAATTTGTAATAATTTGTAGAATAATTCTACAAATAGAATTAGTGACAGCAAGCTACAGTAAACAGCAAGTTAAGGGCAACCATCCAGTCATTTTTTCGTGTTGCTGGGCCTTATTTTCAGAATGGAGGATTACATATCTAAATTGAAAGAATTTTCTAAACTGGACTTTCAATCGAAATAGGAGATATATGTGTAGCTCACAAACAGTGAGGGATGGATGTAAATCTCCTGGACAGCTTCTCGGCTTTTTGGCCCAGAAGGATCTCATTGAAACTATTCCTGAGGCGACGAAGTTGCTCCAGCTCGTGCTCACTGTTCCAGCTACTACAGCATCAGTGGATCGGTCATTCTCAGCACTGAAAGACTGAAAACATACAGTCGGAACAGGACTGATCAAGGATGACTTTCTTCACTGGCAGTGAGCTTCATTGAGACAGAGAGACTTTTAAAACTGAAGAAAGATAAGGAAGGCTTCTACAAAGAAGTTATTGATGCCTTTCTTCAGAAGGAGCGGCGCATGGTCTTCATTTATAAGTAAAGGTAACACTGTGGCGGGCACTAGGACCAGGCATCTCACCCAGCAGGTGTACAGGAGGGGGCGGGTTTATGTTACATATATTTCACTGCATTTTCTGTTTGAGTCATACCTACTTGTTAGCCGTCGGAATAAACACATGTCTACGTTCAGTCTTGTGTGCTCCTTCCTCAACAGCTACACTGGTGACCCCGACGTTTAAAATGTTCCTGTCGACCGATGAAGAGGTATCTTCCTCGGCCATGTCGTCACGACCAATGCTCCAACTCGCAGCCGCCGCTTCAGCCAGGAGGCTGCCCGGGTTCTGGCACAGAGATCCGGCTTTGTGGTTCCAGCATGTGGAAGCGCTTTTCCACCGACGTGGCATTACGACAGATGAGCCGAAGTATTATCTGGTCGTGCCGTCTCTCAACAAGCAGACTACTCGTCGTGTGCTGCCGCTCTTACGCGCACCTCCACAGAGCGGCGCTCAAACACCTGCTGTTCAGACGGTTCACGTTATCGGCCTCTGAGAGAGCAGACAGGCTTCTTTCCCTTTCCGGACTCGGCGACGGAACAGCAGTGGATCTCATGGACAAAATGCTATCGCTTTTAAGTTCGGATGAGGGCGGATTCCTTTTCCCCCACATATTCCTCCGACAGCTACCAGCCTCAGTGCGCGCCATGCTAGCTAACTCGATATGCCGAGCCACCGGCGACTATCATGGGTTGGCTGAAGAAGCGGATCGAGTGCTTCGGGCGACACGGCGAGAATCCCTCGGTGAAGGGGCATCGAGCATCAATCCAACCGTCGTGGCCGGAGTGGTATAGGAGAAGCAGCATGGGAAGACCGTCTGTTTTTTCCATCAGGGGTTTGGCGCCAAGGCTCAATGCTGCGTACCCACCCTGCCGCCACAAGGCTCCGGAAAACTCCCAACGCCGGCACCCAGTAGCAGCCATGGGCGCTGGCAACGAAATCGAGCTTCTTTTCATAACGGACTCCTCGTCAGGAAGACGTTTCCTTGTGGACAGCGGATCACAAGTCAGCCTGCTGACGCCCACCGCCGCGGACAAGACGGCAGGTGGGTGCGAGCCTCCCCTGTGCGCAGCTTAAGGCTCGCCCATCGCCAACTTGGGCTCCAGGTCGGTGACTGTGTGCTTCCACGGACGGGAATTCCAATGGAACTTTATTGCTCAGGGTGGATTTTTGAGAGATGGCCACCGCCCAATCTGAGGATCCGGACATCCACGAACTCAAAGCAGCAGGCACGGCCCTGAAGCTTGAGGAGGTGGCACTGTGTGAAGGGGTGCTCCGCTCTCCTCTGCGATGTGTCTACAGGTCGCACTCGTGCCGTGGTTCCGCAGGAGTGGCGTCGGCAAATTTTTGATTCTATTCATTCCCTCTCACACCCTTGCGTCCGGGAATCAGTCAAACTACATTAAAGTCTCGTTATATCGATATCGGATATATCGATAGTCCCGGTTATATCGATACTATTTCTATGCACGCACGGAGAAAATTACATGCAAACAGGTTCGGATATATCGATAGTCCCGGTTATATCGATATTTTTTCGGACTCCCTTGAATATCGATATAACGAGACTTTACTGTACTTGGGGCCAAGTTTGTCTGGCCTGGATTACGAAAGGACGTCAGGAAGTGGGCAGCTGCATGCGTGACATGTCAGCGCGCCAAAGTCCACAGGCACACCCGGACAAACCTGGAAACTTCCAATTTCGGCCAGGAGATTTGACTCCGTCCATGTGGATTTGGTCGGGCCCCTGCCTCCTTCGCAGGGGTGCATGCAATTCCTCGCTATGGTCGATCGGACTACTAGGTGGCCGGAAGCAGTCTCCCTGTCCTCCACGACCTTGGCAGATATAGCGTGCATTTCTGTCGTCCTGGGTCACGCGTTTTGGCACACCATCCGACATCACTTCGGACAGGGGCCCCCAGTTTGTGTCTGAGCTCTGGTCGGCCATGGCGCAATCCTTGGGTGTGCAGGTACACCGTACTATGGCCTACCACCCGCAGGCAAACGGGATGTGTGAACGTTTCCACCGGTCATTTAAAGCCGCACTATCGGACGGTAACTGGGTCGACCGGCTTCCGTGGGTCCTGCTCGGTTACGTACGGCCCCAAAAGAAGACCTTAAGGCCGCTCCGGCAGAGTTAGTGCTCGGCCAGCCGCTCTGCGTCCCTGGTGAATTTCTGCCTGAAGCTTCGGGTGCACCTTTTTTCCCCTTTTTGCCAGGAGAGCCCCTGACTCCAGCACCATTTCACCACTGTGTCCCCAAAGTATTTGTTCCGTCTGCTCTTAGGTCAGCCCGGTTTGTCTTTGTGCGTCACGATGCTCACCGCTCTCCCCTCCAGCCGGCATACGATGGCCCGTTTAGAGTGCTCGAACACGGTGAATAGAGTTTTCTGCTCGATATGGGTGGGCGAAGGGAGGGCATTTCAGTAGATAGGCTCAAACCGGCTCATTTAGTTCCAGGCGAGGACACCTGGTTTTCACGTCGCGGACGCCCTCCGAAACCTCCAGCCTCACCGCGGCATGCCAGGTTTGAGTGTCGCTCCCCCACTCAGGTCTCACCCGGGTCACCTGCCCGAATAACTTCACCTGCACCACCGAACGATGGTTTTCACCTTGACTTTCCTTCTGGGTGTTCTGGTGGGGCTGTATGGCGGGCACTAGGACCAGGCATCTCACCCAGCAGGTGCACAGGAGGGGGCGGGTTTATCTTACATATATTTCACTACATTTCTGTTTCAGTCAGATCCACTTGTTAGCCGTTGGAATAAAAACGTCTATGTTCAGTCTTGTGTCCTCCTTCCTCAACGGCTACAACACGATAACGTTTTTTTTTTTATTATTTTTTCTATGCTCCAGTTTGTAAATGTAAAGAAGGCTGACATGACATTTTAAACAAAACACTGTTCACTGTTGCCAATCAAATGGTGAATAAGCTACTGTCATGATGCCAAAAGAAATGTTAAATAATTTTGTCTTTTCTGGATTTTGGATGGGAGAAAGGTACGCATTACTCCCCATCCAAAACAGTAGAGTTGGGCGACCACTAATTAACTCTGAGAAGGTGATTGCAACCACCTGGGAATGGCCAATTGCCGCTGGGACCCGATTGGCCAGAAGCTCAGGTGAAGCACCTTTAAAGCCAGACTGAGTGAGTCACTTCGAGGAGGAAGAAGAGGAACAAAGGACAACCTGGAGAGCAGTGTTACCTGGGGTCTGCCGAAAACTGATATCAACTTCAAATAAAGAAAACTCACAATATTCCTGCATCTGGCTGAGCGAACTTTTATCAACTTTCCACCTGCTTGCTGTCTCGTCGCACGACAGCTACTCTGTAGAGTTAATGTTTGTAAATCTGACTGTGATGACGTCAGTGTCTCACCAGCCATGAACCTCATCGCACGACACTACTACTCACTACCTCTTAATTTGTTTCACCACACCCCGCCATCCTCACGCATCCGTGTACTGACCGGACCCACGCGGAGCAATTGTTCCACAGCATGTCCACGCAGTATATTGCATATGCTGTGGCGCAGTCAAACACAAAAATAGATTTTTATAATAACACCATTATAGTAATAAAAAAGGAAGTTGTTTTCCAGTGTAGACACTAATAGACAGTAGTGGATGTTGCCGCAAGACAGCTGGGAGAGGCTCCGGCACACCTGTGACACTAGTCATGATAAGCGGCTCAACTGATGGATGGATGGATGGATGGATGGATGGATGGATGGATGGATTAGGCTGGTTTGGGATGGTGGGATGCACTGCAATACCTTTCAAACATGCTTGGATCCCCCCCTCCATCATGAATGTTTATCAGCATCTTCTGAAGAAATGTGCATAAAAAAAAAATGCGCACATTGGGATTACCGATATATGTAATTATAAAGCCACTCAAAATGGGAGAGCCACAAGTGGGGGTTATTAGATTACTTTTCACAAAGAACCCAATTCATTCATTGTTGTTTACAAAAAAAAGGTTGTTTTGTATAAAACAGGAAGTTGCCTTGATGTATTCCAATTTAGTGAGTCTATGAAATTTCGACACAAATTAGGTTGCTTTTAACCCAGCCGGTAATTAGAAACAAGTTTGGCAGTGATAATAATAAAGAATCCTCCCTATTGTAATAATAAACGATCACATAATGTAATGATGAGATTTCATACAGTTTCTCAAAAGGTCACCATCTTGTGGGTCCCCCTTTACCTCCACTGGCTCATTAAAGAAAACTACAGTATTTTTCCCCCTACTCAGTGGAAAGTCACTGACAAGTCGCTTCAAATTCCTGCAAGACAGTTATGATCTCTGCCCAATGGGCTGATGAGACAGATTGTTCTGTTCCAGATATTTCATTTGGCTTTACACATACACCACCACAAAGACCCGTAACTAAAATAATCGTGCTTCTGAATTTTAGCCTTAAATGAAAGGGGTTCGTAACCTTTTAGAAATTTGAACTATTTTTAACGGGAAACTGTCACGTCCTGCTCGAGGAGTGGTGACAGGACTCTAGGGACAAAGAAAAAAATAGTAAGGGGTTGGATCCGAAATACACGGTGGAGACGATAAGTTCAAGAAAAGGTTTTTTACTAGCTTTTACCATAGACAGTTAGCGTAGCAGGAGGGGCTCCAACCCTGTATGGTGGGGCCCTCCCACGATATGGAAGGGTCATGGGTGCTGAGCACGTTGCAGGAGGGCATGAGCAGAAATTGGCGGTGTTCGACATGGTTACCCAACAGCCGGCGTTTAAGAGGTGCGGTGATGCGAGTAACCCTGGCTAACAGTCGGCCGTCAAGGTCAAGAATCTCTTGAGGGATTTTTAGGTTCTCCAAGTCGCAGCCCAATGTCACGGCCAGTTGGGGGTCGATGAAGCACCCATCTGCCCCCGAATCCACTGGCGGCCGTATTGCCTGGGAGTTGGACGGGCCAATTAATTCGCCGTCCAACTCCACGCGCGGAACGGGTGCCCTGCTCACCGCCTCCAATGGTCGCCACGGTCGCTGTTTAGACGGGGACTTACAGGTGCTGGAGGTCTTCGGCGGAGGGCCTTGAGTGCGACGAACCGCGGGGTTGGCACGATCTGTCCCGCTCCCCATCTGCATCGGCTCAGGGGACCGCTCCTGGCGTCGCGACCGCTCGTTGCCGCCGGGTGTGGTCGTCCGCTGCTTGCTTCCGGGTTCGCTGGGCCGCTGGGTACCTTGCTCCCGCTGCCTCTCCCGGAAGCGATGGTCCAGGCAGATGACTACATCGCATCTCGCTGAGGGTGGGGCCAACGCCGCGGGTGGTCAACTCGTCTTTGAAAGCGGCGCTCAGTCCGCGACGAAACACTCCTCTAAGCGCTCGATCGTTGGAGCCACTCCGGACAGCCAGGATGCGGAAGGCAATGGAGTATTCAGCGGCCGAACGCGTTCCTTGCACGCAGTTGTGGAGGAGTCCCTCCGCCTCGCACTCTGGGTCCGGGTGGTGGAATACTTGGCGCAGCTCGGCCACAAAGTCCGGGTAGGAGAAGCATAGTTCAGGCTCGCACTCCCGGACGGCCAACATCCAGGACTTGGTTATGAAGGCTACCTTGGCCTCATCGCCAACGTAGGCGGAGGGTTGGTTATGAAGGCTACCTTGGCCTCATCGCCAACATAGGCGGAGGGTTGTTCGAAAACCAGCGAGCACTGCATCAGGAACTGAGCACAGCGCCCGGGTTCACCTGCGTAGCGTGAGGGATGCGGTAGTGGAAGCTCGCGCCTACTCATAGGAGGGGAGGAAGGCGTGTCTCAACCTCCTGTAGGCGTTGAGCCAGCGTGGACACGGTATGGTGGACTTCCGAGACCGCTTGCGCCAGCTGGCTCGAACGCTCCGCCTAATGGGCTAAGGCGATATGAACTTGTCTCCACCGGTGAGATCCATGGTTGGCCGGTGTATTATGCCACGTCCTGCTCGAGGAGTGGTGACAGGACTCGGGGGTAGAAGAAAAATAGGAAAGGGTTGGATCCGAAATACACGGGGAGACGGCGCTAAGGAGGATATGACAGAAACATATTTCTTTTAATAACTGGATGAAAATTCTTTGCAAAGTGTTTCACAACACACAATTGACAACAGCACATTCATTTTTAAACTGCATCATAACATCTGTCTGTTGATTTTTTGGGGAATCCTGCTACGGATTCCATTTAGGAGCCTTGGAACAGTATCAGGCCTTCTTTGCAGCAGTGCAAGTTACGGAAAATTGCTATCCGGCTGTCAAACCTTTTGGAGTTGAACAAGATAGGGCGAGACATAAGTGAAAGTGGAAAAATTCTGCATCAGAATAAAATCCGCAGCAGGTGACAAAATTGGCAAAAGAACAATGAGCAGATGAGCACTCTGTTATAAGGTCGGCATTATGGCTGGACTGACGCTGCATGGTTCAACTGACACTATTCCATTGCTTTGCTCTGCAGTGGCACATTTGGGGAAATGCTTCATGGCAGCAAAAAGTTACAACAGGAATCGGATGTCTTAAAATAGGAATTAGGCCTCTTCCAATTGTGTATTAACAAAATATCTGCCACTGTGACTCTTAAAAGGGAACGAAAAGCTAGCATTTCCTATGCAATAAACACATTGTTTTCCCACTAATCAACAAACATCGATGAGGTTTCTTCAGCCGTCATCTGTACAAATTTGAAGGTTTCGGATGTTTCGCCTCCTATCCAAGAGGCTTCGTCAGCGAACTAAAGTCTGACTGGTCGTATCGGCCCTATTTATATATCCCCAATGTCCAGACATGGCGGCGCCGGACACAGCTATGATAGGTCCCTACTCTCAGGTTGGGGGGAGCAGAGGACCACTCCCTGTGGTCCCAGTGATTGTTCCTACATTCCTGACTAACGACTGGCCTATTTGCCCCACTCCCACCGGTATCACCTCATCAGCATTACGAATGTTGCCTAACCTGTTTTGCCTAAGCAGGCTATTGTATGAACGATTCAAATTTAACCTCGCCCCACTAGACCGGTTTAATGAAGGATTTTGTTGTTTTATAAGAATCGCTTCTTTTACCCCCCTTTCAAACCATCTATGTTCTTTCGCTAAGATTTTAACCTCATTGTCATCAAATGAGTGGTTGCTAGCTTTTAGGTGCAAGTGTATTGCCGATTGAGGCCCACAAAGACAGGGTCTAACCAAGCATGCTTTTATGACTCCGGTTCCCAAGATACATTAGTTTACAGCCGCCTTGAACGATTCCCTCGGGATGGGCAAGTTATTTGACATTGTTCTGAGCATGCTCATTTGAATTGTTTAACTCGGCACTGGGATCGATGCATGCGAAACGCATGCATATGCTGCATGCGAAACGCATGCATATGCTGCATGCGTTCCATTAATCTGTCATAATTGTATGATGCCTAATGAGGGACGACGAAGTGTCCTTTACGCATAGCTACTGCAACTAAGCTAACGCTGTGGGTAGTTGCCCGTTGTTGGCCACGTGTGAACGTCAACACCAAACATTGGGAGGTTCTACTGAACATCCTTTCAACAGTATTCATAAACTGCCTTGATACAATTGTGCAACAGAAGGCATACCAATCAACAGGCATCGTAAACTATTATCCTAAACTACAAAGGTAAGTGGAGGATTCACAAAGAAAATGATCTTGGTTCAAATTGAACATCATCCTGAGGTTTACTTAATTAAATGCACATGTGCCATACCAACAAGCATTCACCGACTAAACTGCACTTGAAACACATGCAAATTGGGAGAATTGTGGTAAAATATCAATAATTAGTCAAGCGGGGCCTCCCCCTGATATGTGTGATGCCTCGCAGCTTTCACAGCGAGACTGCCTTCATAATGATTTATGTGGTTTGTTAATGTTTACGTGCTTGATTTGCATATGAATGTAAAATAAAGGCACATGCCTCGTGGCTTTACTTGTCTTTGCGAGTATGACTAGCGTGCTAATTGTTCATATGGAACTAGGTGTACAAGAATTAGGTCAAGTATAATGAGGTAAATAAACGTGTTGTTCTTCCCTATTGCAGTGAAATCCTTTCTTGATTAAAAAAAAAGCGAACATGATTTATTGGCACTGAGACTAATGTGACATGTCCACATTTAGTTCCTATCCCTTTATTACAGTCAACATCATAGCCCAAACACCAGAGTGGCATTTAAGACTCTAAGACATTCCATTCTTAGGGTGCGACTAAAAATGAGTGTACACCATCGAGCTGCCCTACTAGCTCTAAATAACTGCTAGGACGTTCAATTACCTAGGAATTTTGACGATCTAGTGGTCTGAACAAAACAAACGAAAATTCAGGTACGAAAGGAAACACAATACACTTGCTTTTAGCATCACGTTGCACTGCATGTGTTGCGCTCTCCACTATGGTAAGGGAGATACGGTGTTGTGGCATCCCGAAAAAACGTCTAGACTCAACAGTGGTTTCCTTCGAATGACAAGATGTAATGCAAACGTATGCGCACAACAACTTCCTGTCCAACCATGTAAATCGGTCTGACACGAAACACTAACCGAAGCAGACGTTCGTTGTTTAAATAAACATTTTCGATAGATATCATTTGTAAACCAATGTAACAATGCGAATGTAACCAAAATACTAAATAAGATACATTTCAACCTGTCACACATGTGCAAGAATTCACATAAACAAACATTCAGCCTTTATTATCGGCTCCTAAAATAGCTTCGAGACGTCTCAAATATGCAAACTGACGTATGTCATCGGCGCATGTAAAAACAAACACGTCTTGGGTTTTAAATGCGAACGTTTACTTAGCGTCAAAGACCAGCGAGTGTTTGAATGAACTTTACGAAATCAGAACGTTTTGCACATATATCTACACGAAATGAGGTCGTGATCGCCGACATAAAGAATATTTCATCTGCCAACGTGCTTACACATACGGCCTTTCGCGCATCAGGTTAGCAATTCAAAACAACCGCTTTTCCTTTAAAATTGCGTTTTAGTATCATGTTTGGTCATTCATTTTTTTGAGGGACAAACGATTTTAAATATACAAATATTAACATCAACACACCTGCAAGGAGAGCAGAGGCGTGTGCTGTGAGTAAGACTATTTCATCGACAATATGGAGCGTTATCACGCAAAATACCACATATATATCTACGCTAAAAAAATCGATACAAGACGCACAATTAGTAACATAAATTTAGTAATAATTTTTAAACTCGGTTGATGATATTTTTAATTCGTCTCCTTTTTATGTTCATTCGTTGCCATTTAATACGTAGATTCCAACTTTCAAAAATTACAAAACGCAGCAGAGGTTGCGGTTCAAACGATTCATTTTAACAGAAAAAAAGGATGCATGTATTGTCCAAATAACATGACAACATTATCGCACTTCCTAGAATAAATACATTGCTTTCTTTTAATCCAGTGGTACTCAAACTTTAACACAAACGACCACCGAAAAAGTGCTCTTAGTGTACCACCACCATTGTGATAAAGAAACAGTTTTGCAGTGTGCCCCGGTATTCATCGATAATGCGTCATTATAAACAACTGGTATACATGGTATGAACTTTATACTTGTCCTAAATATGAGGAAAATACTAAATCTTAAAATGTATTGCACACTAAAAATATTTTAAGAATCATGAAAAATAAAGTTCAATCTGATTAAACAACATATCTTACATTTAAAAAGTTAAATAAGAACTTAGACGGTGATACTTTTACTTATTACGAGGGTGACACCATGCACAACTAGTTGTACCCATGTAACCTGCATTGCATTTAACCTGTGGCGTCACAGGTGCGCACCGTGGCTTTGATCTCTTTGATGTGCGTCTTAGTCTGACACATTTCCCACGGTTGAAAATTGTATAAAAGCGCACCCGTCCTGGGACAGGAGTTCAGATTCATTCGGACTCAGACTCCGCCACATGCAACTCGCAGAGACCCACACAGTGTCGGACGGAGTTTCACAGCACGACTTGCTCGACTCCACGCCACGATCAAGCTGTGGGATACATGTGTGTCACTTCCCTGGGAGATTTTACAAATATCAATTAATTAACAAATATCAATACAAAATAAAGAGTAACATCTAACTCTTTAAACGCTTATACATGTGTTATGTTAAGGGGTCACTGTTACCCGTTTCCATTTTTGTGTTGATTAAAGCACCGGACATCCTTTTCCTTTCTTCAAAACCGTTGTAAAATATCCCAATGGGATAGAAAATATGTTGTCTCTTTTCAAGTATGTTTGTCACCTATTTGACTTACGTCTGAGTAAGCTCTCAGTCGTACAGGAGTGGTCCATCGATGAAAAGGTTTCTTCAGCCGTCATCTGTACTTCTTTGAAGGTGTCGGACGTTTCGCTTCTTATCCAAGAAACTTCGTCAGCAAACTAAAGTCTTACTGGTAGTTTAAGCCCTATATATATATCTCTACTGTCCAGACATGGCGGTGCCGGACTCTGCTATGATAGGTTCCTGCTCTCAGGTTAGGGGGAGCAGAGTACTACTCCCTGCAGCCCCACTGATAGTTCATATCATTGCACCGCCATGTCTGGACCTAAACTACCAGTAAGACTAGTTTGCTGGCGAAGTTTCTTGGATAAGAAGTGAAACGTCCGACACCTTCAAAGAAGTACAGATGACGGCTGAAGAAACCTTTTCATCGATGCACCTATTTGACTGTTTTGTGTGGATTTTTACATACGGGTAAAAATGACCTACAACATAATCAATGTGATTTTTTTTCCAGCATAATATGATGGTTAAGAATATTGATGACACACAGAAGGATTGTTTTGGCTTGGTTGTGTTTCAATAACAAAGACTGATGAAAAAACAGCAAACCTTATCAATTACAGGTACATTGATATATGGTACCCCTCCGCATGTTCTTTATGAGAAAAGGGCATGCTTACACAACATACAGTACCTGATGACAACCACAAAACAATGTCACAATACAAATGCTCACATGATTTTTCAACAGGAGAAATTTAACACACTGCAGTATAATCATACGGCAAACAAACCAGATACTTGGGTTTTATAGAGAGGATTTATTTGGTGCCGCTGATACTCTGCCACCGTGCTGCCCATGCACACAGAAACACACAGACACACACACACACACACACACACACACACACACACACACACACACACACACACACACACACACACACACACACACACACACACGTGTGTGTTCTATTTGAGGGCTGGACAGCACGCAACCCACCTCATGAGATGAGACTGTTTGACTCAATTTACGGTCACTCGCTTTTACTGGTTGCATAGCGAGTAAAAATCCCTGACTCTTCCCAATTTGCAGGCATTATAACTCCTAAGAGGTGATGCCAGGCGTGCAATCCCAAGGCACCATTGCAGGATCACGTTCGAATGACAGAGGTGCCATCAGCTCCACGCAACCTGCTACAGCTATGTAAGTACTGGTTGACTGTATGTTACTGCATTTGCCTGTTTTATGAAGTGACAGCACAGTGTTCAATTACTTTTACAAATAGTGTCAACCAGCTATGGATTGTATGGTACAAAATGTTACGATCCAGCATTGATTTGCAAGAGTAATATCCAAATTGTTGCCCTGATGACACAACAAAAAGCACAACTAAATAAAGAATTCATAAACAGCTGAAGGCATTTAAAGGCCGAGAAAAAGTAGCTTATTTAATAAAGCAAAAGTTTTAAGGACATTTACAGCAAAGTAAAGAAAAAAATAAGTCCTGTTTGAAAATTAAAAGACCATAATGTGCAAATGATACTTAAAAACGCTGAAAAGACTCAACTCAAAGGATACAGAAAAAAAGCATATCTTGTAACATTATTATTAACAACATCATGTATTAACAGGTACATGTTGTATAAGCATTTTACTTCCTAGCGCGTAGTAGCGCCTGAAAAACAAAAATCTTGGCCGCGTCTGCTTTTCAGCAAACCAAATTTAGATGGGAATATTTTGAGACAAAAGTTTCCTTGTTCAGTTTCATCTGTTTTGTGAACTTTCTAAAGTGGATTATGCACATACCATAGATTGTCCAGAATTTGAGAATTTTCAGTTAGTCAAATTAAGATGAACAGATGGAAGATCTCTTAAGTTGTTGCCTCCGGGTAGAAGGAAACTAAGCAGTGGAAGAACATCTTCCGGCTTTTAGGTGAAGCTATCTTAAGGGGAGCTCCCACTGGGTTTCCTGGCTTAAGTTTAATAAACACAATTCAAAGATCAGATACCGGGTCCTTTTTCGTTTTTTTGCAGTCTTCAATTTGCAAACAAAACCAAAGCAAAAACAAAAAACGTGACTCATTTAACAGAAACAGCAACACTGCCTTTTAGTGGATAGAGGAGGGGTGTACCTTTCCACATGTGAATGTTCAAACATGAATATAAATGTGCACCGCAAATTTATGTGAAAAAAAACACCAACCTTTCCATGAACATAAAAAGCAAGCAACATTCAATACTTTAGACTGCGAATTAATGTGTAAAAATAACAACATTTGTGGACTGAAGATGTGCCAGTGTTGCACAGGCAGTTTTGAAGTGACCATAAAAATGATTGTGATGCATCGTCGTCTTTTCAGCAATACAATGTTGGCGCTTATGAATGATAAGGGCTGATTTTGAGTATGTCACAAGAAGGTCTCATGCCATATTAACAGCGCTAGCACCGGCTTTTTAGACATGCCATATATTAAAACACTAACTGAAAAGATGGTTACAATGCTTAAGAAATTAAAAATCAGCATGTGTGATCTCTGCTTTAGATGTTAACTCAACAATAAATTGATTACATATAAGAAAATGCATCATTTTCACAACCATGACTGTTGCTACAACTTTTTATTCCTTGCAAATTTTGATTTTATTTATCTCATGAAAAAAATAATACAACTGCCACTTCGACTATTTACCAGTTGGTCTAATGTAGGATTAAATTATTCCTAATGGGAAGATGAGACACACTGTCACTACTTAAATAAACCAAAGCTCAAAGTTTAAAGTAAAAACGTGAACACCGCTGAGAACAAAATATTTTCACTATGGGAGACATTTGTAAATGTGTGTGCAGATCAGTGTAAATCTGTGTGGCGTATGCAACATTTTTTTCATTTTATTTACCACAGGAGCAAAATGATAGGAGTGGAAAGTTTAAAGACCAAGGAATTCTGGAGGGCTGTAGTTGCAGAATTCCTGGCCATGCTCCTGTTCTTGCTTCTCGGGGTGGGCTCCACCATCGATTGGCACTCAAAAACCTCAGATACAGGAGATGTATCGTCAACAATCCCAGCTGGATCGTCAGCAGTCACAACTGCACCGCCAACACCTGACCCCCAGGTCCGCATTTCGCTGTGCTTCGGCTTAAGCATTGCCACCCTGGTGCAATGCTTTGGCCACATCAGTGGCGGACACATAAACCCGGCTGTCACGGCGGCAATGCTCGTAACCAAGAAAGTGACCATAGTAAAGGCGCTGTTCTACTTGGTGGCTCAGTTAGCGGGCGCAATTGCAGGTTCCGGGATTGTGCAACTTGTCACACCCACGAACGTAAAGAACAGCAATACAGGCATTACTTTGGTGAGGACTCTGGATAATATACAGTAGGTTGTCTTTCTTTTAAAAATAATAATTGTTAAAAGTGTTTGCTCAGGTGAATGCAGACATGGGGGTGGGAAAGGGCTTCCTTGTGGAGCTGCTCTTAACATTCCAGCTGGTCTTCACCATTTTTGCCACATGTGACTCTAAACGCACTGACCTTGGTGGATCTGCTTCCTTGGCCATTGGATTGTCCGTAACGATTGGTCACCTATTTGGGGTGAGTAAACTAACAATAATTTGGTTGTAAAATGATGGTGAATTACAGGCAGCGAGGACACCAGTATTTTGCTGCTGTTATTCCGTGCAATGTATTTTCACAGTTTGGCAGTCATTCACTGCCAAAATTTATTCGGGAATTAAAGATATGACCGATAAAGCGCTAGCCATGGTCTCTGGCAGTGGTTTTTCTTTTCGATGGGGGGGCAGCATTTTCATTTTTTCCATGTTAGCGCTTTGTTCCAGCATCAGCTGTTGTTAAAGCGCTATGTAAACCAATATGTACAGTATGTATAGCATTGTATTTTGAATCTAAGGTTTCTAACACTGTATTGAATGTTTATGTAGTGCTCAAACTCAATATTCTGTGGGTCCTGGAATTCAAGTGACAATGACACTGGAGTGGACACATTTTGGCACATCTGGCAGTAAATGGGTTAACATTGAATAACACTGGGTGGTGTGGTATTTGTCCACATCTAGCCATCGATTACCAGACGCATTGCCTGCTGTCCCGTGGCCTCCTTGTTTTTACCATTCCTTGTATTTTACTTCAATTGTGTATTTTCTTGTGCTTCCAAATTTAGTCACAAATCCAACAACATGTGTGCGGCAATATTTGGTTTATCTGTGCCAAATGAAAACCTAGAGGGTTCAATTGTACCTCAGACGGAGCATTTTGATGTCTCGGTGGGGAAACAGATCAATACTGTCTGACGTTCTCTTCCTTATGTCTCGGCAGTCTTTTCTTCGCCAAAATGACATCCGACACCCTCACAGTTAGATCCATCCATTTTGCAGACCGATCTTCTCCTCATTAGGGCCATGGGTGATGCTGGAGCCTATCCCAGCTGTCTTCGGGCACTAGGCGGGGGGCACCATGAATTCGTTGCTAGCCAATTGCTGGGCACACAGAGACAAATAACCATCTACCTACGCTCACACTCGCACCGAGGGACAATTTGGAGCGTACAGCGTGCCGTGCATGTTTTTGAAATGTGGAAGAGACCGGGAGAAAACCCACGCAGGCCCAGGGATTACAGACGAACTCCACCCAGTGACGCTCGACTACCGGGCCGCCCTACCAGTTACTTTTAATGCAAGGCAATTAATAAAGTAGGGGAATGGAAGCGTGAAGCGGTAGAGATACTTGACAGAATATTCTGCTGTATACTGATGGAATGACTTTTAGAATCACGAGATTCTGTTCTTCTATTTAAACGATGACTAAAATAATTGTGAGTTGCAGCCATAAGGTTCTCAGTGAGTTGAGGGTTCTCGATGACCTCTCGACACTTGCAGACCAATTTCAAGTTTCTCCATTTTTTTCGTAGCAGCCTACATGAGTACTAAAATATTTTCACTTTGAGATCCCTCTGCCATCTTTCCTGTTGGTCTCAGCAAAACCTGTTATGGTGGCACCATGCCTATATTTATAACATGATAAATATAAATGTAGCACTCTTCAATCCAGATGTGTCGTCAGGGTAGTCAAGTGAAGCCCAGGACTGCCCCTTGCTGACCATTTTCTGTGTGTGAAGAGCTAAAGGACAGAGGGCCCGGGGACCAAATCTGGCCCGCCACATCATTTTATTCAGCCAGCGAAAGCAAACCAAACTTGTGAAATGTCATGATCCTTGCTAAAACCCAAACCAAAATTTCAAATTGTCCCACGTGACTGACTCTTTAATAGTGCTCGAGGTCTGGATGGCACTGCGTGTCTCTGGTAGTTTGTTGTCAATGGTGGGAACTGCCAAATCGTTCCACAAAGCTAAGAGCTGCTCTGCACATCTTCTCAGACCCTTGTGTCTCATCATTAATGAGATATTGATCTGCCCTTTTATGACCACAAATTATCATTTTAACAATACCAAGCTGTGTGACACTGCACTTCTGTGTGCGAATTCACACCCACGTGCCCATCTTTATTTGTAGTTATCACTGCATGGCAACCTGCCTCTGAGACCTTGCCAAAACACGCCTCGAATGCCCCTGTCCATCATGCTTCACGTCTCCATCCGACTCCACACCAGATTCAAATAAGCAGCTTATCAGCAAGCTTGGAGAGGCTCATCATTTGAATCAGTTGAGTTAGAGGAGGGAGACACCCACTGAATTGCTCAAATGATTTTTCTTTTCTTGTGTTGGAATATTCCGCATTATTGTGACGAGTAACTTTTGCCTTTTATGACTTTGCAGATTCCTTACACAGGAGCCAGCATGAACCCTGCTCGTTCCTTCGGCCCAGCAGTGGTCCTGACAAATTATACGAATCATTGGGTGGGAAAGCTTGATGATGTCCTAGAGCAGGCGTGTCAAAGTCATTTTTTGCCGCGGGCCACATTGTAGTTATGGTTTCCTCTCGAGGGCCGTTATGAATTTGGGGAACCCATTAGAATGTTTAAATCCCTTCAAATATTACATATAGAGCACACAGCAAATTAATGAATAACTCGTTTTCAAATCTGAAGTCAAGAATAATGACTTTTATTGTGGTTGACATCCAAAAATATGAAATTTTGGCTCAGATTTTAGCAATCATTATGGAATTTAACAAGTTTGATTTGCTTTCGCGAGCCAAAAAAAAAGATGCGGCGGGCCAGATTTGGCCCGCGGGCCTTGACTTTGACACCTGTGTCCTAGAGTTTGAAAGATTGGTTTAGATGGCATGAATGACACTATTGTCACATCCGGTTTATGAATGAGATTACCCTTGGCAAAGTTTGCTGACCATTCATTTACCCTACTCTTGTCCACTTTATGCTATGTGCTACAATACATTCAAAAAGTATAGAGACCCTGGATCATAATCTGGCCTAATTTGGGGTAAAAAAGATGCTGAGCGATTTCTCACAGATCTGCATGTAGTTGAGTTCTGCCAATTCACAGATTACAGCCTATTAAGTAACAACACAATCTATTTACCAGGTACAACATACAGTGATACTTCAGCGTACGAACGTAATTGGTTCCCAGAAAGTGTGTGTAAGGTGAAAAGTTTGTCTGCCAAACATTTATTTCCCATAAGAAACCGTTAAAATGAGAATGTCTGTTCCCAGGTCCCCATAAAACATAATTTTCTACTAAATAAGCCTTAAAACTACACAAACTATACCTTATTTTATGTATAATAAATGTGCCATTATATTGCTACTGTTTCTCAACGTCTTCTATTGCCTGAGACCGTTGCTTAGACAACACGGAAATACCCTTAGCCACACACGCACCCTTAATAGCTTCCTTGTTCTTAAGGATGGTAGCAATGATCGACTTAGCATAATGGTTCTGGGACGCTAAGTCACACAAATGCACACCTCGTTCATGTTTTTCGATGATCACCTTCTTCTGCTCGACCATAATTTTCTTTTGTGTTCTCTTCGTCTTAACACTAGCCTATGGCGGGGCCTTTTTCTGTCCCATAAGAGCAAAAGTAATCCACTTGATAACAAACCACGTCTGCACTCAAAGAAAGGGGGTGGCAACAACTAGTCCGCCAGCCACCGTGCCGCTGTTCGACCGTGTGGTTTGGTGTTCATCCGCCGAAAAGTAGTCTGCTAGCCCTTGCCGCTGTGTGGTTTGGTTCGTCCGCGGAAAACTAGTTCGTCAGCCAAGACTATACGCTCGCAAATTTAATGTTTGCGAGGCAAAAACTTCATGAGCTAAAGCGTTCGTAAACTGAGGTATCACTGTATTAACGTAGCTTCCATTTCTTCTTAGACTTTGACTCAGACAGGTTGGTTTTGGTATGGGAGCAAATAGCTTTTGTAGATGTGGTGTGCTTTCTTGGTTTTCATTTTACCTGTGTGGGGACTTCATGATTAAAAAAAACATGGATAAGATGTTAATACTTGTATTTTGTACCCCTCTCTAGGTTTACTGGATGGGGCCAATGGTGGGTGGTGTCGTCGCTGCTCTCCTATATGATTTCCTGTTTTGCCCGGACTGTGGCAAGCCAAGTCCAGGACAGGTGATTCCTAAGGACCAAACTGTTAACTACAAGGAGGTGGACAAGGACGGGCCAGGGTCCATGCAGCCAGTAAAAAAGAAGAAGAGGACCGATCGGAAAGACCCGCCGCCAACGAGGGAAGTGCTCTCCACTGTATGACGATCAGATTCGGAATGAGAATGTAGAGTAAGCTACTGTATGGACAGAATGACGACAGTTTTTGGCTTTCATCTTGAGTCCCCCGACCTTACACCTCCTATCACTTCAGATAATTCATTCTTGAATGTGTTTACCGCCCAAGAGGGTTTGTCCACTGAACAATTTTCATGACATGTTGCCATATCACTTTAATAGCAGCGGAAAAAGGCTGCAGTCCAAATGGTTATTCATGGTCCACCAATTTACGGAGGATCTTCATTAAGCAACAATGAACAAGTCAGGGCCTTATTTTAGAATTAGTGTCACATTTACTTCTGGTTAAGAGTAATACGACCCAACTAAAGGTAACTGTGGTAAGGTGGCCTACTCTTCTCTCTAATCGGTAGGTTTTCCACAATTGCCATATGTTAAGGCAATTCGCTATCAAAACATTTTTAAACATCTTTATTCCCTTTTGCATCATTTTGTTTTTCTTGGACTTCCTGATATGTCACATCCTGCCCGCCTTTACATGATGTCACATCCTATCCTTTATAAACGCTCTCCCAACACGTGCCATCTCTCTCTCTGGCCCTCTTCAACCGACCTCACAATATCCCTGCTGTCTACAAGATTAAAATAATCTTTTTTGTTCAACACCTCGGTTCCTGCTGATTTTATTACCATCTTCTAACACCGTGAAGAGCCATGAACCAGAGGGAACGATAATTTTAACCTATCACCATGTATTTACTGTACATTTGAACCCCGTTATTCAAAAGACATTGAGACCAGCCCGGCCCACAAATAGGCTATAGTTGATGCCCATTGAAATGAATTGGTTCACATATTAAAAAAGGCTAAGCATTCTCATATAAACCAGAAAAAGCTGAACATTCAATGCAGAGAAAGATTGACTTGACACTGCATTGAAAAAAAGCTCTTAACAATGGATGAAAAAAAAAAATCAATTGGGATAGCTGCCTCACAGTTCAGAGGTGCAGGATTTGATTCCGGTTCCAGCATTCTTGTGTGTGCTTTGCATGTTCTACTTGTGCCTATGTCCCCAGTAATTCAGTTTCTTCCCACATTCCAAAAACATGAAAGGCACGAACACTCTAAATCAGGGGTGTCAAACTCATTTCGCATCGTGGGCCACATATGGCCTCAGTAGATGTCAAGTGGGCCGAAGCATTAAAATTATACCGTCTATGCTATGTTCCTTTCCTTTCGGCTTTTCCCTTCAGGGATCGCCACAGCGAATCAATGTCCTTCATCTAACCCGGTTTTGTGCATCTTCTATAAACAACCAAAATACTGAAACTTGTTGAAAACACACCAAGCACAAAGGTTTCCCACACATCTCTGTAAAAAAATATGACGTGGTTCATTTTTCATTGAAAACTCTACACTCCTTATCTGCTTTTCTCCGTTTGGATAATGACATTTTGGCTAATAAGGGTGTTGAAACCGCGGTTGGAAAAGCACAACTCTGCTCCTAGTGGACAATCCTTGAATTGCACCTCATAAAAAAAAAAAAAAATGAATTCTGTGTCGTTCGTGCATTTTTCCACTTTTAAATTATCCTGCGGGCCTGAGCAAACCACCTTGGGGGCCGGAACCGGCCGGTGGGCCGTATGTTTGACACCCATGCTCTAAATTGTCCATAGGTGTGAGTGTGAATGGATGGATGGATGGATGGATGGATGGATGGATGGATGGATGGATGGATGCGTGGGTGGAGGGAGGGATGCGTGTGTAGAGGGATGGATGCGTGGGTGGAGGGATGGATGGATGGATGGATGGATGGATTGATGGATGGATGGAGGGAGGGAGTGAGGGAGGGAGGGAGGGAGGGAGGGATGTGTGGGTGGAGGGAGTGATGCCTGGGTGGAGGGATGGATGGATAGGTGAAAAAATATCAAGAAACCAGACTGAGAAACTGAGTTATTTAATGGCAGCACAAAATGTACCTAAAGTGAATGAGTGTCTTTGTTTTTAGTCTTGTTTTACAAAGATGATAAGTGATGGCACTGATCGATTAGTGAATTAACACATTACAGTCGATTGCTGATTTTTGCATAAGGTGCAAAATATCTGATGATCTGATCCAATCGTTCAGGTCTGTGTAAAGTTAATTTATCAGTGCATAGCCGTATGCTCTTGTGAAAAGATTTATATTTTTTTAATTTACACTGAAATAAGTGTACTTCATACTCGGAGAATATATGGTTATTGTAATAAATTTCATGCACTGGTTTACCAGTTTTACTCCATCATTGAATAAAAGATGGATGACTCGGTTGTTTAGCTTTTCATTTGGATTCAACTGTGGCATCATCTGTTCTGGAAATTGGTGCTGTGAATTTTATGGAATGTGATAATAAAGTTTTATCAAAATATTGACTACATAACTATCGACGCAATACATGAGAGACGAATAGCAACTTTTAGCTTTTGATGATCGACTACTCAAAATGTTTTGTCGGATGGGGGTGTGTGCTACAATTCAGACCTTTTGTAGAAGCAGGTAAAGCATAGAGCATACCCCTAACAATAAAAAAGTGCTTCACCTAGAATAACTTTTGCATGACTAATTTATTTTAAGTTTTCGTGTGAACTAAATCCATTGTGATTTGTTTCTCATCGTCATTGACACAAATTGATGTCATCACAACCCTACCTCAAAATACTCCCGTGCGCGTACACACACACTATCAAAAACACCCATGTACACGCACAGATACACGCGCGCACACGCACACACGCCCACAAACACGTGCGCGTACACTCAGAATGTGAAAACAGCGTCACATAGTGGTCTCGTGTAAAATAAAAGCTCACCTCGTGTTTCTCCAGGGGAGGGCGTCCACGAGCCTCCAATGAGCCCATTCCATGTCGCACTTTGATATACAGTACTTACAGTACAGTACAGTCTGAAGCGGCAGAAAGAAGCAGCCACTGGCTCTGGATGAAGAGGAAGGACCCTTGTTGGGCTCATAGGTCTCTTTCTCTCTCGCTCCCTATCTATCTATCTATCTATCTATCTATCTATCTATCTATCTATCTATCTATCTATCTATCTATCTATCTATCTATCTATCTATCTATCTATCTATCTATCTATCTATCTATCAGCTTGGTTTATCTATCTATAGTTTATATATCTCTCTATCTATCTATCTATCTATCTATCTATCTATCTATCTATCTATCTATCTATCTATCTATCTATCTATCTATCTATCTATCTATCTATCTATCTATCTATCTATCTATCTATCTATCTATCTGTCTATCTGTCTATCTATCTATTCATTCTATAACATCACGTCCAGTGTTTCATGATTCTTCTGTCCAGAGGGGAAGGAGTGACGATATCGGGAGAAGGATGCTGAGCCCTGAACTGCCAAGCAGGAGACCAAAACAAAGGGCAGAGGAGGTTTATGAATGTTGTCTAAGAGGACATGAAGGTTGCTCGGGTAAGAATAGGATGCACAACACCGGGTTAGATGGAGGACACTGATTTGCTGTGGCGACCCATGAAGGGAAAAGCCGAAAGGAAAAGAAGACAGTACAGTACTGTCCAACTCAAGACATGTGCAGCTAAGCCTGTGACTGATAAGGCCCATCTGACTATTTTGAAGTTATTTTCTCCAATATGCACGTCTGTTACACCACAGGCCTCCCTCATCTGCTTTTGATCATTTTAATTAATCGGAAATGTAAATATATGTGCTCTATCCCTCTGTGTGCACGTGTATACACACACACGCACATACATATATACAGTGATACCTCGGCTTACGAAAACTTTAGCTCACGAACTTTTCGCCTTCCGAACGTTAAATTTGCGAGAATATAATCTTGGCATAAGAACTATTTTTCGGGAAACACATGGAGCGCCACAATGAGTTCGTTCACGAACTAGCCGGTTCTTGGAGCTGGAGCTCTGAAGTGAACAAAGAGAGTAGTATCCTAACAAGGAGCTGAAAATGGCAGCAAACTTTTTTTGTCCTCTATTCCCACCAGTCTTCTTGAGTCGCACATGACACAGGAAAGTGAGACGACAGAGACAACAAAAGTGAAAAGGTGATAAAATAGAAAACACAGTGAAATTTGGACTCGTTTCAACATTATTTATAGTTCAAAGGCAGAGTGTAGACTGCAAGGTTAAAATATCCCATCAATCTAGCTCCACAAATAACCCGCACAAGCCATCTACAATTTGAAGAGAAAAGACAAGCAAGGGAACCAGCTATTAATGAAGGTTCACGTGTGTCTGCCTGCATCTGTTGCTGTTGCAATCAAAGTCAAAGTCAGCTTTATTGTCAAATATGCTAATATGCATGACATACAGCAAAGATGAAATTACTGTCCTCTCGGACCCAGCATGCAAAGCACTTATGACTTTAACAAACATAATAAACATGAAAACGCCAATTTGCCGGGAGAGGGGAGCCGCTGCGTGTTCACGCGCCGCCATCTTGGGAAAAACAAAAATAACAAATATGACAACACAAAGACACAGTCATTCATTTTTCAGGACTTGCTGTACCCTCTTTGTGATGACATGAAGCAGTTCTAGATGATAGAGGAGGGGATCAAAGCATCCATTTCAGCAGTGGATCAGGGACGTCATGGTGCGATGTGCACGTCTACTACAAGCTAAATGTTGAAAGCAAACACGAAGCTGTAGCATCCATTGACGAAAAGACATTGTCTCACATCTCCTGTCCCACATGAATCCGCTTCAATTCCAAGCCGCGACAGTTCCACACACGCATCGGCGCTCTGCGCTGACGCTCCTTTTTTCTTATTGCGGGCTCCTCAAGCCATGCATCCATCCAACCGCAGACTGACCAACAGCACGACCTTTCCGCTGAACAAAAGCTGTGAAGATGCCGCCCATTACAGGCGCAAAAAACACAATGGCCTCAGAGCTGTCCAGCGATGACAGTCAAATGGCTCCGACATTCCTCCGATTCAAAAACAGTACTGGCATATCCATGCTGCCGAAAAGGCGCAACCGCTCAGCACAGTCTTCTCCTTGATGATTGTCGTGGCCAAAAATGCTGAAAAACAATCCATATCCGTTCCACACGATGCACAACAACATAAAGTGACAAAAGAAAACACAATAACAAGACAAAAACTACAAAAAAGCAAGGCTCATGAGAGCACTTGCTGATGGCTGCCTACTCAGGTGCCATCTTGGAAAAAAAAAAAATATATATATATATATATATATACATATCAGAACTTCTAAGATGTACAACCCAGAGCTCCTTGAGACACTTTATGCAAAAAGCTATCCATTCCATCAATCCATCAACGACCATCACAAAGGTAAATAAAATGACTTTATTATATGGTACAGTTTATTTCTTTCATTACAATACAATAGCACATTTATTATACATAAAATAAGGTGTATTTTGTGTAGTTTTAAAGGACAACCGACGTCTCCGGGTCCATAATGTGTAAAATGGCTTCAAATGACTTCTACTGAGAGTATTTTACAAAGATTCCACCGCATATAGCTATATTTTGCGTTTTAAGACTCGCGCTGAATATTCAGGAAGTCTTGTTTTTGAGTTGGTGACGAGTCCGTACGTGACGTCACTAAAGGACCGCCCTTTACCGTAAAAAGTCAAAGTCAAAGTCAGCTTTATTGTCAAATATGCTAATATGCATGACATACAGCACAGATGAAATTACTGTCCTCTCAGACCCAGCATGCAAGGCACTTATAATTACTTTAACAAACATAATAAACATGAAAATGCCAATTTGCCGGGAGAGGGGAGCCACTGCGTTTTCACGCGCCGCCATTTTGGGAAAAAATAAAAAATAAAATAAATAACAATTATGACAACACAAAGACACAGAGTCATTCATTCTTCAGGACTTGCTGTACCCTCTTTGTGATGACATGAAGCAGTTCTAGTTGAAAGAAGAGAGGATCAAAGCATCCATGTCAGCAGTGGATCAGGGACGTCATGGTGGAATTTGTACGTCTACTACAAGCTAAATGTTGAAAGCAAACACGAAGCTGTAGCATCCATTGACGAAAAGACATTGTCTCACATCTCCTGTCCCACATGAATCCGCTTCAATTCCAAGCCGCGACAGTTCCACACACGCATCGGCGCTCTGCGCTGACGCTCCTTTTTTCTTATTGCGGGCTCCTCAAGCCATGCATCCATCCAACCGCAGACTGTCCAACACCACTGACATTTCCGCTGAATAAAGCGGGGCTGTGAAGAAAAAAAGCACAGTCTCCTCCTTGATGATTGTCGTGGCCAAAAATGCTGAAAAACAATCTGTATCTGTTCCACGTGACGCACCACAACATAAAGTGACAAAAGAAAACACAATAACAAGACAAAAACAAAAAAAGCAAGGCTCGTGAGAGCACTTGCTGATGGCTGCCTTCTCAGGCGCCATCTTGGGGAAAAAAACGCATTGTAGCGTTCCTTCCATCACGTCAATGTATTTTGCTGTACTTGTTTGGTCTGTGTGTCACGTTTTGCGAGGTGGCGATAGCGGGTGCGGATCCCAAAAAGCAGGCAGGAGGGAGCAGGAGGTTGTTTGACAAATTGTATTAAAATAAAGGTCAGCAGGAACCAAATGTAAAACATCAAAATCATCTGAACAGAAAAAATACAAAGTATCAAAAAAAGACCGAAAGTAAAAGTCTGCCAAGGTTAAACAAACACATGCACAGCATACACAATGCATGCAACAAACATGCAGCAAACAATGAACTGACACCGCTGGTCGTGCCGGGTGATTAAAGAAACCAGCATCTGCGAGGCTGCAGGCAGGGCTGACGTCGATACCCGTTGGTCGCCAATCTGATCGGGACGACCACCACCCGTGCAGGTGCAGGCGGGGCCGAGAGCGCCCCCCGTTGGTCGTCAACCAGATCATGACAGTACCCCCCCTTCAAGGGGCTGCTTCCAGAAGTCCCAACAGTCTCCCAAAAGGTCCACTCGCCAGGGAACAATGGTGGAGACGGCAACCGCTGCCTCTCCAGCATACGACGGGCGGCGGCCTGATGGGAACGGGACTCGGCCTGGGGTGGACGAAGACGCGGCACGGATCGTCGTGGGCGTGAGTGCGATCCCTCGCACATTCACGCGACGGCGTATGGCTCAACGTGGACGTCGAACTGCCAGGCGCAGAATGGCACCCCGTATGGCCGTATGGGACCAGGTCTCGGCCGGACGCCGACGTGGGCGTGAACAGCCCGGCACCGGGGAAACAAGACCAGTCCTGAGCCGCTCCGGGATCCAGCGGTGAGTGGGGTCTCGGACTGACGTTGACGCGGACGTTGCACTGCTCGTTGTGGATGAGACTCAATTCGTCATGCACGACGACAGCGTGGCTGGACGTGGGCGTGCACTGCCAGACACCCAGTGTCACCCTGGACGGCCACCTGGAAGGAGGTCTCGGCCGGACGTTTACGTGTACGTTACGGCTCGTCGAGTGACGCAATTCAAACTCGACGAGGCTTGGGCTAACATGGACGTAGCATTGCCAGGCACAGGGTGAAAATGAGACGCGTCCGATGTACCTGCGGAATCCGATGGTTGGTCGATTCAATCTGTCCCGGTTTTGCGAGGTGGCGATGGCGGTTGCGGATCCCAGAAAGCAGGCAGGAGGGAGCAGGAGGTTGTTTGACAGATTGTATTAAAATAAAGTTCAGCAGGAACAAAATGTAAAACATCAAAATCATCTGAACAAAAAAAATAAAACGTATCAAAAGAAGACCGAAAGTAAAAGTCCGCCAAGGTTAAACAAACACATGCACAGTATACACAATGCATGCAGCAAACAATGAACCGACACCGGATGGTCGTGCCCGGTGTCCTTTTAAGTGTCAGTGATTAAAACGACCAGCACCTGCGAGGCAGGGCTGACGTCGCTACCCGTTGGTCGCCAATCTGATCGGGACGACCAGCACCTGTGCAGGTGCAGGCGGTGCCGACAGCGCCCCCCGTTGGTCGCCAACCAGATCATGACACTGAGGACCTCGTGTTGCACCCAAAAGCCGCCAGGAGGCCAGAAGAGGGCGTCCAACCGCCATATAAGGAATTTATCAGCCTGTGGAAACGGAGGTGGCCACAGGAGGTCGCCATTTTGTGCCTCTTTTTTTGGATGAGAGATTTTCCCCCAACGTTGCCTCAAAATGGCGCATAGAAATTCTTTAATCGATTGCAAACATGTATGCCTTCCTCTTCAGAACTACTTGAATCATATTCAGCACTGGATGTGGAACAAGAAAGCATATTCTCTGAATCTGAAGCCATTGTTTTGATTCACTAGCAATGCAAGACATCTTGCCGTGACGTCACGAACTGGGGGCGGGACTTTCTGAAAATTCCCAATTCACAGCTCAATTTTTTTGCAGAATTTTGCAGACATTTTAATATGGATTTGGACACTAATAATATTGGTGTTTTGCATTTGACTAAAAATATCATATGCATGTTTTGGGTATTTTAGATGCTATAAAACGTTTTTCTGGTGTCAGTTAAAAACAAAAAGTGACGTTAGTTGTCCTTTAAGGCTTATTTAGTTCAAAATTATGTTTTATGGTGACCTGGGAAATTAATGGTAAGGTATCACTGTATATATATATATATATATATATATATATATATATATATATATATATATATATATATATATATATATATATATATATATATATATATATATATCCCAAATCCAGTACCCTGAGACTGTACACAAGCCGTAATGAAGGAGGCCGGGGACTAGTGAGTGTGAGAGCCACTGTCCAGCATGATACATCCAAGCTCCATGAATACATCAAAGAGAAGGCTCCAACGGAATATGTACTCAGAGAATGTGAGGAAAAGCCCCTACACGGGATGTACCACCAAACCATAATTGAAGTGGCTGATCTCAAGAAGTCCTATCAGTGGCTAGCGAGGGCTGGCCGAAAGGACAGCACAGAAGTACTCATCCTGGCTGCTCAAGAGCAGGCCCTGAACACCAGAGACATAGAGGCACGGATATTCCACAACAAGCAAGACCCAAGGTGTAGGTTGTGCAAAGAAGCACCTGAGACAATCCAACATATAACTGCAGGGTGTAAGATGCTGGCAGGGAAAGACTCCATGGAGTGCCATAGCTTTGGTCTTGACGGGATCGGCCCGAAGTTGGCCCTGCTCCACGATGAACCCTAGAAAAGACAGAGAGCGGACGTGGAACTCGCACTTCTCTGCCTTCACATAGAGCCGGTTTTGCAGGAGCCGCTCCAGGACCCGTCGGACATGCTGCCGGTGTTCTTCTGCGGATTTAGAGAAGATAAGGATGTCGTCCAAATAAGCAAAGACAAATACGTTGAGGAAATCCCTGAGCACATCATTGATGAGGCTTTGAAATACGGCGGGAGCGTTGGTGAGTCCGAACGGCATCACCAGGTATTCAAAATGCCCCAAGGCTGTTTTGGTTGGATTGGATTGGATTTGCCTTTATTAGTCTCGCAATGGAGAAATTTACATTTCACAGAAGCAAAGTTATGAAAGTTTTGAATGCAGTCTTCCACTCGTCCCCCTCTCTGATGCAAACCAGATGGTATGCGCTACGCAAATCAAACTTAGTGAATATGGTGGCCGATTGGAGGGGCGCGAAGGCCGAATCCATGAGGGGGAGAGGATATTTGTTGCGGATGGTGATGTCGTTCAGACCCCGGTAATACATACACATAGACGCAGGGACTTGTCTTTCTTTCCAATAAAGAAGAACCCCACGCCGAGCGGAGAACTTGATGGTAGGATGAGTCCCGCCGCGAGGGAAGAGTCAATGTATGTGCACAGGGCTTCTTGTTCTGGGTGAGAAATGTGGTAAAGTCGGGAGTCCAGTACTGGAGTCCCTGGCTGCAGTTTTATGGTGCAGTCATACGGTTGGTGGGGTGGCAGTGATTGCGCGCTCTCCTTGTTGAATGCCTCCCGCAGATCGTGGTAACAACACGGCACACCCTCGAGACAGATCTCTTTGGGCGAGCCGCCACGGGAGGGGTCTCGCCCTGCCGTAGCCGACTGCAGACAGCGTAACAGTAGGGGCTCCAACCCCGTATGGTGGGGCCCTCCCACGATATGGAAAGGTCATGGGCGCTGAGCCAGGGGAGGTCCAGCACGAGAGGCACGTTACGAGAGGGCATGAGCAAAAACCAGCGATGTTCGACAGCCGGAGTTTGAGTGGTGCGGTGACTCGTGTGACCCTGGCTAAAAGTCGGCCGTCAAGGTGGAGAATCTCCTTGGGGATCTTAAGTTCCTCAATGCCGCAACCCAATGACGCTGCCGGTTGGGGGTCGATAAAGCACCCGTCCGCCCCCGAATCCACTAACGCCCGTATAGGTTGGAAATTGTACGGGCCAATTAATTCATCGTCCAACTCCAACTGCTTGACGGGCGCCGTCCTCGACACCTCCGACGGGTGCCGCGGTCGCCGTTTAGACGGGGATTTACGGTTGCTGGAGGTTTTTGGTGGAGGGCCGTGAGCGCGACGACCCCCGGCACGATCACTCCCGCTCCCCATCTGCATCGGCTCTGGAGACCCCTCCTGGCGTCGCGCCTGCTCGTTGCCGCCGGGTATGGTCGTCCACTGCTTGCTTCCGGGTTTGCTGGTCCTCTGGGTGCCTTGCTCCCGCTGCCTCTCCCGGAGACGATGGTCCAAGCAGATGACTACATCGATCATCTTGCTGAGGGTGGTGCCAGCATCGCAGGTGGTCAACTTGTCCTTGAGAACAGTGCTAAGTCCGCAACGAAACACTCCTCTCAGCGCCCGATCGTTGTAGCCACTCCGGGCAGCCAGGATGCGGAAGGCGATGGAATACTCAGTGGCCGAACGCGTTCCTTGTGTGCAGTCATGGAGGAGTCCCTCAGCCTCGCACTCTGTGACTGGGTGGTGGAACACTTGGCGAAGCTCGGCCACGAAGTCCGGGTAGGATAAGCATAGTTCGGGCTGGGACTCCCGGACGGCCAAGACCCAGGACTCTGCCTGGCCCGTGAGCAGTCTGGTAATTAATTCAACCTTAGCCTCATCGCTAACGTAAGCGGAGGGTTGTTGCTCAAAAACCAGTGAGCACTACATCAAGAATTGAGCACAGCGCCTGGGTTCGCCTGCGTAGTGTGAGGGGTGCGATAGGGAGAGCTCGCACATGACCGAACAGCGCTCCAGCTGGCGCTACCTTCCACACCCCCTCTCATTGAATGCACACGTCGATTGCCTCCTTGGAGCTTTTTGCTGATAATTTTACTATTATGCGACCAAAAAAAAAAAAAAAACACCACAGGCTCGTCTTCAGCCCAAGAAGACACAAAATAAAATCACCGTCGCTGAGAAAAAGGAGATCATTGAAAAACACGAACGAGGTGTGCATTTGTGTGATTTAGTGGCCGAGCACGGCTATGCTAAGTCAACCATTGCTACCATTCTCCGGAACAGAGAAGTTATCAAAGGTGCGTCTGTTGCAAAAGGTGTTTCCATGCTCTCAAAGCGATGGTCTCGGGCAATCGAAGAAGTTGAAAAACTTCTGTTAATTTGGATTAACGAAAAGCAGCTATCCGGTAACAGCTTGAGTAAAGCTATTTTATGCGAGAAAGCACGGCTAATTCACACCGATATCGCCATGCGCCAACCTGGAGGTTTGGCCCTTATTGAGGATTTTAAAGCCAGCAACGGAAGGCATTGGTAGAGATACTAGAGGTGCCAAAACATCAGCTGCTGGTTGACAGGACAGTCGCACAAGACTGCAGGTCCCGACATCCCAACCTGTGCACAGCCTGGATTGATTACAAGAAAGAATATGACTCGATGCCACACACATGGATCACTGAATGCTTGGAGTTGTATAAGGTCAACACGACCCTGAGAGCCTTCGTTGCAAACTCAATGAGGGTGTGGAAAACCACACTTAAAGCCAATGGCAAGCCACTAACGCAAGTGTCCATCAAACGTGGCATATACCAAGGTGATGCACTCTCCCCACTGCTGTTCAGCATAGGACTGAAACCCCTCAGCCAGATAATCGCCAAGACAGGCTGTGGATACCGCCTCAGAAATGGAGCTATGATCAGTCACCTCCTCTACATGGATGACATAAAGCTGTATGCTAAGAGCGAAAGGGACATAGACTCCCTGATACACAAAACCAGGATCTACAGCAGTGATATTGGGATGTCATGCGGGCTGGAGAAATGTAGTCGGATGATGACTAAGAGGGGCAAGGTAGTCCACACTGAAGGGGTCTCACTCTCTGAAGGAACAATAGCAGAAATTGAAAACTGCTACAAGTACCTTGGTATACCACAGGCCAATGGCAACCTCGAACTAGCAACAAGGAAAGCGGCTATGACCAAATACCTCCAGCGGGTGAGGCAAGTCCTCAGAAGCCAGCTCAATGGCAAGAACAAGTACCTGGGGCAATAAACAGCTATGCCCTACCAGTGGTCAGATAGCCTGCAGGAATAATAAGGTGGCCAAAGGAAGAGATTCAGACCACAGATGTTCCTCAGCATGCATGGAGGGTTCCATCCCAAGTCCAGCACCCTGAGACTGTACACAAGCCGTAAGGAAGGAGGCCGTGGACTAGTGAGTGTGAGAGCCACTGTCCAAGATGAAACATCCAAGCTCCAGGAATACATCAAAGAGAAGGCTCCAACGGATGATGTACTCAGAGATTATCTCAGACAATAGGGAACAGAGGATGAGGTGCTGGAAGAGAGACAATCATGGGAGGAAAAGCCCCTACATGGGATGTACCACTGAACCATAACAGAAGTGGCTGATCTCAAGAAGTCATATCAGTGGCTAGAGAGGGCTGGCCTGAAGGACAGCACAGAGGCACTCATCCTGGCTGCTCAAGAGCAGGCCCTGAACACCAGAGCCATAGAGGCAGGGATATACCACACCATGCAAGACCCAAGGTGTAGGTTGTGCAAAGAGGCACCTGAGACAATCCAACACATAACTGCAGGGTGTAAGATGCTGGCAGGGAAAGCCTACATGGACCGCCATAACCAGGTGGCTGGCATAGTCTACCGAAACATCTGTGCGGAGTATGGACTGGAAACCCCAAGGTCAAAATGGGAAACACCTCCCAAGGTGGTGGAGAATGACAGAGCAAAGATCCTGTGGGACTTCCAGATACAGACCGACAGGATGGTAATGGCCAACCAACCAGATATCGTGGTCATAGATAAAGGGGAAAGGAAAGCCGTTGTCGTGGATGTAGCGGTCCCGAGTGATGGAAACATCAGAAAGAAGGAACATGAGAAAATGGAGAAATACCAAGGGCTCAGAGAGGAGCTGGAGAGAGCCTGGAAGGTAAAGGTGACAGTCGTGACCCCCAAACTCGACGAGTGGTTGCAACAGATCCCGGTAACAACATCGGATATCTCGGTCCAGAAAAGCGCAGTGCTGGGAACAGCACGGATACTGCGCAGAACCTTCAAGCTTCCTGGCAACCCGAGCTAAAATGGGGGACAGACACCACCCATGAGGGGTGAGACGAGGATATATATATATATATATATATATATCCATCCATCCATCCATCTTCTGCCGCTTATCCGGGGTTGGGTCGCGGGGGCAGCAGCTTCAGTAGGGAAGCCCAGATTTCCCTCTCCCCAGCCACTTCTTCCAGCTCGTCCTGGCGGATCCCGAGGCGTTCCCATGCCAGCTGGGAGACATAGTCTCTCCAGCGTGTTCTGGGTCGTCCCCGGGGTCTCCTGCCAGTGGGACATGCCCGGAACACCTCGCGAGGGAGACGTCCCGGGGGCATCCTAATCAGATGCCCGAGCCACCTCATCTGGCTCCTCTCGATGTGGAGGAGAAGCGGCTCGACTTTGAGCCCCTCCCGGATGACCGAGCTTCTCACCTTATCTCTAAGGGAGAGCCCGGACACCCGACGGAGAAAGCTCATTTCGACCGCTTGCATCCGGGATCTCGTTCTTTCGGACACAACCCATAGCTCGTGACCATAGATGAGGGTTGGGGCGTAGATCGACCGGTAGATTGAGAGCTTTGCTTTTTGGCTCAGCTCCTTCTTCACCACGACAGATCGGTACAAAGTCCGCATCACGGCAGACGCCGCACCGATCCGCCTGTCGACCTCTCGATCCCTTTCACCCTCACTCGTGAACAAGACACCCAGATACTTAAGCTCCTCCACTTGAGGCAAAATCTCCTCCCCGACCCGGAGAGGGCACTCCACCCTTTTCCGACTGAGAACCATTGTCTCAGATTTGGAGGTGCTGATTCTCATCCCAGCGGCTTCACATTCGGCTGCGAAACGCTCCAGCGAGAGTTGGAGAGCTCCACTTGAAGGCCCCAACAGTACAACATCATCTGCAAAAAGCAGAGATGCTATACTGAGGCTACCAAAACGGAAACCTTCAACGCTTCGGCTGCGCCTAGAAATTCTGTCCATAAAGGTTATGAACAGAATCGGTGACAAAGGGCAGCCTTGGCGGAGCCCAACCCTCACTGGAAACGATTCCGACTTACTGCCGGCAATGCGAACCAGACTCTGACATCGGTCATATAGGGACCGAACGGCCCGTATCAGCCGCTCCTGTACCCCATACTCCCGAAGTACCCTCCACAGAACTCCACGAGGGACACGGTCAAACGCTTTCTCCAAGTCTACAAAACACATGTAGAGTGGTTGGGCGAATTCCCATGCGCCCTCGAGGACCCTGCTAAGGGTGTAGAGCTGGTCCACTGTTCCGCGGCTGGGACGAAAACCACACTGTTCCTCCTCAATCTGAGGCTCGACTTTCCGACGGACCCGCACCTCTAGGACCCCTGAATAGACCTTTCCAGGGAGGCTGAGGAGTGTGATCCCTCTGTAGTTGGAACACACCCTCCGGTCCCCCTTTTTAAAAAGGGGGACCACCACCCCGGTCTGCCAATCCAGAGGCACTCTCCCCGATGACCACGCAATGTTGCAGAGGCGTGTCAGCCAGGACAGCCCCACAACATCCAGAGCCTTTAGGAACTCCGGTCGGATCTCATCCACCCCCGGGGCCTTGCCACCGAGGAGCTTTTTAACCACCTCGGTGACTTCAGTCACAAGGATCGGAGGGCCCACCTCGGAGTCCCCAGACACTGCTTCCTCCAAGGAAGGCGTGTTGGTGGAGTTGAGGAGGTCTTCGAAGTACTCTGCCCACCGGTTCACGACGTCTCGAGTCGAAAGTCAGCAGCGCCCCACCCTCACTGTACACAGTGTTAGTGGTGCACTGCTTTCCCCTCCTGAGACGCCGGATGGTGGACCAGAATTTCCTCGAAGCGGTCCGGAAGTCGGCTTCCATGGCCTCACCGAACTCTTCCCATGCCCGTGTTTTTGCCTCGCCGACCACAGAGGCTGCATTCCGCTTGGCTAGTCGATACGTGTCAGCTGTCTCAGGAGTCCCACAGGCTATATAAGCCCGGTAGGACTCCTTCTTCAGCTTTACGGCATCCCTTACTACTGGTGTCCACCAGCGAGTACGGGGATTGCCTCCACGACAGGCACCAACCACCTTACGGCCGCAACTCTGATTTGCCGCCTCAGCAAGGGAGGTACGGAACATGGTCCATTCGGACTCAATGTCCCCCACCTCCCCCGGGACATGTGTATAGTTCTGCCGGAGGTGGGAGTTGAAACTCCTTCTGACAGGGGATTCTGCCAGACGTTCCCAACAAACCCTCACAACACGTTTGGGTCTTTCAGGTCGGACTGGCATCTTCCCCCACCAACGGAGTCTACTCACCACCAGGTGGTGATCAGTTGACAGCTCCGCCCCTCTCTTCACTCGAGTGTCCAAAACATGAGGCCGCAAATCCGATGATACAACTATAAAGTCAATCATCGAACTGCGACCAAGGGTGTCCTGGTGCCACGTGCACATATGGATACCCTTATGTTTGAATAAAGTGTTTGTTATAGACAATCCGTGTTGAGCACAGAAGTCTAATAACAAGACACCACTCCTGTTCTGATCGGGGGGGCCATTCCTCCCAATCACGCCCTTCCAGGTCCCACTGTCATTGCCCACATGAGCATTGAAATCACCCAGCAGAACAAGGGAGTCCCCAGGGGGAGCGCTCTCCAGCACACCCCCTAAGGTCTCCAAAAAGGATGGGTACACTGAACTGCTGTTTGGTGCATATGCACAGACAACAGTCAGAACCCGTCCCCCCACCTGAAGGCGGAGGGAAGCAACCCTTTCGTCTACTGGGGTGAATCCCAATGTACAGGCGGCGAGTCGGGGGGCAATAAGTATGCCGACACCTGCTCTACGCCTCTCACCGTGGGCAACTCCAGAGTGGAAGAGAGTCCAACCCTTCTCGAGAGGGCTGGTACCGGAACCCAGGCTGTGTGTGGAGGCAAGCCCAACTATGTCTAGTCGGAACTTTTCAACCTCGTGCACCAGCTCAGGCTCCTTCCCTGTAAGAGAGGTGACATTCCACGTCCCCAGAGCTAGCTTCTGCAGTCGAGGGTCGGACCGCCAGGGTCCCCGCCTTTGGCTGCTGCCCAGCTCACATTGCACCCGACCCCTCTGGCCCCTCCCATGGGTGGTGAGCCCTTGAGAAGGGGGACCCACGTTTCCTCTTCGGGCTGAGCCCGACCGGGCCCCATGGGTGTAGGCCCGGCCACCAGGCGCTCGCCAACGAGCCCCATCTCCAGGCCTGGCTCCAGAGAGAGGCCCCGGTGACCCGCGTCCGGGCAAGGGAAAACTAGGTCCATTTGACTTTCTCATCATACGGGGTCTTCTGAGTCGTACTTTGTCTAGTCCCTCACCCAGGACCTGTTTGCCATGGGTGACCCTACCAGGGGCATGAAGCCCCAGACAACCTAGCTCCTAGGATCATTGGGACACACAAACCCCTCCACCACGGTAAGGTGACGACTCATGGAGGGGTGTATATATATATATATATATATATATATATATATATATATATATATATATATATATATATATATATATATATATATATATATATATATATACAGGCCCATTTCCCCCACTCGTTAGTCAGGAATGTAGGAACAATCAGTGGGGCCACAGGGAGTGGTCCTCTGCTCCCACCAACCTGAGAGTAGGGACCTATCATAGCTGTGTCCGGCGCCGCCATGGCTGGACATTAGGGATATATATATATATAGGGCTGATATGACCAGTCAGACTTGAGTTCACTGACGAAGCCTTTTGGATAGGAGGCGAAACGTCCGAAACCTTCAAATTTGTACAGATGACGGCTGAAGAAACCTTCTCATCGATGGACCACTCCTGTACGACTGAGAGCTTACACAGACGTACAGTGAGACCTCAACTTACGAACGCCTTATAATACGAACTTTTCATCATACGAACGTCAAATTTATGAATATTAAGCCTCATAATAAGAACCCCGCAAAATGTTATGGTAAATAAAGAATTAATGGTTCCATCAATCACAGCAAGACTGTCCAGGTCCTGAAAGAGTGAGACAGGCCCAGACCATTATTCTAATACTATTGTTTGACTGTGGGTAATATGCTCTTTTTAAAATGTATGTTTAAAAAAAGATACAAAAACAGATTCTTTACATGTGGTACCTTCACCAACACACAAACACATACCCACACGCACGCGCACACACACACACACACGCACACACACACACACACACACACACACACACACACACACACACACACACACACACACACACACACACACACACACACACACACACACACGCACGCACACACACACACACACACACACACACACACGCACACGCACACGCACACGCACACACACACAAACACACACACAGAGACACGCACACACGCACGCACGCACACACACCGCATTCATTTGCAGTCCACATGCAGCGGGGGAACATCTCCTTTTTAAACATAAATTTCATTAAGCTAACAAACACTATGTACACACTTCCATCAAGTACAGACTGACTTCTTCACACTTGACAATTTGCATTTATAATTTCAATCCCCACTGTGGTGAAGAAAGGGTAAAAGATAAAACACACACCTTAAAGATCATTAGCAATTAATAATTGGGGATTCATGGAGGAAAAACTGTGTTAAACACTCGTTCAATAATTCATACTATAAACAAGAAAGTCTCCTACTTCCTTAATAATTTAGACGTAAGCTAATGTTGATTTATTCGGGAAGGTTTGCACCGTAAGCGCTGCCTGGAGTCCCCACATTTGAATTAAAGTAGGACAGTAGCAGGCGAGTCTGTAATAACATTTGTATACTTTCATTATTGCTCGCGGCCCAGTTCATTTCCTCCTCCAGTAGCTGCGTGAAATTGTTTGATTCTGCAAAGTGCCTTGAGTGTGGAGCTCCGGGCTCGCAGGAGGACGCAGCAAAAGGAAGGCTGGTCACACTCGGTTCTGATGCTGTCACACACGCACACACACGCTCACGGAGATAAATAAAGTTGCCATTGCCAGGTTTTGTGACACTGGCTCACTTAATAATTCACACCCTCTTGAGATTATGATTGATTTGCTCACTCACCCTGTCACTCGTGATGAATATTTGAGGCAAGGCATTCAAAAGGGTGCGTAGGTGTAATAATAAGTCATTCATTACACCATCACATCACATACATTGGAGCGTTTGTCAATATGGTCCCGCGGGGTAAGGCAAGCTTGTTATGCAAAGATATGGAACACCCAACATGGCAAAACCAACACACACACCATTACAACTAGGAATACCTCACTGAGAAGAAATGCATTTGTACTTCTAAGGGTGAAAAGTGTGAGATTTCTTCAATACGTCTGTGTAAACTCTCAGTCGTACAGGAGTGGTACATCGATGAATAGGTTTCTTCAGCCGTCATCTGTACTTCTTTGAAGGTGTCGGACGTTTCGCTACTTATCCAAGAAACTTCGTCAGCAAACTAAAGGCTTACTGGTAGTTTAGGCCCTATATATATATGCCTACTGTCCAGACATGGCGGTGCCGGACTCTGCTATGATAGGTCCCTGCTCTCAGGTTGGGGGAGCAGAGAACTACTCCCTGCAGCTCCACTGATTGTTCCTATTGTTCTGACTAACGACTGGCCTGATTGCCCCACTTCCACCGGTATCACCTCATCAGTATTACTAATCCTGTGTTGCTAAGCAGCATTGTATGAACGATTCAAATTGAACCTCACCCCACCATAGAATTTAAAATGGCAACCCCAAAGGTAAACAAAAAGGTTAACTCATGGGTAAATGCGCCATAAAACCCTACTATTATTTACTTTCACGTTGTGACTACCCAAATACAGTCATGGAGTAATTGACATGAAATATGGGCATGTGTGCTTGCAGACTGTCACTTTTATAACTACTATACAGTACAGTGATACCTCAGCTTACGAACACTTATCTCACGAAACCTTTCGCCTCACTAACATTAAATTCGCGAGAATATAATATTGGCATAAAAATTCGTTTTCAGGAAACACACGGAGCGCCACAATGGCTGGCGGACCAATTTTCGGCGGAAGAACACCGACCACATGATTGAACAGCGCCACCGTGGCTGCCGGACTATCTTTCCACACACCCTTTCTCTGAGTGCAGATGTGACATACGTGGTTTGTTATGAAGGATACATTTGCTATTATGTGACCGAAAAAGACCCCACCACAGGCTAGTGTTCAGTCGAAGAGGACACAAAAGAAAATTACGGTCGAGCAGAAGAAGATCATCGAGAAAGACGAACGAGGTGTGCGTTTGTGTCCCACTACCAGTGTGCTAAATCGACCATTGTTAGTGTGGCTAAGGGTGTTTCTGTGTTGTCAAAGCAACGGTCTCAGGCAATAGAAGATTTTGAAAATCTTCTGTTGATTTGGATCAACAAAAAGCAGCTAGCAGGGGACAGTGTGTGAGGGTATTATTGCAGAGAAAGCACGGCAAGTTCACTTGTATATCATCAAGAGGCAACTACATCAACGACCATCACAAAGGTAAATAAAATAACTTTATTATACAGAACAGTTTGTCTTTAATTACAATACAATAGCACATTTATTCAGTGACGTGCAGTCAGGGGAGGCAGGTGAGGCTGTGCCACCTGTCATCGTGGAAATATCAAATGACAAAATAAATTAAACAGTTATATTTATTTAGTGATTTTTATTTTAACGTTCTTTTCCATTTAACTTCACCATTTTTTTATTTTTTATTTTTTTAAATCGCAGAATTTTCACATTTACCATTCAAATACTAAGTAGAGACGAGCGGTGAAGCACCAGCCGGCTGAGCCTCACGATGGATTGCGCAATCACTATGCTAACTGCTGGTTTGCTCTGCAGTGAGTCCGCATTGTTGTCCCTCTGCATATCGCTATTAAAGTGTTCAAAAGCTTTTAGTATATGAACTAAATTTCTACAGTTTAGCTGTTGTATATAATGTACAGTCACTGTACATTATAAACACTGTACTACAGTGTTTATTTTATTTTATTTTTATCAAAACTGTGTGCAGAGGTGAGGCACACAGTTCTCCTGCCTCATGGGGGGGGGGCACTGGTGGTTTCAGATTCTTCTTGCGACTCCTCGGCTCCAGAATAATAGAATTAGTGACAGCAAGCTACAATAAACAGTTAGCAAGTCAAGTGCAACCATCCAGTCATTTTTTTCATGTTGATTGGCATTATTTTCAGAATGGTGGATAACATATCTAAATTGAAATAATTTTCTCAACTGGACTTTCAATCGAAGCAGGAGATAATAAGTAAAGGAAGACCAACACCAGACTTTATAGCTCACAAACGGTGAGGGATGAATGTAAATCTCCTGGGCAGCTTCTCAGCTTTTTGGCCAAGAAGGGTCTCATTGAAACTGTTCCTGAAGTGACAAAGTTTCTCCAGGTCGTGCTCACTGTTCCACCCATAGAAATAGATAGGTTTAGAAGTGGCGTAGAGACGAGGTTGATTGCAAACCCGGAAGTGACGGCACGAGTTGTACCGTCCATAGTAACGTGGCTTGGTTTGGCGTAGGAATAGGATAGTTTTGAGCGTATTTAGGTCTATTTAACGTATGGATGCTGTAAAAAGGAACAACAGTTGGGGGCCGCAATGTTTCGCTTACGGATGCTTCAACTACGAGCTGAAACAGCTTCTTCCCCCAAGCCATTAACTCTTTGAACTCTTTCAACAGTAGCCAAAATGGAACTGTATAGTGCCACTTAGCAGTTTTTTTTTTTTACAACGATACTAGTGCAGCGTGTTCTACCGGAAACAAATTCCTTGTGTGTTCTACATACTTGGCAATAAAGATGATTCTGATTCTGATTCTGATTCTGAAAAACAAAGGAATTTCGTTCTTCAAGTGAGTGAAAATGAAATTTCTATAAAAAGAAAAAAAAAATCGTTTTGCGATGTTTTAGCAACTAATTTTCGTTCTGTTTTCGATCTTCGACCGTGTATAAGTACGTTCTAGCTGTTCTTCATTAGTATGAAATTGAATTGGCTCTGCCTCCTCAAGCATGTAACTAATTCGACACTAAATTTGAACTGCAGGGGTGTGAGTTTCACTAAACATTGCTAATTTAGCAATATTGCTAATATATTCCTAAATTCATTGTTAACGCTAAAAACGTGTCTCACTAAACATCATTTAGCAATATTGTTAACGTTTAGCAATATTGCTAAATAGCAAAGTTTTGTGAAACGCGCCCCAGGTTAGCCGACTCTGCTCATACAACATACTAATAATTACTTCTCGATCTTTTTGATCCGTTGTAGATTTCACACGTATATACACTATACACAGTGTTACCTAATCCTCTACAATTTCTGATTTAGTCCAATTCCGATTACCAATTAAGTATGATCATTCTTTATGAATGTTATTTTTTTCACGTTTGAAGATTGGTTACAATCACACTCAAAAGATAATTATACTATGTATTGGAATTTTCAATCTTAAAGAGCTGTCATTTCTATTATTCATAACATTTTTAGACTCTAAATAAATATACATCAATAGTTGTGTATTTAATTGCAATTGTATGTTTTGGATTATAAAAAAATTATAATCCAAAGCGTATCTGATCTTGAAAGTTGAGATTTTTGGACTTGTCCGACTTCACATCGCGCCGAAAGACGACGTGAGAGTGAAGTAGTTGTCTTCTAAAACATATTTAGCCATTGTCTCGGCAAACTACAAATATGGCCGAAGCTGTAGTCCAAAAATGAGTGTCTTGGTAAAAAACTACAAATATGGCCGAAGCTGTAGTCCAAAAATGAGTGGCACCATTTTTCCCCCAGAGGAGAGAGCTGAAATGAAGGCAGGTGTGCCAGCAGCTGAAAGCCATTCAGAAATCAAAGGCTCTCACCAGAAGCAACCACTCCTTAAAATAGTCAGTTGCAACACTGCTCAGGTTCGGTTCGGTTCAAGTACTGCTCTAGGAGTTTACCAAGACAGTAGAGTTCAACTGTGTAAAGACCAGGGTGGCTGAGGGTGAGAGAACCTGTTATTGTGACTGTTTATTTGATCATTTGATTTGATGGTTTAATGTCAAAACCAGCCTGTTAAGCCTTCAAATGTAAACCTAATTGCTGTTTGTGTTTTACCTTCTTCAAAGGTTTTTCACCTTGCACACTTGCAAACTTGCAAACTTGCAATCTTGAAATCAGCCTGCAATCTGCAATTGTCTTTTCAATGAGAAAAGAGACGATTAAGTCCAAAATAAAAGAGGAAAAAGAAAGGAGAAATCTGTCTCATCATTGGAGTCAAAGAGTGAAGTCCCAGTGTAATCCCGGTCAACACAGTCAAAACCCTTTTCAAGTTAGGGGGAGAACTAAAAAAAACCAACATAACTTGACAGCCACAAAGCATTAGAATTTCTTCGAATACCGCAAGAAAATCGACGAAAAACGAGCAAAAATTATTCATATGGTACGGAACTGTGTC
This sequence comes from Hippocampus bargibanti, assembly GCF_051943395.1. Lineage (NCBI taxonomy): Eukaryota > Metazoa > Chordata > Actinopteri > Syngnathiformes > Syngnathidae > Hippocampus > Hippocampus bargibanti. The sequence continues at coordinate 17,063,538 of NC_142744.1, read as the reverse complement.
AGAGGCTACAACTCGTGACGTCATCGGTGACGTCACGACCTGGTGACCGCGGGGCGCAGTGCTATTGCCTCCTTTGGGCACTTCTAAACCTATCTATTTCTATGGTTCCACCTACTAAAGCATCAGTGCAGCGGTCATTCTCAGCGCAAAAGACTGAAAACATAGTCGGAACAGGACTGATCAAGGACAACTTTCTTCACTGGGAGTGATCTTCATTGAGACAGGCGGCCCGGTAGTTGAGTGGTTACCACACCGGCTTCACAGTGCAGAGGTCGTCGGTTCGCATCCCGGTCCGGCCTCCCTGTGTGGAGTTTGCATGTTCTCCCCGGACCCGCGTGGGTTTTCTCCGGGTCCTCCGGTTTCCTCTCACACTCCAAAAAACATGCATGGCAGGCAGATTGACCACTCCAAATTGTCCCTAGGTGTGAATGTGAGAGTGACTATTGTATGTCTTTGTGTGCCCTGCGATTGGCTGGCAACCAATTCACAGGGTGTCCCCCGCCTCGTGCCCGAAGACAGCTGAGATAGGCTCCAGCAACTCCCGCGACCCCAATGAGGAATAAGCGATACGGAAAATTAGAGAGAGAGTTTGTATACAGTAGATAAAGAATGCTTACATGACATTTTAAACAAAACACGTTAACTGTTGCCAATCAAATGGTGAATAAGCTACTCTGTGGAGTTCATATGTTTGTAAATCTGACTGTGATGACGTCAGTGCCTCACCAGCCATGAACCTCACCGCACGTCACTGCATTTATTATACATAAAATAATGTATATTTTGTGTTGTTTTAAGGCTTATTTTTTAGAGAATTATGTTTTATGGGGACCTGGCAACGGATTATTCTCATTTTTAATGATTTCCTATGGGAAATTAATGTTTGGAAGCCACACTTTTGGTCTTACAGACACGTAAGCTGAGGTATCACAGTACATGGAAAATGTCAGAAGAATCATATCGTGGGCACTCGTGGCTGGAGTGTGAATCCAGACTATGTTTATGATGCGCGAGAGTGATTGCTACACAAACAATCCCATCTGGTAGTGCACACCTGAGATCTCTGTGTTTTTGACACAGGAAAGGAGGTCTGCAAGTGCGGATTGGTTTCCTCAGGGCTTCCAACTTCCCACCCCGCTCAACGTTCATTCTTTCTGCAATTCTCTTATGTAGAGCAGCGCAAAGTGCAGTTTGATGAAACACATTTGTTTGACTTAACTCTTGCCTAGCCATTGCTCCTACATCTCGGAGGCCTCTCTCTGGCATGACAGCAGAGGTGCTAATGAGAGGATGTATGTACAAGTGTGCCACTTGACCGCGGGTCTTGTGCTCCATTTGGATTTTTGGCTTGCATTATTAGGGAAATCTTTATTATTTTTGTTGCCCTCAAGTGGGAACCATATGTAACAGGATTACATTTTATTGGAGCCTCCCAGCGAGCAGCCGCCTCGTCCTGTCTTTCTTCCCCTTCGCTGTCACGGACTCCTCTGTCCACTGTCCAGGTCGAAGACACTGTCCACTTGTGAGTAAACATATTCACTACTTATTGACCTTGTCATCCATCCAACTGAAAACCAAAGTTCACCGCTGTATGTCACAACTTAGAATAAAATGTGGAGTATGCTATCTTTATCAACATACATGCATACACATACTCAATCATTTGCATGGAGAAAGACACAGCAAGTGTCCCCAGGTTGTTGGCAAATGAATGGGTTGACACAAAGTGCACATTCATTGTTTATTTTAGGACCAGCTACAGCGGAGTATGCATAGACGGATAATCGGGCTCATTCCAGCCTTCCGAATCTCCTGATTATTGTAATCTTTCAAGTCAAGGCACAAATGTTGCACTTAGTTATTTTAATGAAAGCATTGAGCAATTCAAACTCTTACATTTTTTCTTGAATTACAAAGGAGCAGTCAGTTTTGTCTAAAGTATTGTATTGTAAAGTATTGTATAGACCAGTGATTACATCAACAACAGACATACAAAAATGTTGCTTTGTAATTTATCAATGTAGTCACTACATGTTACCGACATAGCAAGATCATAAAAAACAACTACAGTGTACATTATTTTGTAGTAAATAGTTTTAAGACAAAAGGACCATCATTCAGCCATTTTTTGCTTGAGTACTGTATGTTGGTAACCAGGATAAATGCCATAAATATTCCTTTAAACCCCCCAAAAAATCATAGATTTTTATGGCAATTCTCAGTTAGAGTTTACAGTAAAACGAAACATGAAACATAGCCACAAAGGTTAGCCTTTAGTAGGAAATGACTGGCATTGCTGAGGCGATGACATGACATTTACGAAATGAACACAAAAAGTGGAGCTACACATGTAGACAGAAAAGCTGACCCAGACTCATGTACTACATTCTTTATCTTCTGCAAGAGTGACTATATGAATGCATGAATACCACTGGAGTTGTAAGCAGGACCTGCTCCACTAAAATTTGATTGGCTCCTGCATCCAGGCAGGCAGGAATATGTGCGTGACAAGTATGTATTGACTTATTGTGCCAGCCACACCCAGGTGGTCAAGGTCACCTAGAACAGCAGTGAAGGATCTATCTATATCTATCTATCTATCTATCTATCTATCTATCTATCTATCTATCTATCTATCTATCTATCTATCTATCTATCTATCTATCTATCTATCTATCTATCTATCTATCTATCTATCTATCTATCTATCTATCTATCCATTGTCTGCTTAGAGCGAGCTCACATATGCAACTAATCTGAAAAACATGTTCGCAAAAGTACCACACAGCCGCTGTTCTCAGAGACCAATCCCCTTCTTCCTTTATCCCACAGCAAAATTACAGTTTATGCTTTTGGTGATTTTGGGCCAGGAAATCGTAACACACGCCTGATGCATATTTTCAACATTGACGTGCCAGGACCGCCATTATGAATGAACTCCATTTGGTTGGAAAATGGCAAACGTATGGGATTGTGGTGGCCTGCGGTCATGATCTGCTCACAGTGGTTTGTCAGACTAATGACATAAAAATGTGTGTATACATGTGCGTGCAGCCTCCACATTTGAGCCTCTGCTGAATCATGTGCCAGCCACAATGCTAGGGGGCAAATACCTTTGGAACAACACTTGGAGCCTCCGTTACATTGCCTCTGTGGGACACGTATTTTCTGGGTGGGATGGGCAATGCTAGGCATACCTGGCCAGATGCTAAATAGCAGCGTATGCAATATCCAACAAGCTCTGAAAGGATACACCTTTGAAAATGTATTCTCACGGATGAAATGTACATATAGCACATCGAACAGACTTATTGGTATAATCGTATGCAAGACTCAAAGTCCTTTTCGTCAGCAAGAAAAAGTGAAAATGCTGGGGAAAAATCAATGCCTTCAAGTTCAGCAGCCTTCGCGATTGGCAAAGTAAGATGGATGTTGCTGACTTCACTTCTATCTACGTCAATTGTTCATCCATAATACATACATTCTGTGCATCCAGTCCAATACTATATATAACTGACTTTTTTTTTTTCTAGTGGCGGACCGTCAAGGCCTGCAAAGCCTTCTCTGCTGGCCTGAAATTATGTCTGAATCACGGACTGTTAATTCCATGTTCATGAAGTCTTATTAAATTATTCCAAATTGTCATTCAGCTTCCTTTCATTACTTTTCCCCTGTTGTGCTGCTTATAGACGTGTTTTCGTATTTAAGCATGTCATGATGCCAAAAGAAATGTTAAATAATTTTGTGTTTTCTGGATTTTGGATGGGAGAAACGTGCGCATTTCTCCCCATCCAAAGCAGTAGAGTTGGGCGACCACTAATTGACTCTGAGAAGGTGATTACAACCACCTGGGAATGGCAAATTGCCGCTGGGACCAGATTGGCCAGAATCTCAGGTGAAGCACCTTGTCGTGCGGCGATACAGCAAGCAGGTGGAAAGAGGATAAAAGTTCACTCAGCCAGATGCAGGAAGGGTATTGTGAGTTTTCTTTATTTGAAGTTGATATCAGTTTTCGGCAGGCCCCAGGTAACACTGCTCTCCAGGTTGTCCTTTGTCCCTCTTCTTCCTCCTCGAAGTGACTGGCTCAGTCTAGTTTTAAAGGTGCTTCACCTGAGCTTCTGGCCAATCAGATCCCAGCGGTAATTGGCCATTCCCAGGTGGTTGCAATCACCTTCTCAATCAGTCTCAATCAATTAGTGGTCGCCCAACTCTACTGTTTTGGATGGGGAGAAATGTGCACCTTTCTCCCATCCAAAATCCAAAACACACAAAATTATTTAACATTTCTTTTAGCATCATGACACACCTTTAAAACCAGACTGACCCGGTCACTTCGAGGAGGAAGAAGAAGGATAAAGGACAGCCTGGAGAGCAGTGTTACAAATAAATAAAACTCACAATACCCTTCCTGCATCTGGCTGAGTGAACTTTTATCATCTTTCCCCCTGCTTGCTGTCGCGCCACACAACAAAGCATTTAACCAATCACATTTCAGCCATCATTTGTTACCAGGGTCAGTAGTCTACCTGGACGCCTTCACAATCAGTTGGACCTGTCGTTGCTCTAACCAATCAGATTTCGAGTTGGCAACCCAAATGGGGTATGTTGACCAGCGCCTTCAAGACAGCGCAGGCCAGAGTTGGACTTGTAGTAAATCACACCACACTTTTTTCAGTCTGGTTTGATTCGGATGTAGTACTACTTAAGGCCTAGCGATGAAATCCACGGCCCACCACTTTTATTTTCGTCTTCGTTTAAAGGGGAAGTGAGGTGGGATGTAATTGTTTTCCATGATTATATTCTGTTTCCCCGCTAGTCTAAACAGAATACTTTAAGACCGTGCCTAGCACAGTCGTAAACACTGTGCCTAGCACAGTCTTAAACAAAGTACAGTGTGCTTATGTATATAAACCCAGAATACTTTGTTGAGACTATTGGTGATGCTTAGAACACACTGAAAATCTCTGACATGGCTTCCCCTTTAAGTACATTTCCGAGTCTGTGTATGTATTCACATTTACTGGTGTACGGCAGATGAATCATTATTATTATTACTCATTTTCACATTTTTTCCCTTCATCGTACCAGTGCCTGGACTTAATCTAAGTACAGAATGTTAATGTACTACTACTGACACCTCTGCGAATAATATGACCAAATGGTAATTAACTGACTGAACTTGCCACATACATGATAACAACACTTTTATTTATTCCATGAGAGTAATCTATCCCAGCTAACTGAGAGAAAAAACTGATATGGTGTTAGTCAATCAGGAGATACAGCCATTCATACTCACATTCTCACCAAAAGAAAAATGTGACTCTTCATTGAACCTAAACATGCAATTTTTTGCACAAATGGGAATGAAACATGTCGTCAAAAATCCATCCAAGCACAGGAAGAATATGCAAATTCCACAAAGGAAACCTGCCCAGATTCAAATGCAGAATCTCATAACTGAGAGACATCTGAAACACTTAATACGTTATCCAATTCCAAGGGTGTCAAACTTTTTTTTTTTTTTTTGTCCGGTGGCCACATTCTATTGACGGTCTCCACACATGAATTTGGGGAAGACATTCGAATGTTTAATTCCCTCCACATATTACATGTAGAGCGGCCAAAACAATTAATGAATAACTAGATTTCAAATTTGAAGTTAAACATGACTCCTATAGTGGTGTACATGGGACAATTTAAATTTTCTCACATCATTGATTTGCTTTCACGGGGTCAGAGTTGGACCCCGGGCCTTGACTGTCATGATCTGGTTGGCGACTGACGGGTGGTGCTGTCGGCCCCGCCTGCACCTGCACAGGTGCTGATCGTCCCGATCTGTGGCAGCCTGCCACGGTCGGATTGGCGACCAACAGGTAGCGCTGTCAGCCCTGCCTGCAGCCTCGAAGGTGTGGTCGTTTCAATCAGTGGCAGTCAAAAGGACTCCCGGCACGACCATTCGGTGTCGGGTCATTGTATGCGATTGTATGCATTGTGCATTATGTATGCATTGTATGCCGTGCATGTGTTTGTTTCACCTTGGCGGACTTTTACTCTTGGTTTTCTTTTGATACTTTGTATTTTTTCTGTTCAGATGATTTTGATGTTTTAGATTTTGTTCCTGCTGACTTTATTTTAATACAATTTGTCAAACACAACCTCCTGCTCCCTCCTGCCTACTTTTTGGGATCCACAAACCCCATCACCACCTTGCAAACCGTGACATTGACTTTGACACCTTTTTACCATATACAGTAAAGTCTCGTTATATCGATATTCAAGGGAGTCCGAAAAAATATCGATATAACCGGGACTATCGATATATCCGACCCTGTTTGCATGTAATTTTCTCCGTGCGTGCATAGAAATAGTATCGATATATCCGATATCGATATAACGAGACTTTACTGTATATGTTCTTTTCCATTCAGGGATCGCCACAGCGAATCAATGTCCTCCATCTAACCAGGTTTTGTGCATCTTCTTCTATCTTCTTCTTTTCCTTTCGGCTTTTCCCTTCAGGGGTCGCCACAGCGAATCAATGTCCTCCATCTATCCTGGTTTTGTGCATTTGCTTCTCTCACAACAGCTACCTTCATGTCCTCTTTGACCACATCCATAAACCTCCTCTTCGGTCTTCCTCTCGGTCTCGTGCCTGGCAGTTCAAGGCTCAGCATCCTTCTCCCGATATAGTCACTCTCTCTCCTCTGGAGATGTCCAAACCATCTGAGTCTGGCCTCTCTGACTTTCTCTGCAAAGCCTCTAACATGAGTTGTCCCTCTAATGTACTCATTCCTGATCCTATCCAACCTGGTCACTCCCAAAGAAAACCTCAACATCTTCAGCTCTGCTACCTCCAGCTCTGCTTCCTGTCTTTTCTTCAGTGACACTGTCTCCAGTCCAAACATCATGGCTGGTCTCACCACTGTTTTATACACTTTTCCTTTCATCCTAGCTGAAACCCTCCGATCACACATCACACCTGACATTTTTCTCCAGCCGCTCCAGCCTGCCTGGACATGCTTCTTCACCTCTTTTCCACCCCAAGTACTTAAAATCCTTCACCTTCTTTATTTCTTCTCCTTGTAGCATCACGCTTGCACTTGGATCCCTCTTATTCACACACATGTATTCCGTCTTGCTGCGACTGATCTTCATTCCTCTCCTTTCCAGGACATATCTCCACATCTCTAATTCCCCCGCCACCTGTTCCCCGTTCTCGCTACAGATAACAATATCGTATGCAAACATCATAGTCCAAGGATATTCTTGTCTAACATCGTCTGTCAGCCTGTCCATCACCATAGCAAACAAGAAGGGGCTTAGAGCTGACCCCTGGTGGAGTCCCACCTCCACCTTGAATTCCTCCGTCACACTGACAGCACAACTAACAACTGTCTTACAGTCATGATACATGTCTTGCATCGCTCTGACATACATTTCTGTCACTCCAGACTTCCTCGTGCAGGCGGGGCCGACAGCGCCACCCCGTTCTCCATTTGATTGTACAGCTCTTCTCTGGGCACCCTGTCGTACACTTTCTCCAGATCTACTAAGACACAATGCAATTCCTTCTGACCTTCTCTGTACTTCTACTACTCTTTCCCACAGCTTCATTGTATGTATATTCCTTTGTAGTTAGTACAACTCTGCACATTTCCTTTGTTCTTAAAAATGGGTATGAGTAAACTACGTCTTGGTCCACAACAGTCTCGTCTTCTACTCTTTGTTCCTTCTCATTTTCCTCATTCATCAATTCTTCAAAGTACTATTTCCATCTTGACATCACACAATTGGCACCTGTTAATACATTGCCATCTCTATCCTTAATCACCCGAACCTGCTGCAGGTCCTTACCATCTTTGTCTCGCCAGCCTGTAAAGATCGGTCTCGTCTTCCTTGCTGTCCAGCCGAGCATACAAGTCATCATAGGCCTCTTGTTGGCCTTTGCCACCTTTACTTTAACCGTGCGCTGCATCTCCTTGTACTGCTGTCTACTCTCGTCCGTCCTCTCAGTGTCCCACTTCTTCTTTGCTAACCTCTTTCTCTGTATACACTCCTGCACCTCCCCATTCTACCACCAAGTCTCCTTATCTACCTTTCTTCCACTGGATACACCAAGTACTTTCCAACCTGTGTCTCTGATTATGTTCGCCGTAGTTTGCCAGTCACCTGGAAGGAGCACTTGCCCACCCAGTGCTTGTCTTACCTCCTTCCTAAATGTCATGCAACACTCTTCCTTTTTCAATTTCCACCATTTTGTCCTCACTTCGGCCTTTGGTTTCTTCATCTTCCTCACTTCCCGCATTATCCTACACACCACCAACCTATGCTGTCTGGCTACACTCTCACCAACCACTACTTTGCAGTCACTGATTTCCTTTAGATGGCACAGTTGACACAAAATGTAGTCTACCTGCGTACTTCTGCTTCCACTCTTATAGGTCACCCTATGTTCCTGTCTCTTCTGAAAGAAAGTATTCACAATAGCCATTTCCATTCTCTTAGCAAAGTCAACCACCATCTGTCCTTCAGCGTTCCTCATCTGGAGTCCTGGAGGTCATCAGTACCAATGGCGGCCGTTGTTAACCCGGGCCTCGACCGATCTGGTATGGGATTCAGAGGTTTGATTCGCATATTTGTTTTGGCAAAAAAATTTACGTCGGATGCCCTTCCTGAAACAACCCTCTGTATTTATCCGGGCTTGGGACCGGCACAATAATACACTGGCTTGTGCCCCCTTGTGGCTACATTTTGTATCTTCTTCGATAAATAACCAAAATACGGAAACTTGTTGAAAACACACAAAGCACAAAGGTTCCCACGCATCTCTGCAAAAAAATGATGGGGTCCATTTTTCATTGAAAATTCTACACCCCTTATCTGCTTTTTTCCGTTTGGATAATGTCATTTTGGCTAATGAGGGTGTTGAAACCGCAGTTGAAAAAGCACCACTCTACCCCTAGTGGACAATCCTTGAATATTACGCCATTAAAAATATGAATTCTGTGTCGTTCGTGCATGTTTCCACTTTAACATTATCCTGTGGGCCTGATCAAACCTCCTTGTGTGCCGGTTCTGGCCCGCGGGCCGTATATTTGACACCACTGACCTATATGTTTTATTTACATTGTCTACACTGTACCAAGTTCTTGTTGCTGAAGAACAAAAAGACGAAAAAGTAAATCACCTAGGCTCCATCTTGTTGGTGAGAACATGCATGGCTGAACATTTCAAATGAGCTCTCCCTTCAGTACACACACACACACACACACACACACACACACACACACACACACACACACACACACACACACACACACACACACACACACACACACACACACACACGCGCGCACGCAAACGCACACGCGAACGGTCTCGCACTCACACACACACACACACACACACACACACACACACACACACACACACACACACACACACACACACACACACACACACACACACACACACACGTACACGAGTCTCAAGCACTGATTCAGACTTGATTGCGGGGAGAAAGAGTTCGAAAAAACTATCCAGTGACCATTTCATTCTCTTCATTGCAGAAGCCATTCAACAAGTGGAGCAGTTATGTTTGATCAAGTTAAGAAAAAAGAGAGAAGAAAATCAAAGCAGCAGCAATCTATATAATTATCATCAAGTGCTGTTTTTCTCTCTAGCTGGCAAAAAGAAACGCTCCATCCACTAGCCCCAGGCACCTATCTATCAAAACTAATCACAACGATTAACATCAGCCCTTGTGAGACGCCAAGCTCTTTTTAAATTTAAAAACATCTGATTTCTCCATTTGATTGTATGAAACGCAAAAAAATGAAAGAGAAAGGGAGCAAAAAGGGGTTTGAGGGTTTTTTTTTTTTTTTTTTTTTTTTTTTTTTTTTTACACTGGGAGGCAAGTTATGCGCTAATTGTATCCTCACTTTGCCTTGAGGGCTTGGCGAGCCCCGGAGCAACTCTTCTCCATTTTATTCTGTCTACCTTAGCCAAGCTATTGCATTTCTCGCTGGCGGTTGCAAGAGAAGAGTTTGATAGGGGGATATTTTTTAAAATCGAAAAAAGCGACTTTACTCCACCAGGTAAGATCAGATTTCTTCTCGCTTCCGATCCGGTTGTCTTGGAAGGTGGCGCTGCAGCTTTTACGCATGTGCCGACGCTCTTTGCAAACGCGTTTAACCGCTTCCTGGTGTTCCCGCACTCGATCGGGTTTATGAATAGAGACTCCAATCGAAACGCGCGAGGATGGCACAGGGTGATTTAACAATACAGTATAGCGAAAAACGTCCGGTATGGGAAAAAAAAGACGTGCGCCGAGTCGGTCGATGTTCGTCAAAACGTTGGGGTCATGAACGCAGTCCCACTTTCTGGCTGGCCCGCAGCTTCTATTTGACAGACGCCATTGTGGAGTCATTACGCCCCAGGCTCTTTCCCCCCCTCCGTTCTCTTCGAAGATCAAGTCATGATGTCCTTCTTTGAGAACGTAGAATCAAGTGAATACTTTCAGAAAGAAAAAATTAAGACGTGTCTTCATGTTTGCATTTTCTCTTTTACGGCGCCTCGCTAGTGGCGTCTTGTGTAAAAATGGTCCTATTGTGATCCAGCATAGTTGATCACGTCTGAACCCATTCCTCTGAATATATTTTAAAAAACACCCAGCCCAACCCAAACACGACACCCCGGGGCTGTTTTATGCACTCAGACCAATAACATGATAATTTAAAATAGATGTATTATACACCGATGAACGCACAAGACAATATGTTGCAATATGTTTGAATTGGAAGCTATCAAAAAGCGATGCTGTGTGAGGTCAATAATGACCACCTGATGGTGCTGTTTGAAAATCACACAGCAACTGTGCGGGCTCTGCGCTCACCCATGGCAGAATTGTGCAATGCAGGGAAGCCTCTTAAAGGGCCAGCTAAGTGCATGGTGCTCATCACCTCGCCGAACCAACACATAACATACGTCTCCGAGCATAATGATATCATAGTCAGTGACGTGCAGTCAGGGGAGGCAGGTGAGGCTGTGCCTCACCTGTCATCATGGAAATATCAAATGACAAAATACAGTAAATTAAACAGTTATATTTATTTAATGATTTGTACTTTAACGTTCTTTTCCATTTAACTTCACCATTTTTGGATTTTTTTTCAAAATCGCTGAATTTTCACATTTACCGTTCAAATACAAGTAGAGACGAGCGGTGAGGCAGCAGCCGGCTGAGCCTCACCGTGGATTGCGCAATCACTATGCTATCACTATGCTATCACTATGTGCTGGCTTGCTCTGCAGTGAGACAGCATTGCTGTCCCTCTGCATATCGCTATTAAAGTGTTCAAAAGCTTTTAGTATATGAACTAAATTTATACAGTTTAGCTGGTGTATATAATGTACAGTCACTGTACATTATATACACCAGCTTTCCGAGCCGCCTTGATCTTGGCCTCCAACCGTCTTTTCCATGGTGGGTAATGAATCTCGTGGCTCTCATGGTTGCTCTTGTAGCCGAGCATCTCTAGGATCACTGATGCTGAGGTGTATATCAGCTCATTGGTTTCCGTGATCGTTCCGGTCGGGATCGTTCTCAGTGCTGCATTCACAGTTTCCATGAGACTTTCAGGTGGTACTTCACATAGCCGTTGTAATCGGTGCCTTCGTTGCCCAGTTTTCATTCTTGCCATGATCTTATCTCTCAGGTCATTTGCTGCCTCGCTCAGCATTTCATTTATTGGGGCTGGCTTCCCAATCTCATTATTCATTGGGGCTTGCCTCCCAATCTCTGGTTGAACCTCTTCCTGTGATGTGGCAGCCTGGGGCCCTTCACCTCGGAATTTGTGTTGTACCTCATCAATCTCAAATTGTGATAGCAATTGCCGTTTGTGGACATTGGAACACTGAGCTACTAGTTGTTTCGTGGTCAACCGTGACTGTGGGTTTCGAAGTAACCATTCAGCCCCCATTCTCCGCATGTAACCCCTCTGACTAGGGTTGCTTGAGTAGTAGCATTCCAACAGAGCCATGTTATCGCATCTCGTCCATCTCCGCTTTGTTCCAGTAGCCCATTTTTCATCAGGGTGCTCTGGTTCCCCAGCACCTGACGCAGACCTTGTTTGGCCGGGCGACGTCTGAGCCGGCATGTCATTCCATTTATTGTCTCTCATCATTGTATGAGGTAGGCATTAGCGTGAAGGGTCTTGCCCAAGGACCCACACTGGATGATGTCATTGTGCTCATTTTCTCTGCCACAAGTGGGATTCGAACCCTCGTCTCCCATATGCCAAACCGATGCATTATCAACTGAGCTATCCAGCCACCATATATATATATATATATGGGTATTTTTGTTCATCATCCATTGACAACTACCATCACAAAGGTAAATAAAACTTCTTTTCCTTTCGGCTTTCCCCTTCAAGGGGTCGCCACAGCGAATCAATGTCCTCCATTTCAAATTTCTCTCTGTCACTTTATTTGGTATACCTTGACAATTTTAATTGACACTGTGATATTCATTGAACACTAACTTTAGAACAGGATTTTGCAGTGGTGTGGAAGTGACATCACCACTGAACATCAAACTCAAGTGTTTCTGTTTCTCATATTTGAGTTGCGTTACACCTGAGAAATGTGACAAACATGCCTCAGTGTGATGCTGTGCAGAGTCTTCACCACATCAAACATCAAAAGTCTGATGGCAACAGTTTAGGAGTACAACAATAAACAACATGATAGTGTTTTGAGTTGTGTTTTTTTTTACTTAAGTGAGCCCATGTGCAGTTCGTCGTCTTTGCCGTGTGGACATTTGAGACGAAATGGCCAAGGGGCAAAAAAACAGAGACAACCCATCCAGCTTATGTAAATACCCCCAATTTCCACTGAATCTTCATGCTCTGATCTGAAATGCTAATTGAAACATGGAAGATCTGCATGATGTTGATCCCTCACTCTGTGACTGTTGTAGCAGACAGGAAATTGAGGAGAACACGGCAGTACAGAACGGGAACTAAAAGGAATGCCTGGTGTGGCTTTTGAATGGTTCTGATTCTGATTTGTTCCATTTGTTATGGAGCAATGTGATTCCACAAGCGGCATAAACAAACAATTCTGCCAAAATGCGTCTTGAAACAAATTCAGAAATGTTTTAGTTTCCAAAAAGTGAGTCTCGTCCTCCCACTTCAATGAAGACCCCAGAAGACTCCAGTTATGGTAGCATAATTGTTGCCTTATTAGACTGGAAAAGTAAGCATGAAGTCACATCGCTGGAGTTTCACGGTGCTGTAATAAAATATCGATGAAATGGATCACAGTTTTCACCATGGTAAGAAAGTCATCAATCACAAACAATGAGGAAACACAACAAAAGTGATCATTAAAATGATTGCGGACTTTCCTGATCAATCCATAGATGTATTCTGGATGATTCTTTGTTCATAGGAACGAGCATTGTGGATGTTGTACGACAAATGGGTGTCACTTATGCCAAATAGCATCCACCCTGCCTCACGGGGATAAATAATATTTTGAAAATCTGAAACCTCCAGGCTTTTCTCATGCTAAACTGTACTCAGAAATTAAAAGAAAAAAAAAGTTAACTTCAAACGCTTCCATCTGCTACTTTTCATCTTATTTTGAGCTGGAGGGCAACAAGGTTCAGGAGGTTTACTTGAAAAATGAATTCTGAAACCGTTTCTTGTTACCTGTGAACGTAGATGAAGGCTGTAACCTAATTGAAAAACAGTAATGTGAAACTAATGTAACTTAATCACTTTTGGATTAATCTAAATCTGCTAAAAATGTTATCTATCAATAAATGGCATTTTCTATTACGAGATTCTCCAAAAGTATTGGAACAGCAAGGTAACTGCATTTGTTTTTGTTGTTCGGACACTTAAGATATTTGGGTTTGAGATAAAAAAATTAATATGGAACAACAGTTGATTTGATTGAATTTCCATTGAGAAGTGTTGAATAACTCAGAAGAGAGCATCTTTTGTCAGGAGCCACCCAATTTGCGTTTCGGTCCAGACATGATTAAATTAACTAAAAGTGAATAATAATTAATAAAGTAAATAATAATTTGTTATTTGGCGGCGTTACCCTGACTTGCAAAGACTCGATTAAGCCAGAAACTAAATGACTTCACCAGATTGTTGAGTTCTTCATTTGAAATTCTTTTCCAGGCCTTTACTGCAGACTATATCAGTTGTTTTTTGCTGTTGTTATTTTTGGGGATTTCTTCTGAGAGTCTGCCCTTTGGAGGGCAAATACTGTATATTGGGTGAAGGTCTGGTGATTGACTTGGCCAGTGTAAGAGCACTCCATCCATCCATCCATCCATCCATTTATTGATCCATGCATTTTCCGATGCTCTTATCCTCACACCTCTCCATGAGTCGTCACCTTACCGTGGTGGAGGGGTTTGTGTGTCCCAATGATCCTAGGAGCTAGGTTGTCTAGGGCTTTATGCCCCTGGCAGGGTCATCCATGGTAAACAGTTCCTGGGTGACCAGACAAAGTACGACTCAGAAGACCCCATATGAAGAAAAACATAAATTGACTTTGTTTTCCCTTTCCCGGACGCGGGTCACCGGGGCCCCTCTCTGGAGACAGGCCTTGAGATGGGGCTCGTTGGCGAGCGCCTGGTGGCCGGGCCTACACCCATGGGGCCCGGTCGGGCTCAGCCCGAAGAGGAAACGTGGGTCCCCCTTCTCAAGGGCTCACCACCCATGGGAGGGGCCAGAGGGATCGTGCATTGTGAGCTAGGCGCCAGCTAAAAGCCGGGACCCTGGCGGTTCGACCCTCGACGGCAGAAGCTAGCTCTTGGGACGTGGAATGTCACCTCTCTTACAGGGACGGAGCCCGAGCTGGTGCACGAGGTCGAAAAGTTCCAACTAGACATAGTTGGGCTTGCCTCCACACACAGCCTGGGTTCCAGTATCAGCCCTCTCGAGAGGGGTTGGACTCTCTTTCACTATGGAGTTGCTCACGGTGAGAGGCGTAGAGCAGGTGTCGGCATACTTATTGCCCCCCGGCTCGCCGCCTGTACGTTGGAATTCACCCCGGTAGACAAAAGGGTTGCTTCCCTCCACCTTCGGGTGGGGGGACGGGTTCTGACTGTTGTCTGTGCATATGCACCAAACAGCAGTTCATCCTTTTTGGAGACCTTAGGGAGTGTGCTGGACAGCAATCCCTCTGGGGACTCCCTTGTTCTGCTGGGCGATTTCAATGCTTATGTCGGCAATGACAGTGAGACTTGGAGGGGCGTGATTGGGAGGAACGGCCCCCCCAATCAGAACAGGAGTGGTGTTTTGTTATTGGACTTCTGTGCTCGACACGGATTGTCTATAACAAACACTTTGTTCAAACTTAAGGGTATCCATATGTGTACGTGGCACCATGATACCCTTGGTTGCAGTTTGATGATTGACTTTATAGTTGTATCATTGGATTTGTTTTGGACACTCACTGAAGAGAGGGGCGGAGCTGTCAACTGATCACCACCTGGTGGTGAGTAGGCTCCGTTGGCGGAAGGAAGATGCCAGTCCCACCTGGCAGACCCAAACGTTTGTTGGGAACGTCTGGCGGAATCCCCTGTCAGAAGGAGTTTCAACTCCCACCTCCGGCAGAACTTTACACAAGTCACGGGGGAGGGGGACATTAAGTCCGAATGGACCATGTTTCGTACCTCCCTTGCTGAGGCGACAAATCGGAGTTGTGGCCATAAGGTGGTTGGTGCTTGTCGTGGCGGCAACCCCCGTACTCGCTGGTGGACACCAGTGGTAAGGAATGCTGTGAAGCTGAAGAAGGAGTCCTATCGGGCGTAAATAGCCTGTGGGACCTCTGAGACAGCTGACAGGTATCGATTAGCCAAGCGGAATGTAGCCTCGGTGGTCGCTGAGGCAAAAACACGGGCATGGGAGGAGTTCGGTGAGGCCATGGAAGCTGACTTCCGGACCGCTTCGAGGAAATTCTGGTCCACCATCCGGCGTCTCAGGAAGGGAAAGCAGTGCACCACTAACACTGCTGAGGCACTGCTGACCTCGACTCGAGACGTCATGAACTGGTGGGCAGAGTACTTCGAAGACCTCCTCAACTCCACCAATACGCCTTCCTTGGAGGAAGCAGTGTCTGGGGACTCCGAGGAGGACTCTCCGATCTCTGTAGCTGAAGTCACCATGGTCCGACCGGAGTTCCGAAAGGCTCTGGAGGTTGTGTGGCTGTCTTGGCTGACACGCCTCTGCAACATTGCGTGGTCATCGGGGAACGTGCCTCTGGCAGACCGGGGTGGTGGTCCCTCTTTTTAAAAAGGGGGGCCGGTGGATGTGTTCCAACTACAGAGGGATCACACTCCTCAGCCTCCCTGGAAAGGTCTACTCAGGGGTTCAAGAGGGGCAGGTCCGTTAGAAAGTCAAGCCTCAGATTGAGGAGGAACAGTGTGGTTTTCGTCCTGGCCGTGGAACAGTGGACCAGCTCTACACCCTCAACAGGGTCCTCGAGGGTGCATGGGAATTCGCCCAACCAGTCTACATGTGCTTTGTGGACTTGGCGAAAACATTTGACCGTGTCCCTCGTGGAGTTCTGTGGAGGGTGCTTCGTGAGTATGGGGTACAGGAGCGCCTGATACGGGCCGTTCAGTCCCTATATGACCGACGTCAGAGTCTGGTTCGCATTGCTGGCAATAAGTCGGAATCGTTTCCAGTGAGAGTTGGGCCCAACCAAGCTTGCCCTTTGTCACCGATTCTGTTCATGACCTTTATGGACAGAATTTCTAGGCGCAGCCGAAGCATTGAAGGTTTCCGTTTTGGTGGCCTCAGTATAGCATCTCTGCTTTTTGCAGATGATGTGGTACTGTTGGGGCCTTCAAGTGGAGCTCTCCACCTCTTTCTCGAGCGTTTCGCAGCCGAATGTAAAGCGGCTGGGATGAGAATCAGCACTTCCAAATCTGAGACAATGGTTCTCAGTCGGAAAAGGGTGAACTGCCCTCTCCGGGTCGGGGAGGAGATTTTGCCTCAAGTGGAGGAGTTTAAGTATATGGGAATCTTGTCCACGAATGAGGGTGTGAGGGAGTGACAGGGCGACAGGGGGATCGGTGCGGTGTCTGCTGTGATGCGGACTTTGAAGAAGGAGCTAGCCAAAAAAGCATAACTCTCAATCTACCGGTCGATCTACATCCCAACCCTCATCTATGGCCACGAGCTATGGGTTGTGTCCGAAAGAACGACATCCCGGATGCAAGCGGCCGGTATGAGCTTTCTCCGTAGGGTGTCCGGGCTCTCCCTTAGAGATAAGGTGAGAAGCTCGGTCATCCGGGAGGACCTCAAAGTCGAGCCGCTTCTCCTCCACATAGAGAGGAGCCAGATAATGTGGCTCGGGTATCTGATTAGGATGCCCCCAGGACGCCTCCGTGGTGAGGTGTTCCGAGCATGTCCCACTGGCAGGAGACCCCGGGGACGACCCAGAACACGCTGGAGAGACTATATCTCCCAGCTGGCCTGAGAACGCCTCGGGATCCGCCAGGACGAGCTAGAAGAAGAGGCTGGGGAGAGGGAAGTCTGGGCTTCCCTACTGAAGCTGCTGCGGATAAGCGGCAGAAGATGGATGGATGGATGGTCTTATCCTCACAAGGGTCGTGGGGGTGTTGGAGCCTGTCCCTGCTGTCTTCGGGCAGCAGCGGGACACACCCAGAACTGGTGGCCAGCCAATCGCAGGACACGCAGATACGAACCACCACACACAAACTCATACCAATGGACAATTTTAGATTGTTTGATCAGTCAGCCATGCATGTTTTTCGAATACGGGAGCAAACCGGAGTGCATAGGAAACCCATGCAGGGGGATAACATTCAAACCTCAAGGTTAAAAGCTCGGATCGAACCCATGAACTCTTCACTATAAGGTTTATGCGTTAGCTACTGGACCACTGACCACATAGAGAGAGGGGGAGAGAGAGAGAGAGAGAGAGAGAGAGAGAGAGAGAGAGAGAGAGAGAGAGAGAGAGAGAGAGAGAGAGAGAGAGAGAGAGAGAGAGAGAGAGAGAGAGAGAGAGAGAGAGAGAGAGAGAGAGAGAGATGAACTTATTGTTTCCTGACTTAAACTTTTTGTTTCGGGGTAGATGGAGGACATTGATTTGCTGTGGCGACCCCTGAAGGGAAAAGCCGAAAGGAAAAGAAGAAGATGAAGACTTGGAAATGCTTGGCTAATTGTTAGTTTAGTTTGCAATATCAAACTCCCTTTGTCATTTTACTAATAGGGCCTATTCACTTTTGGATAAAAACGAGAGAAATATCAGTTTTGTTAGGATTAGTGTGTGTTTTCTTCAGAATGTATTGGTGGGTGTGACACTGAAATTGTGAGGTGGACATCAGTGGATTTAACGGGCATGCATTCTTCTGTGTACCTCCACCGACTCAACACCATATTGCGCTACATTGCTCCTTGCTCCCGCCCACCCAGCATCCACTTCCCTTTCAGCCTGTCTTGCTTGCTATTTTCCATAATGCCTCACAGATTTTACACTCAATCCACCTTTGCGATGACAAGGCTTTGAGGAAATCCAATTCCACTGAGCCATTTTCAGAACTTAACTCTCCACGGGCACCCTCCTTGCTCTCGAACTTGCACACATGCAGGCAGCATCATCTCCACAAATTAGTCAGGGAGCAAATTACCTGCATTCTGAGTGTAATCCCACGCACTTTGCCGGCTGCCTTACACAGGTCGCCTTTTCAAGAGCAGCCATGTGATTTCTCTCTCATTTGCCCCGCAGCTTCCCTCTTCCTTCTGCGAGGGATCCTAGAGTTGAATTTTAAAACTTGCCGCCTGCCTGCTTATCAGCGCGTGCACAAATGGCATGCAAATCAGACTGGGATCACACAGCACATTGCGGGCCCACACTCAAAGGCAAGCTTAATTGCTAATTGGGTAGTCTTAGGTGTGAAACTCACACTGCCAGCAAGACGCGCCAGTGTGCATGTTTTAAGGCCAATGTTTGAACTCATTAATTTCAATCGGAGTGTTGTTCAAATTGCTGTACCTCCACACGCCTCGCCACCCATCTGTAACTTTAGTATGACAGACCAGGGAAACTCATAAGTGGGCCTGAACATATCATCCAAATCAAATTGACAAATAGATGCAGCAGAAGACCTTTTTTTTCAAATTGCCATTGCCACCATTTTGTAAAAGAAATGTTTCCTGATGGTTAGATATTAGGCGATATTTTTATATTATTTATAGGTTAGATTTTATTTATATAATGATTGCATGAAACAGATTTTTTTTTTCAAAGGACCAGTTACATTCTGTTGTTGTTCCTTATCTGTATTTTGACAACTATTAAGATTCTCTGAAGGCGACATTTTAGGATCTTTCATTGGGAGAGTTCAGCCAGAAGTTTAGATGACAACTTAAAACAGAACAGTTTTGATTGATGGCATGGCTTCTCTCACTCCAGCATCCACCCACGTTCCCAAAACAAGCTTGTTATAGGTGAACGAGACATTTTAATCCCATGTATAACAGAGTGCATTTGGGAACCTGCGCTGTTGGAATGGCAAATATTTTTTTATATGTTTTACCGTAATTTCCGGTGTTTAAGGCGCACCCAAAACCTTTTAATTTTCTTCAAAAGATGACCCTTATATGTGAAGTAATATTAAGCCACAGCAGGTCTCGCAAAGACTGTCAGCAGCCACAGACTCCATTTCCCCTGTAGATGAAGTAGTGCATAACCCCAGCCTCCAATGTAGCGCCTTATAATGTAGTGTGCCTTATATTTGAAAAACTTTTATATACGTATTATATTTGGAAAACGTTTTTCATTCATCGTGCGCCTTACAGTCCGGTGCGTCTTATATAAGGATAAAGTTTGAAAATACACCATTTATTGGGGCCATGCCTTATACTTATAAAATATGGTACATCAATTCTAATATCCAGTGCACATCAGCGAAACAGTGTTCAAAATATATTTGTATGACAATTTTGCACGTGTTGGTCATGTGCAACCGACAATTAACTAATTCACTGCCATTCACGAATTTATTCGGGAATTAAAAATATGACGTATGAGTGGCATTCCGGAATTTGCTCTGGTTTTATTTTTACTTGCTGGGATGCCGATAAAGCTCTGGCTGAATCTCTGGAAATGTTTTTTTTTCCTTCCACAATGGGGCAGCATTCCCCTTTTTTCCATGTTAGTGCTTTGTTCCAGCTTCAGCTGTTCTTAAAGCGCTCTCATCTCATCTCATCTCATTTTCCGTACCGCTTATTCCTCATTAGGGTCGCGGGGGTTGCTGGAGCCTATCTCAGCTGTCTTCGGGCACGAGGCGGGGGACACTTTGAATTGGTTGCCAGCCAATCGCAGGGCACACAAAGACATACAACAGTCACTCTCACACTCACTCCTAGGGACAATTTGGAGTGGTCAATCTGCCTGCCATGCATGTTTTTGGAGTGTGGGAGGAAACCGGAGGACCCGGAGAAAACCCACGCGGGTCCGGGGAGAACATGCAAACTCCAGTGTGCTAACCACTCGACTACCGGGCCGCCCTTCTTAAAGCGCTATATAAACCAATATGTATCGCATTGTATTTTGAACAGCCATTCTCATTTCAAGCTCATATAACTCCAGAACCATATGATTTAGGAATTAACTCTTTTTTTCTGATGAAAGAAGAGAGTCTAAGGTTTCTTGCGCTGCATTGATTGGTTATGTAGTCCTAAAACTCAATATTCTGCGGCTCCTGGAATTCGCGTGACAATGACAAAAACCCTGGCACTGGAGTGGACACATTTTTGCAATTCTGGCAGTAAATGAGTTAAATACTTCTTTTAAGTCCGAATCAGAATCATCTTTATTGCCACGTATGTAGAACACACAAGTAATTTGTTTCTGGTAGAACACGCTGCACTAATATCATCATCAAAAAATTGCAGAGGCACTATACAGTTCTATTTGGGTTACTGTTTAAAGAGTTAATGGCTTGGGGGAAGAAGCTGTTTAAATGTCTGCTGGATTTGGTGCGCATGGATCAGTAGCGCAGGCCTGAGGGGAGTAGCTGGAAAAAGGTGGTGGGCAGGGTGCGGAGGGTCCAGTAGGAGTTTCCACGCCCTTGTTTGGATTCTTGCAGTGTGCAAGTCCTCGAGAGTGGGTAGGACGGTGCCAATGATTTTTTCCGCCGTCCGAACTGTCCGTTGAAGTCGGATTTTGTCCAATTTTGTGGCGGCCCCGAACCAAATGGTGATGGAAGAACACAGGATGGATTCGACGACAGCCATGTAGAAATGTAAAAAGTGTAACCGATGTTGCCACTGGGAAGCTGTGCTACGTCCATGCTATGCTAACCCTTCTGGTCTGCATTCCTGTGGCACTTCTACACTAGCCGGTACAAGGAGGGATCAAAAGATTCTGAGAAATTCCATCCAATCCCAAGTGACTAACTAAAAAAGTACAAGTACAATGCATTAAAAAAATAATTTAAAAATCAAATTCCATCCCTTTTTTATTTAAAAACTCCTTTCACATTTTTGTACATCTCATGAAATGTTTTGAACATGTGTTCCCTTGCAAGTGTTGCAGATAAACAATGAGTTGTACCATTCAAATGAGACATATTTTTTCAGTAATTGATGATGAAGACCGTGACTTTAGTTCTTTGAAATTATCTGCGCTAACTCCTAATGGCAACAAGAGCAGAATATATTGATGAGTGTCCCTGATTGCAAATTTCAGTCACTCATAATTATATATATCAATTAGAGTGTACCAAAGTAATAATGAACATTTATTTGGTCGTTGCAATTGTAACGTTGTGGTACATGACAAGTCAGTGACAGTGAAATTGACACAGGACCTTAGAAGATTCAATAAAATAAAGTCAAGTCAATGACAAAAAACACCCGTCTGCACAAAAAGGGAAATGTGTAAACAAATTCTCCAACATTTTCTGGGGTAGTTTTGAATGTAAAACACAAATATCTAATTCATTTTTCTCAATAGTCTCCCCTTCTTTTTTTGGTGGAGGTAGGGATGGTAATCTGCTGCTTTATTTCTTGAAATACAAGATCAACATTTGTTTCATGAAAATCACATTTTTGTACAGTTGTAAAGCATACATGGAAAGCAGTGTAGAACAGTACTTGTATGTATTTTGTATACAATAATGAAGACCGTGGATCAATGTATTACTTGATGAAAGGCTGAGTTTTCTTGTCAACCTACATCTTGTCCACACATGCACACACACACAAGCACACACACGCACACAAACACACACACACACACACACACACAAACACACACACACACACACACACACACACACACACACACACACACACACACACACACACACACACACACACACACACAATGCATCCACTCATGCTAAATAGCAGTAGCTAGTAGGAAACCGCTGGTACTGGTTCAAATTCAATTCTGGTTCAAAAGGAGCATCCATCCGTCCATCCATTTTGTGTATGTACCGCTTAATCCTCATTGGAGTCGCGGGGGTGCTAGAGCCTATCCCAGCCTTTTTCGGGCATTGGTTACCAGCCAATCATAGGGCTGGCAAACAACCACCCACATCCACATTCACACCTAGGGACAATTTTGAATGTTCAATAAGCCTTCCATGCATGTTTTTGGAATGTGGGCGGAAACCGGAGGACCCGGAGAAAAGCCCCGCGGGCCCGGGGAGATCATGCAAACTCCACACAGGGAGGCTGGACCAGGTCTTGGACTCACAACCTCTGCACTATGAAGTCGGCACGCTAACCAATCGACTACCGGACCACCTAAAAAGTAGCAAGTAGGGTAAAATAAATGGCATTACTGTTTTTCCTGGAAAAACAGAAATTGAAAATATGTTTTTCTCATTTTGTATGGACCCGTGTTATGTAGGGAATTGTCAAATGGCCATCCCTAATTTATCAAGATCCATGATTCCAGTGCGTCTTTAAAAGTCCAGAACTCCTGCTTTGAATGCAAGCTGTAGTTGTGGTTGTTACTGGAGCATCAGCATGAGGAGGGGCACAAGAAAAAAAGAGGGTGCACGGGTCAGCCATACAAGAAGAAGATGGGTGGGTGTGGGGGTTCAGACACGTTTTCATAAAATGGGAAGGGGTTTAAAAAAAGAAGCGAGTGTAGAAACAGGATTGGTTTGGCCGTGAAAATGCGACACTCGTACCTGCCGCCGCTGAAAGAGCGACAGCCTCGAAGAGCCGCGGGCGTTGCGATGCTAATGTTGTCGGGGGCTTTGACTTCTCCCAGCCATTGCGAGCGAGCTGCTCCGCCTGACAGCCACGCTCTCCCCGCGCGTCCTCCTCTTCGCATTAGAGCGGACAGAAAAGACGCAAACGGACGAAAGAAGACAACCAATCAAACCTCGCGACGGCAAACAAAACAGCACAACAAAAAATGGACGAGACGGATATTATGGACCTGACGCATCAGAAGGCTAGGAAGCGACCGCGGCCAATCACCTCCGCGGACGAGGCGGCGGCGCACGCTCCACTCAAACGAGCGCCGATGCGGGCGACCGAGTGTCGGGAGACATCGCTCATGTACGCCGTTCGCGGGGAGCCGCTGCCCGCCGCCTCGCTCAAGCAGAATGACCACTCGGTGACCTCCTCGCCCAATAGCATCATGCCGACGCAGGTAAATGCCGCTTTTCTCTCGGGAGTCAAAGATTCGTTTGTTTCCTGGGAGGGAGGGGTCGGGGGAGGAGGGTGCACGGTGCGTATGGCTGATTTGTTTTACAGCAATCTATCACTGTAAAGCCGTATTATTGCGAAGTTTAAACTTTTTGGGTCATATTCCGTGTACCACTAATGGTGTTTTTATGTTACTGTTCAGACAGTAACCCGCACCACCAATCCTCATAAAAAATTAATTTGGCCTTTGGCCTGCAGCGGTTGAGTGCTTGTGGATACTGGCAACATTCAAGTCAAGGTTGATCTGAGAACTTAGTTCAATGTTTTAGTTTTGCACATTCATAAATGATGGGCAGACCAGCTGTCGTAGCATCCCTGCCTCGGGTTCGCAAGGTTCTGGTTTTGAATTTTTACTCTGATGTTTGCTTGAATGAATGAAGATGCTTTCCACAAGTTGTGTGTTTTGCAGCGAGTCGTCAGCAGCATTGTGTGGAGCAAAAAGTAAATTTTAAAAAATGGCATTGTTTTTCTAGCCAGCGGTGATTCTGTGTTTAGCAAGTTTGCTTCGCGTTGAAGATGTTCTGGGTTTGAATTACGACTCAAGATTTTGCACCGATCAATGGATACCAGAGAGCAGACATCCAAATGTGATCCGCAATCATGTTTGACAAAAGATGGTCGTGGTCGTGATGGTGGTGTCGTGGGCAGCACGTCTAACTTTTGAGAGGTTCTGGGTTTGAATCTCGGTTTAGGCCTTCCTGTGTCCTCGAGCTTGCAAGATTGAACTCATACTTCACTATATACATGGCATTATCAACAACATTGTACAGTAGAAAAAGTACCTTAAAAATGCATACTCGTCACGGGCAGTATGATCCTCCTGCTTGCAGGTTCTGGGTTAGAATCTCCTTTCTGTGTGGTGTTTACATGCAAAAAAATAGATAGTGAAGTCAAGGTGAATGAGCATAAATGGAGGTATAAATGGAGGTCACAATACACTTGTGTGTAGCTCTTTTGCCTTATAGTTTTGAGGTTCTGGCTTTGAATCTGACCTTTATGTCCTGAGTTAATTTGGATTGGATTGGATTGGATATGCCTTTATTAGTCTCACAGTGGAGAAATTTACATTTCACAGCAGCAAAGTGATGAAAGGAATGAAAGTAGAAAAACGAAATACAATAATATAATAATATATAATAATATATAATTTAGACTACATCTCACCCTCGATCGACCCTTGTGAGGAATGCAACAGAAAATAAATGTCAAAACAAATAAACAGCAAGTGGCATGTGTTTTAACAGGACAATCGCTCCAGCATGTCCCGGCCCATGATCACACGCTCGCCGGTGTCTCCGTTGAGCAACCAGGGCATCCCAACACCTGCACAGCTCACCAAGTCCAACGCGCCGGTGCACATCGATGTGGGGGGACACATGTACACCAGCAGCCTGGCCACACTAACCAAATTCCCTGAATCCCGGTGAGTTTTCTAGTGTGACTGTACAGTATTTGATTTCAGTGTTGTTGGACAAATATGGAAAGTGCACTACTTGGTGGCAACCACCTGAGGCGCTGTTTTCTCACTCAACTACTTTTCTGTCGAAAGAAGGACGAGATGACATGTGGAGACAGGAGATTGTAACATTCAGGGGAAAATTTCGTCCACTATCATTAGAATTGATCGAATTAATTTCAAATTGTCAACTTTAGACTACTTCCCTGCAGATGTAGAGTTGTACCATAATAATAATTGTGTTCCAACAGATTAGCCGATTAGCTGGTATAGCTCTTTTAAAATGTGAAAAATATGTCTGAATTTTGGTTTTGCATTTTTCTTTTACACAATACTATACAACATAAGACAAGAATAACAACATTTAGAAACAATCCCTTCAACCCACCAAGATAATTGGTTTACGTTTGACCATTGGTCTCACTGTTGAGAAGAACAAAGTCTTGTAAAACAATGTTCTATTCTGTCTAATATATTTAGCATATTGTTTTCAATTAATCGGATAATTAATCACTTATCCGAATTTCATTCTGCCAAAGATCAGAATCAGCTCAGGCCCTGAAAATTGATTGTGATGAACCTTCATTTGATTAAAAGTTACCTGTGGGAAATTGACTCCGCAATACTGTTATTATTCTGCTTTGTACAAAGTTGGCAGAAACGGGTTCAGAATCTTCATATGAACATTTAAAGATTAAAAAAAGCTAATATGTGTGCTCCTTTTCCCCAATCTCTGATCAAGGACGTTTTAGCCAAATGACCGTCCACACTAAATGTGATTTCCAGTGCATTTCATGCTGCCTTGATTACGCTGTGTCTCAGTATTTTAAACCTTCAATTCTTCGTAACTCCTGTTTCCCTGCAGCTAATGTCTGCCCCACCCCATTTTGCTTCCAGTGTTTCAAGACACTTCAATAACTAATTCCCAATAACTAAAATAATTCTAATGTTTGTATTATTTCTGAAATTATACATTTGTTGTTGTCACGGCCTGGGGTGAATGTTTGTGGTGTTACTTTGGTGTAGTATGGGCAATATGTCTCTCGTCAGCGTAAACACAGCCAAATGGGATGTATGCCACTTGACATTTATGTGGTAAAAGACTGATTTCAGCATTAAATCAAAATTGGACACGTGTACCTGCACTGCAAATCCGGTGGAAGACGTAGACCACGGCAAGCATGGTGCAGACAAAGACAATGGGCTTATGTGGACAGATGCCACAGCAGCAGTAAAAAAAGGCCAAAGGGCTCGGGCCCATCTGGAGGCTGGGAGGTGGCTGTGGGCAATGCGCCTGAGGGGAAGTAGCAGCTTGCCTTGGGCAGAGTACAACCAGCTGGCCCTGACCTCTCACTTTATTTTCTTTTGCTTGATTATTCTGGTACTACGGACCACGTCTTGCCTCTGCACAGTTTAGTGAATGCCGTGCATTCAAGGATACTTTTTTAACCTTTTAAAATTGTCTCCAGGTGTTTTAATAACATGTAGGGGCCTGCCGTTGCCAAAATACACAGAAGATCAAAACATATAGCGAACTTAATCCGAGAGAATTTTTTTTGCTAAACAAATCACTATAAACCTGTTTAATTATGATCCTCAAACATCTGCTTATTGTTTATATTTTGTGTCAACTGCCAACATTCCAATGCTAGACCACTGAAAATAACCGAACAAAAAGACGGACCAACGATGCCATTATCTCAGGTATTTGCAGAGGTTGTCTCCTGTTTGTTAAAAACGAAAACTATATATTGTATGTTTCTGAACCAGAAAATAATAATGCAACAATTACTTTGACAATGAAAAATCAACAAGAGTGACTCACTCCCGGCATTTCACTGCCCGAGATTTTCCTGTCTGATGTCTTCATCACAAACCTATGCAGAGCTTGATCTGAAAAGAAAACAATGAGTGACACAAGTGCACACTGAGAATCCAATCCATCTTCTAGAGGACCTGTAGCTGTTCAGAAAGATGCCTGATCTAAAAGTATATAATACTGTACATTAAAGCATTGTAGCTATCCAGAAATATGCCTTATGTAAAACGCACAAATTCCAGCACCTGGCAATGCAGAAATGTTGCAGGCAGCCTTAACTAAATTACATGTATGTGCTGCCTAACAGAAGTTAACATTATTCACTAAGGCTAATACCGCTTGTGCAACCAAACTCAATGCGATGTTTCTTTCCTCATGACGCCTTTTGTGTATTTGACAGTGTACACTTGCAGTTGCTTAAAAGTGACTTTGGATCTTCACACATCTTAATTATGTCGTAGGCACAGAAACACAGGTTATGTCAGTGATGAAAATTTGAAATCAGAAGTTTGTAACAGCTTCCTTACAGAAATAATTTCAGAAACCGGCAGATACCAAAGGATTAACTTCGTCATTTAATTTCACAATTTAGATTGTTCCAAACCAGACCAATGACTAAACCATTTGCGTACAAGTCACGACGAGCCCATTTCCCAAAATCCGAATGTCCCCTTTACATGCCATCATAACATCACGCAAAACTAAAGAGACGGTTTCTGTTGAGACGCTGACACTCTCTTTGCCTCCCACATGTCTCCTGTCACTGCACAGAATCGGCCGCCTCTTTGATGGCACCGAGCCCATAGTGTTGGACAGCCTGAAGCAGCACTACTTCATTGACAGGGACGGACACATGTTCCGCTACATTCTCAACTTCCTCAGGACGTCCAAGCTGCTCATCCCAGACGACTTCAAAGTAAGCGGACAGAAAATCTCCTTGGCCACTCAGCGCTTCTGCAAGTCGCCATGCACAATAACGCGCCCCTTTAGGTGATGATACCATGTTCGAATTGTGGCAAACATCGGAGGTCTTCCAAGTTAGGATCCCACTGGCCAAAAAGATGAACGATAGCCAAGGAGGAAAACAAACAATCCGTCATTGTGCCAAGGGTGAATTACACTACATGTGACCCATCAGTGTTTCTATCATTTAACTCTTGTGTACCATTCAGGCCGTAATTACTTGAATTGTCCCTGGGGAGAAAGTAAAGACGCACATCATCTGATAGATTATCCACACTGAGGCTGCATCAATGGAAAGTATGTCAGCCCGAGTCAAGCAGCATTGAGAACTCTAATGCAATGCCTTGAAAGCCCGGCGGTGCTTTCTGCTGAAACAGTGCCCATGCAAACTTATCAACTTTTGTCTTTTACATCATTGTTTTGTTAAAATGTTAAGGCTTGGAAAAATAAAGAGCTGTACACTTACGTCATGCTTTTGTACAAACAATGCACACATTCTCAAGTGGGATTCTGTTTTTTATCGTGATTCACATTTTCTGACATACTTTTTCAAGATTAAAAATGTAGCCTTCCCTGTGTGGAATGTGCATGTCAGGAAACCCATACAGCCATGGGGAGGGCTGTATGGGTTTCCTACTGGTACACAAATAGCAGGTTACTGGAACAGTCTAAATTGTCCATAGATGTGAGTGGGACCGGGAATGGTTGTTCGTCTTTGTGTACCCGGATCAGGGCTGCCCTGCTTACTGCGGTAGGTTCGTCATCCAACATGCTCCAGGATTTTTGTGCAGATAAAGCGATTCAGAAAATGGATGGATGGATGGATGGATGGATGGATGGATGGATGGATGGATGGATGGATGAATTGGGCAGACAGACAGATGAACGGATGGGTGTATGAATAGTCAAGTGAAATATAATACTGCTTGTCTATGAGTATTGATCAACATGAATGACATTAGAACCAATCAGTGGTACTACTGTAATGGTTGACACAAGGCCACCCAATGATAGCATGGACAGTGACAGAAAAGCAGTCCACACACTACAGTCTGTGCAATAGACAGAGAGAGAGGGAAACCCAAGTGATGGCATTGTGGAAGAATACACGCTGACCCCAGAACAAGACATTATACGTCACTGCCATCGGTGGATTTCCTTTGGTAACATGTCGCTTTGAAGATTGCTCATCTGTATTGCCAACTGAAAAGTTTCACAGATAAGCTTAATAAATAAAAACAGCCTTGCTATTCATGCTAAACAGAGTATTGCCCTGAGATGACCTGGAAGTCACAATCACTCACTTGTGTTATAGTACTAATGTACCTCGTGCGCTTGTCCCCTGCAGGACTACAGCCTGCTGTATGAGGAGGCCAGATATTTTCAGCTGCAACCCATGCTGTCCGAGCTGGAGCAATGGCGCCAGGACCAGGAACTGGGTCGGGTGTCTCGCCCCTGCGAGTGCGTGGTGGTGCGTGTGGCGCCCGACCTAGGCGAGAGGATCACGCTGAGTGGCGACAAGGCGCTGATCGAGGACGTCTTTCCCGAAATCGGCGATGTCATGTGCAACTCGGTCAACGCCGGCTGGAACCACGACTCCACGCACGTCATCCGTTTCCCGCTCAATGGATACTGCCACCTCAACTCTGTGCAAGTAAGAAAAACCCACTACTTACATCGCAGGGACAAAGCCACAATACATTTTATTTTACTACGTCTGTGTAAGCTCTCAGTCGTACAGAAGTGGTCCAACGATGAGAAGGTTTCTTCAGCCGTCATCTGTACTTTTTTGAAGGTGTCGGACGTTTCGCCTCCTATCCAAGAGGCTTCATCAACGAACTAAAGTCTTACTGGTCGTATCGACCCTATTTATATATCCCTAATGTCCAGGCATGGCGGCGCACACAGCTATGATAGGTCCCTACTCTCAGCTTGGGGGGAGCAGAGGACCACTCCCTGTGGCCCCACTGATTGTTCCTACATTCCTGACTAACGACTGGCCTGTTTGCCCCCCTCCCTCCGGTATCACCTCATCAGCATTACGAACGTTGCCTAACCTGTTTTGCCTAAGCAGGCTATTGTATGAATGATCCAAATTGAACCTCACTCTACCAAAGAGGGTGGTCAAAGAGGACATGATGGTAGCTGATGTGAAAGAAGAGGATGCACAAAACTGGGATAGATGGAGGACATTGATTCGCTGTGGCGACCCCTGAAGGGAAAAGCCGAAAGGAAAAGAAGAAGAAGACCAGTTTAATGCTACCATACTGCACAGAGCAAATTAGCATAAATGGGCTCACGAAAAACATTGTTAATTGGTGTTTGAACACAAGCTGAGAGTCTACGCTGATGAAAAAAGGAAAAAAGTTAAGACAAGATCAGATAAGAAAGCCTTTAATAGTCCCACAATGGGAAATGTAAGCATCCAATGTAAAATGTTTGCCAAAACAAACGTGCAAAACAAACCCTTGAAGAAGTCATATGATTTGAAAAGGTGTATTTCTATATACAGGGTGACCCAAAAAAATGCATACCCATGAAAATTTCAATTGTAGCTTTGATTAAAAAGCTATTTATTTCAAATTACAACCACACATTATTCAGTTTATGGAAGCCCATTCACCAGAGTTTTAGCTATTTCTGTCAATTTATGGTTTTCCCAAGATGTGTTCCAAATGTCCATCATTTCATTGCAAGCAAACCTGTTGCCAATCACTTTCACACAATCATCTTTCGGGAGAAAACATTGCTGCAGTGAGGAACTCAGTAGGATGCATCTTTTTGGGTCACCCTCGCGAAAGAGGAGTGTGTATAAATTATTGACAACTTTGTCAGACGAGTACAGGTTTGCTTGCAACGAAATGGTGGACATTTGGAACACATCTTGGGAAAGCCATAAATTGACTAAAAATTCACAGAAATAGCTAAAACTATTACAAACTATATACAAACTGAATAATGTGTGGTTCAAATTTGAAATAAATAGCTTTTTTAATCAAACCCACAATTGACATTTTCATGGGTACACTAATTTTGGGTCCTGTATTTACAGAAGGAGCTGACATAAAACTCATCACTAATACTAATACATTTTTTAAACATTATTTTTATTTTTACAAATTCTGTTGAGAAGAAACGGTTCATGATGAGTTTTTTTCCATGTGGGGGTTTTCTGTAAGTCACTTGCTTACAGTAGATAGGTTTAATTAAAATTTATTTTACAAATGAAGGGAGCCCGAATCCTTGCCCTTATTATATTTCTCAAACTCCAGTCCTTGCATCTTTTCGAAGTTTCTGTCCTCCACACTCAAAATGTATCATTATTAGTACAAATGAATTGTTTGCATACATGTGCCCTACAGTAGTCTAGAAAACAGTCCAGGGTGCACCTCACTTCAAGTCAGTTGCGATAAGTTGCAGCTCAATCGCGACCTGAACAAGGGCAAGCTCTGTCGAAAATGGACAAACAACTTGGGCGGAGACCGACATGACATTGAGCAGTCAATCTGTTCCAAAAAAAAAAGCTTTTTAGTTGTTCTCACTTCTCATCTTATACATTATTGAAGACGTTGAGGCACATTTGAATAGATTTGGCATTGATCTGGACCGCCTGAAAAAGACCCCCCTCCCTCCAATAAAAACAACAAAACCGTCTCTGAAGTGCAAGAGAGAAACTGAGCGTGCTCCCTGGCAGCTTGTCCCCAGGCACGGCCCATAATCCTGTTTGGTTATTAAAGCACGCCGGCGGTGGATGCTGTATCTGCAGCTAATGGAGGCAGGGAGAGGGGGGTGGAGTGAAGGAAAGGAGGGAGGCGGGGCAGCCAGCAGGATGGGGGACCTTTGTAGTTTCGACGGATGATTGGGCCTCGGGGCTAGGGGCAGAAAGAGGGAAAACGGGTTGGGGGTGGGTTGAGCAGCCCACGCTGAGCCAAGAGCTGGAGGAGAGAAAGCCACACTGCTCCCTCGGGCTTCTTCAATGGAATGTGATCCTACAGGCCCCCAGGGAACGTCTGTGGATGTCTGCAAGGCAGCTCACTCACCAACACATATGCAGACCAACGCAAACACGCAACCAGCACGACACACATAGGAGACAAAAATGGATTTCAATACCAAGCAGAGACCACGATGAAAGTGTTTTTGTTATTGCAGTTGCACAATCACAGGTTGGGCTTGATTTGGATGTAGGCTGCAAATTACAACCTTCAGGTGATTTTTTTTTGTGACAAACCTACGCCAATCACATACTTTTTCCACATAAATCAGACCAAATGCAGGTTTTAATCAAATGCCATGGGAGCAAAACTCAGTGGGGTCAACACGGTGTCCCTAACATTTAGCACGTCTGGCTCACAGTCTGCGGTTCGGCATTTTAAACTCGTCGCCCCATGTGGAATTTGTGGTTTCGTTTGAAGACCTCCGGCCTCACTGAGGACTTGAAATTGTTCATTGCTGTGTGAGTGCTCGTTTTTTTCATTGTGTTCCCAGCAATTCAAGAAATAATCCCATCTCGCAGATACAATTGTCTCTGCTCTCTGCAACTGTGCTCATATTTCAGCTGACCTCGCACATGATGCAAATAAAATAAGCAGCCATACATTTTTTTTTTGTCGGCCTCAATTAACTTCTCTGCCTTCTTTCAGGTTCTGGAGCGCCTGCAGCAGCGAGGCTTCGAGATCGCCGGCTCCTGCGGTGGTGGCGTGGACTCGTCCCAGTTCAGCGAGTACGTTCTGCGGCGGGAATTGAGGAGGACCGCTCAGCGTGGCGGACCAAATTCCAATAGGATAAAGCAAGAGCAGCTAGACTAAAGACTCTGCTGGACTTTTCCATGCTATGGACTCCTCCCATTTTGTCCACTTTTGTTATTTTCTTGTTGATGTTTGTGTTTTCTTATAAAATCCTCTAGAGAATATAAAAAAAAAGAGGTGCATCAGCTGTGGGAAGATTTGCGACGTCTGAATTAGAAATTGCCAGGACATTTGTGATTGTCACAACCCATAAAACATAACTGAAAAAGATTTATATATGTTGTTTCCCGAAATAAAGTTTGTTTTAAAACTTTGAGCCTACTTTAGGTTGAATATGAGTTAAAATCAGCAGCACGTCACCATCACAGTTAATTCGGGCTGTCGTGTGTTTACATGTTCTCACCGTGCTTGCATGGGATAATTGAATATGCCAAATTGTCCATGGATGTGAATGGTTGTTTGTCTATGTGCCCCTTGCAATTAACTAGCGACCAGTCCCAATTCTGTCTCCAAAATTCAGTCTCCATTAATTACAGACATACAAGCTTCCCTTTTTTTTATCTATGTGTTACTCTTCTAAAAATAATTATCTCTACTTACTAGTAAGCTCATAATAGATCAAAGATCAGCAATGTCGCGTGCGACCCAAAACAAAAATAGTCTTGGTGGAGAAAAGTTACCCAGTTTTTACATTTACCAAGTTTTTACATTTGATTGATAAAATCCTGTGCAGCATGGATTTTAATATGAGTTTAAATTTATAGTTGTGAGGTTTCAAGAATAAATAGGACCTTTTGGCTAACACTAACCTAAACCTAACACTTAATTAATAAATATTACAAACAAATTTACTCTTAGCGTGTACATATTTTTGTTATTAAAATGTGTGTCCTAGTGAAGAAAAAAGTGGCAGATTGAGGATTAAAATATATATATATATATATGAAAAAGTAAACCAAAATGCTTTTGGTTTGGTTTATTTAGTGACTCTATCAGCCCTTTTGTGTTTGGATGATAACCAGTCAAGAGTGTGCTCTCAAAGTTTTTCCTGAGTTCATCTTAAGAGTTAAAGTTAAAATTGTCCATAGTGTAAATGAGAGTGAATAGTTGTTTTTTCCACTACCATACTGTAGTTCTGAATAGGGACTGGGCCACCCCGAGAATGCATTGAGGGGTCAAAAGAAACCCAACAACTAAATACATAATCGCCCAAAAAAACTATTGAATAACACAGGTAAAAAAAAACTCCATAGCAATGAATGTGTGTGTGTGTGTTTTCTTATTTTTTGTGCATGTCCCCTGCAATTAGCTTCCTTCCAGTCCAGGGTGTACCCCAAATTCTCTGCCAAATTCAGATGGGAGAAGCTCTAGCACTATTCAAAAAAAGGATGTGTATGATCAGAATCATATTTCATGAATTCAATTGCATTGACAATTGACTCTGACTTGTGAATGATTGGACCACTGATGAAGTATATGGGATTACGGCTCATGGTACAAAGGCCACCCATGTTTCTCATGGTGCAAAATGTCTGAGTTGTCACCAAAAGTTAGCTTCGCCGCCGCACCTTTTTCACACCGAATATTATGATACCAATGAAGTGTTTTGTACTGAAATAATTTTTTTAATTGCCTAAAGATATACATTTAAATCAAAATACCATTCTAAATAATTAAGCGATTACCATCTTCTGGCCCTTCAGGCAAGCAAGGGAATTAAAAATGTGATCATAACAACATGACTGTCAATGTTTTCAATGTTTATGTGTTTGTGATTTTAATTGACATTTACAAGCCAATTCATTTCCTGAGACATGAATGAATTCAATTTTGCCCACTTTGAAATGGATATCCATTTGTGGCATTTACTGATATGAAGTTGGATTATTTCAAAGACCATTGACTGACCTGCACTCCCAAGTTTTGACCAAAAGAGGCATGCAGCAATAAATAAATTAAAAAAAGAAAATCTGAAGGAAAAATGTGAAATAAATGTCAGATTTGCCAAGCTGTTTGGTTGCCTGTTTTCCAGTGAACTGCCATGTGTTTTCAAGAATTTTCAATTACGTTATCATTATTTGTCTGCCACGTGGAGATAAGTTTCATTTCATTTCACTTTCGTTTATTTATTCCCCCAACCCGTCTTTCCGGTATTACCAGTTGTCAGTGACTATCAGCGATGTTAGCTGTGTCCGGCGCCGCCATGTCTGGACATTAGGGATATATAAATGGGGCCGATACGACCAGTCAGACTTTAGTTCGCTGACGAAGCCTCTTGGATAGGAGGCGAAACGTCCGAAACCTTCACTTTTGTACAGATGACGGCTGAAGAAACCTTCTCATCGATGGACCACTCCTGTACGACTGAGAGCTTACACAGACGTATCAGCGATGTTGTAATTTTCCAATAAACTTCAATTTGATAAGTGATGAAAGGAAACATTGGATGTAACACCCATTACAGTACCAACGTGGCCATTACAAATAAGTCCAAGTCTGACCAGTTAAATTTGGGTCATTCTAGTTATTGAGTTTGTGTAGGTGGCAGTTTTTTTGTAAATAACTGACCAAATGACCCATATAATAATCATTTAATTTACAAGCGCCTTTCTGAACACCCAAGGAATCTTTACAATTAAAAGAACAATACACAGAAAAATAAAAGCATAAATAAAGTGATAAATCATAAAATATGAGTCAATTATGCAATGACTTGCCATTCTTGATACATGTACAATACAGCTAAACAACATAGTATTGAATGTCTTGATGTGGTTTCATTTGTCAGTCAAACACTCGAGAGGCAAAACCAACATTAGCCAGGCGTACGCTCGCTCCCTCGGAGAATTCACGCTGGTGCACCAAAGGCTGCACCGAGGCCTTCTTTACTTAGTTGCGATGAACAGAGCCGACTCCACGTGAGTCCTGTCAACTGCGCTTCCACACAGTCCCAGCGGGGCTCCCGAAAAAATCCAAAGTGAAATCTCACACAGAGTCCTGTCATCTTGTCTTCATCCCTCGTGGCAGAATCGCTACTTTCTGTGGCTATCTGCTGCTTGATGCTCCGCTATGTCTAGCTTTCAGGCCTCTTGTGCCCCAGTTTCCCTCTTTTTTAATTTATTATTTCTTTGTTCCCCCTTTTTTTTAGGTTGAGTTTCATTTTCCAAGGTTGCAGGTGCACCACATTTATTTTGCTTTCCAAATCAGTTAATAAATACTGAGCAGGTAGAATGGATACTATACCTGATCACAAATAGGCTACTCTTAATCAAAATTAAAAATTAAAAATTAAATTCACATTTGGGTGGTTTCTGGGTTGATTTGTGTAGAACGTAAAGAGAGTAGAACTCACGATAAATAGTTGTATTTATTTATTTACGGTAGTTTTGACTTCAAGATGGCGCCTCGAGAGTGGCTGCCTTTACAGCAGGTCCTGTAGTTTGTTTTTCCACTTCTTCCTTTCCTCTTCTCTTCCTTTCATCACTTTGCTGCTATGAAATGTACATTTCTCCACAGCGAGACTAATAACGCAGCATACGCAGGAATCTGTGTGTGTGTGACAATGATACAGTAACGATTGTGATGTTTTCTACTAAAATGGCCCAGCCCATGTATTGATAAATGATTCTACAAGCGCAATTTAAATCGGGACACTTGGAACACGTTAATGCAACTTTAAAGGGAAGACAACCTTTTTTTTTTCAACAGTATGTTTGATGTGCATCCGCTAAACGTGACATTCAGACTATTTTTAGATTTTTGGAATATGAGTTAAGCAGCAAAATCGACCAATTTTTAGCCATTTTAGGGCAACGATTTTGCCTCTTTATGTCAGCCGAACATGACATCACAAGTGTCTCGGTGCTTAGGGAAAAATCAGCCACAAGTGGCAAAATGGCTGCCCACTGAGATGTACAAAAACAAGTTGTTTAATTGCTGCACTCAGAATTCCACAGGCATAATATTAATTATAGTTTGTCATCTTTCGATAAATCGTGCTACAGACAAAACATATTATTCTCAAGAGAATTTGGGTATTTAATTAATTATTGTATTTAATTTAAGGTTAAATACAGGCTCTGTCATTTTACTGACACTATTTGAAAGTATAATTTCATTTTACTGATGTAAATTACAAGAAGGGAACCAAGCAGAAGATGATTTGAAGGGAATATAGAATATAGGGTAGAGCTTCAACAGTGTTCTGTGGTGTGTCTATGATGGTGTCTGTCTCCAGTGATTATTTGAAGTCATCAAAAGGCAGAATAGTGCCTGGAGAAAGCGACTCGTGTGGTGCAGGGTCAATGGATGGATGCAGTCAGCTCGCCATTATGTTACACAAAGTCATTTGAACTCTCTTTCTCTCTCTGTGTTGATCTTTAGTTTAGCTCCACAGATGCATTCTACCTTTATTGAAAAAGCTACCTTCGGCCATTTTACTCCAGTGCAATGATTACAAATGGAACCCATGGCGGAACAAAAAAAACAAAAACAAAACTGCACACCACTGCTGTGCCATTTTTCTCTTTCCTCAGCCGCTCTCTGATGTCCCCCTACTTCTGCCTCAAGGGAAGATTTCAAATTTTCAAAGACAGTGGAGAGACTGAAGGGTTATTACTATCTTTGTTTTAATATAATGACCACAGATTTCCGAGGAATTATTTCTAGTGGAGAAATGTGTTCATCAGTGTGGTGAATGTCCAGACTGGCTATTTGGATTTACATATTCGTTCACGGACAACCTGATGTGGCAGAATGCCTCCCAAATTGACATTTGCTATTTGGATAGTCTAGACTAGAGACACGGTGTGAAACTCATTGTTTGCCGCGGGCCACATTGTAGTGACGGTTTCCTCTCAGGGGCCGCTATGAATTTGGGGAAGCCATTTGAATGTTTCATCTCCTCCACGTATTACATTCAGAATCCACAACAAATGAATGAATAACTAGTTTTAAAATCTGCAGTCAAGAATAATGACTGTTATTGTGGTTTACATGGGACAATTTGAAATTTTGGTTCAGACAGGGAAGCATCATGGAACTTCACATGCTTGGTTTGCTTTCATGGGCCAAATAAAATGATGTGGCGGCCCAAATCTGGCCCCTGGGCCTTGACTTTGACACCTGTGGTGTAGAGGAAATAAAAGGTCTGTGTTCCAGAGTGTTGATCCTAAGAAGTATTGCATGACAACAAATCTAAAGGGGAAAAACTAATGTCATGAGAATACATCATACATTGCTGACGAACAAAAGGTGAAAGAATATTAATATACTAGAATAATTTGAATTTTCTGAGTTCAAGGGGAAGTGAAGTCAAACATTGTCTTTACAATACACTCAGTTGTCTATATGAGGCTGTTTAATGCGGTATTGCAAATCCAGCCATCTTCATCGATATCAGAGGACGGCCATTTTGCCACTTGCTGTCGCAAAAATATGACATCACAGCGCTGAAGGTTCAGCGCTGTGATGTCATATGATGATGTTCAGCTTATGACATCACAGCGCTGAAGGTTCAGCGCTGTGATGTCATATGATGATGTTCAGCTTCATTTTCAATTTCTCCACTGTGGGACTAATAAAGGCATATCCAATCCAATCCAATCATTATTTTCTGTAGCACTAAAGCACGACAGAAAATGAATATCCTCATGGAAATGTCTAGTTGGATAACAAAAGTCAAATTGGAGGATTTGAGGTAAAACTTCTCGAGACTTTTTTTGGGTGTTGTTTTACCGTTGTCGAAAAAAAAATTCACGGATCGAGTCTAAGCGCACTCATAGTGAGGAATTTTTCCAGCCTGGGCTGCGCCTTCCTGCGGGCCCTTTCGCATTGACTGTACGCTGAGAGGGTATCATT
This sequence comes from Hippocampus bargibanti, assembly GCF_051943395.1. NCBI lineage: Eukaryota > Metazoa > Chordata > Actinopteri > Syngnathiformes > Syngnathidae > Hippocampus > Hippocampus bargibanti. The sequence goes on along the minus strand of NC_142744.1, from coordinate 17,024,952 downwards.
TATATTCCACTCCAGCGGTAACAGAAGAAACATGTGATTGGGAAAAAGCTCAAACACCACTCGGCTTGTGAGGCTCAAGGCGTGGAAAAGTCAAGCTTTGTCTCGTTCATGCCAAGTGTGTGTGCCACTTTTCTTTCCGATTTTCTCCATATGGCATTTAGGGAGGTAAGACACTTTGGACATACTTAGCGCACATGAACATCTATGGAGCGCACAAAAGAAAATAAAACAGAAACGCATTACTTAATATCTAATTTTAGAACTGACATAAAAGTTAATTAGACCAATTATGTATATATAACCCCTCCTACTCCCCCATATATATATATATATATATATATATATATATATATATATATATATATATATATATATATATATATATCCATCCATCCATTTTCCGTACCGCTTATTTCTCATTAGGGTCGCGGGGGGTGCTGGAGCCTATCTCAGCTGTCTTCGGGCACGAGGCGGGGGACACCCTTAATTGGTTGCCAGCCAATCGCAGGGCACACAAAGACGTACAACAGTCACTCACACCTAGGGACAATTTGGAGTGGTCAATCTGCCTGCCATGCATGTTTTTGGAGTGTGGGAGGAAACCGGAGGACCCGGAGAAAACCCACGCGGGCCCGGGGAGAACATGCAAACTCCACACAGGGAGGCCGGACCGGGACGTGAACCGGCGACCTCTGCACTGTGAAGCCGGTGTGCTAACCACTCGACTACTATATATGTAGTGCAAAAACACCTTCACTCATTCTCTATCATTTTTTTTCCCTCCGCCCCTCCGTCCCATGGTTGACAATTAACTCACAGGATACCTTGCCTTGATTAAAAGGTCACATTTGTACTGGAAGAGCCTTTCGCACGAGGCAGACCCGAACCGCTCTAATGATTGCGGACTCCGCCATTCAAGGGCCAGCCATCTATCATAGTGGTAAGGCCACTGGCTTTATTATAATACAGAGGACAGACATGCTCCCGGGCTATGTGGGACACAATAGAGGTCTTTCAACAGACCTATAAATACATGATCTGTCAGGGCTTGCTGTCCTAGGGGCTCTCTCGGCAAGGTTTGAGCCCCGCGGTCGGCCATCACTTATGCTAAGATATGCGCAGCAACCCTCGGGCTGAGGCTAAGGCTCAGTTCATTTCAGCCCCTCATCAACCACCACATTTTACCTGCAGCCATGAGAATAAATAACAAGATAAAAAAGAAAAAAAAGTCCTTCATTATGACGGACAGCAAAATGCTTCTAAACAAGCAAACGGCGAGATTGCATTGTTGGGCTTTGCCATGTGAGGAACCTGAATTTGTGCATTTACTGTGGTACTGTCATGGGTTTGTTTTTCTTGGTTGTTCACATTTGCTTCATGTTGGGCAGAGGTATCAAAGGGGGCCATATTTGTTGTGTTAAAAATGTAGTGGGGGGTGGGCAACCTTGACGGATGTTCTTTCCATATAACAGCAATGAATGTCAATACATTTCAGAAAGACATTCTGTGTGTCATGTTTGATTTTTTTTTTTTAATTCCAGCTATCTTAAGCATGTGAATTGGTTTGTTTGAAACATGCATATCAAAATTGAATTGACATTGATAATTGGAATTGAATACATACCTGTCAACCTCAACGGCTCCATGCCCTTACGAACTGTCGTATTTCCCCTTACAAAATACAAAATAATCTTACACCATTTTTTTCAAACGTGTTTATTTATGTAGTTTGACATGTTATATTGTACATGTGTTTCGTTATATCATTCTGTACATATTCTTAATAAATGATGATCAATATGTTTACCAGACTTCTACGTTTTTGGCGTGGCTCTTTGTATCAAAATGCATCTTTAAATCATAGAAACCAGAGGCAGCTACTTTCACGTCTTTTTTGCAAGCAACACAATCCGAATATTCCACACCTTTCTTCGAAGCTTGTCTCAATCCCTCGTATCGTCTGTCATGATCTGGTTGGCGACCAACGGGGGTGGCGCTGTCGGCCCCGCCTGCACCTGCACAGGTGCTGGTCGTCCCGATCAGATTGGCGACCAACGGGTAGCGACGTTAGCCCTGCCTGCAGCCTCGCAGGTGCTGGTTGTTTTAATCACTGACACTTAAAAGGACACCCGGCGCGACCATCGGGTGTCGGTTCATTGTTTGCTGCATGTTTGTTGCATGCTTGTCTGCAATCGCATGCATTGTATGCTGTGCATGTGTTTGTTTATCCTTGACGGACTTTTACTTTTGGTCTTCTTTTGATACTTTGTATTTTTTCTGTTCAGATGATTTTAATGTTTTACATTTTGTTCCTGCTGAACTTTATTTTAACACAATTTGTCAAACAACCTCCTGCTCCCTCCTGCCTGCTTTTTGGGATCCGCACCCGCCATCACCACCTCGCAAAACGTGACATCGTCCTGCTCCCACTCTTTGTGATGCTTGCCTCTTCCATTTAACTTACGGCGTTTTAATTCTAGTTCGGCCATTGCGACTTGATGATTGTATCCAAAGAAAATTCAAAACAATGTTGTAATGTAGGCCTACTGCTCTGCTTTCGCTTTGTTCACGTGTGACCGGAATGATGCAAGGGGAAATCCCCAGGCAGCAGACGCATGCGCACAGTCGCAACAAACCGCTCGCTTCGTTTGCAATGAAAAAAAACGATACCGAGATAGAGGCTACCGTGGCGAATTCGTTCGACTTGATTCATTTGTCGTTTCGTGATAGTCGGTGTATACCGGATGGTATCCATCATTGGAAAATTTGCGTTTTTCCGTACATATTTTCTTGTACGTCGTACACGTCTTAAAATGCATAATGAACGTAGTACTTTGTACGGCAAAAACGGACAGGTTGACAGGTATGTGAATATTCACTTGTCTTCACTTTTTTAACACTTTAATGAACTTTTTTGTAACAATTGAACAGAGGTAATTGTACTCTTGGGTGCAAATTACATTTGAAACAAATATAATCTCACCATGGCAGTTTAATACTGTACTGTAACAGAGAAATTAACAAGTAATAGTCATATCAACGATTGCAGGCTCATTTAAAATATGACATTAGTAACGAGAAATGTTACGTATTTCAGTGAAGATATAGTCCAATTTGATTGTCGCCATCTTAAAAAAATGGGAGGCTCATTCAGTCAATTAATTATACAGTATATTAATTTGATGTTCCGAATTTGTCACGTCCGCTCGAGGAGTGGCGACAGAACTCGGCAGACGAAGAAAAAGGAAGGGTTTGTATCCGAAATACACGATGGAGACAGTATAGTTCAATAAAGGTTTACTGAGACACACAGGGCAAAAACAGAAGGTAAGGCAACCGAACAGACGAGCGAGTCCAACCTGCGTACTGCTGGGTGACAGGGTAACGAAAGAAAGAATACACCGGCGAGGACCGAGCGGGAACGGGAGGCTTTTATAGCCAGAAGGCACAATCAAAGGGATTGGAATCAGGTGAGTGCAGGGAGGGGAGGGGCACACACCTGACGCCAATTAGGATGTGACAGAATTGATTCAAAAATCAAAAATATGGAAGGGTCATGGGTGCTGAGCCAGGGAAGGCCCAGTACAATGGCACGTTGTGGGAGGGCATGAGCAAAACCCGGCGGTGTTCGACATGGTTGCCCGACAGCCGGAGTGTTAGTGGTGCGGTGATTCCTGTGACCCTGGCTAAAAGTCGGCCGTCAAGGTCGAGAATCTCCTTGGGGATTTTAAGTTCCTCGATGCCGCAACCCAATGTCAATGCCAGTTAGGGGTCGATAAAGCACCCGTCCGCCCCCGAATCCACAAACGCCCGTATAGCTTGGGAGTTGGACGGGCCAATTAATTCGCCGTCCAACTCCAACCGCATGACGGGCGCCGTCCTCGACGCCTCTGACGGCCGCCGCGGTCGCCGTTTAGATGGAGACTTACAGGTGCTGGAGGTCTTTGGCGGGGGCCCTTGAGTGCGACAACCCACGGGGCTAGCCGATCGCTCCCGCTCCCATCTGCATCGGCTCTGGGGACCCCTCCTGGCGTTGCGCCTGCTCGTTGCCGCCGGGTGTGGTCGTCCGCTGCTTGCTTCCGGGTTCGCTGGACCGCTGGGTGCCTTGCTCCCACTCCCTCTCCCGGAGCCGATGGTCCAGGAAGATGACTACATCGATCATCTCGGTGAGGGTGGTGCCAGCGTCGCAGGTGGTCAACTTGTCCTTGAGAGCAGCGCTCAGTCCGCGACGAAACACTCCTCTCAGCGCCCAATCGTTGTAGCCACTCCAGGCAGCCAGGATGCGGAAGGCGATGGAATGCTCAGTGGCCGAACGCGTTCCTTGTACGCAGTCATGGAGGAGTCCCTCAGCCTTGCACTTTGTGACCGGGTGGTGGAACACTTGGCAAAGCTCGGCCACAAAGTCCGGGTAGGAAAAGGATAGATCGGGCTGGGACTTCCGGACGGTCAACACCCAAGACTCGGCCTGGCCTGTGAGCAGGCTGGTAATGAAAGCCACCTTAGCCTCATCACTAACGAAGGCGGAGGGTTGTTGCTCAAAAACTAACGAGCACTGCATCAGGAATTGAGCACAGCGCCCGGGTTCGCCTGCGTAGCGTGAGGGATGCGGTAGGGAAAGCTCGCGACTACTCACGGGGGGGGGAGGAATGGGCCGTCAGGGTAGCGAGGCATGTCTCAACCTCAACCAGCGAGGACACGGTGTGGCAGATCTCCGCGACCGCTTGCGCCAACTTGCTAGAACGCTCCGCCTGATGGGTAAGGCGAACATGAACTTGTCTCCATCGGCGAGATCCATAGTTGGCCGGTGTATTATGTCACGTCCGCTCGAGGAGTAGCGACATAACTCGGCGGACGAAGAAAACGGAAGGGTTTGTATCCAAAATACACGATGGAGACAGTATAGTTCAATAAAGGTTTACTGAGAGACGCAGGGCAAAAACAGAAGGTAAGGCAAACGAACAGACGAGCGGGACCAACCTGCGTACTGCTGGGTGACAGAGTAATGAAAGAAAGAATACACCGGCGAGGATCGAGTGGGAACGGGTGGCTTTTATTGCCAGAAGGCACAATCAAAGGGATTGGAATCAGGTAAGTGTAGGGAGGGGAGGGGTGCGCACCTGACGCCAATTAGGATGTGACAGAATTGAGCTGTGGGCCGCATGAATATTGACCATGGGCCGCATTTGGCCCCAGGCCAAACTTTGGACATGTCTGATGTTGGGTATTTTTGTCTTGTGTCTTCTCGTGTTCGCAGGTAGGTTTTTCCTTTCCACCTGTTCTCATCAGCCCTGTCCCTTATGTTTACCAATCACCTTCCTCAGCCACTTGCTCGCTGTTCGGGTGTAGCTGTTTTTGTCACTTTATAATCATAATAATAATACATTTAATTTCTAAGCGCCTTTCAAAACTCTCAGGGAGACTTTACATTCGCGCCAGCGTTCGCTATACTCGGAAGTAACACAACAGCAAAGTTATGAAAGGAAGAGGAAAGGACAGAAAGAAGTAGAAAAACAAAATACCTGCTGGAAAGGCAGCAACTCTCGCGGCGCCATCTTTGCTCATATTTAAGTCCCCAATTTCGCAATTTATAATCAGCAGTCACAATTTAAATGAATCAATGGTGCTTTAATCTATTCAACTATATTTGTCATCAATTTCATCAGACATTAAAAAGGGCATAAAAGAAAGAAGGTAGTTTGTAAAGTGGACACCAGAAGCGACATCAACAAGTAAGTTATGTGCCTTCAGGGGGGCATAGCCAGTTGAACGAATTCTGTCTCTCTGAGACTCTGGATGTAATATTTTGGCCTACTGGAGATACTTGAAATTGCTTCATTGTTATAATTCCTTGGTTCTTCACCTTTCAATAGATGGAAGCTGAAAGTGCATCTTTTTTTTAAGTTTACTATATATGTTTTCAACAGTAGCCAAAATGGAACTGTATAGTGCCACTTAGCAGTTTTTTTGACAACGATACTAGTGCAGCGTGTTCTACCGGAAACAAATTCCTTGTGTGTTCTACATACTTGGCAATAAAGATGATTCTGATTCTGATTCTGATGTTACCCGATATGAAGTTCACTCATATCGTAGATTTTAACACCAAGTAAAAAATGTTTTGTTTTTTGAAGTGATGAATGTTAACTTAAAACATTTTTGTTGAGGCACTTGTTTGAGGTACTACTGTATATGGATTTTCGTTAAATATTAACAGTACTATGATGCATTGCGACATGCTATATTACATTTTGATAAGTACATATTCCGTGATATGCAGCTCCTTGCCCTCCTCACTTTATCTCGGGTGAGCATCTCCTTCCGCTGTTGCCTCCTGGCCAAGATCAGCAATCTGGAGGTTGGGGCGTGTTCATTTTGGAGATTAGTCTGGAAGTAGGCTGTTCGAATAATAAACAGGTGAACACTTTAGCTCTGAATAATTCTCTATCTGTGTGCCACCTTAATGTATGAAAATGGTATTCTTGCTTGGGGCGAAGAACCAGCAGCAGATAATGTCCAGGGCATGTTGAGTGGAAATCCAATGACAAACCTTAGCACTTGCACAACAATAACCTCTGGAGCAGCGGGTCGCTATTTATCATAACCTGAACCATAAGTTATTATTTGGATGTTTGTTGGTGGGAGGTTGTCTTGATGATCAGGTTGGCTGATTTGCCTCTTTGGAATTAAGGTGGCCAGGTTTAAAGCAAGGATTGGGGAGGTCGATTGAGTGGTAGACTAAAGGTGTGATTATTTGTTCGGTTAGGGTCGTTGATCAATATTGCGTTCGTGAAATCTCAATTAAAATTCAGGCGTTTTGATCCAACTGAGGAGGCCATTTTGCTACTTGCTGTCAACTGAAAAAGGACATCAGAGTTGCTTTCACTTCAGCGTCAGAAAAGAAGTGATTCCCCATTCCACAAACAGATTATATTTATATTAAAAAAAAAAATATATACGTATAAATATGGGATTGGATTGAATTGGAAGAGCTTCTATTAGTCTCGCAGTGGAGAAATTTACATTTCACAGCAGCAAAGTGATGAAAGTAAGAGGAAAGGAAGCAGTAGAAAAACAAAATACAGGACCTGCTGTAAAGGCAGCCACTCTCGCAGCGCCATCTTGAAGTAAAAAATAAATAAATAAATAAATAAATAAATAATGTGACACAACACAAAAGACAGACATTCAATTTTAAGCACTTTCTATACCCTCTTTGTTGTATGAATGATTATAATACATATCTTCAGTCAGGAACATTCAAACTTAAACTTCCCTTTAATTGTTTTGAGCTAGGGTAGTTTGTATTAGAATTTAGGTTAAGGATTTAGGGTGGGCTCAGTTGGCGGGTTGATTTATTGATATATATATATATATATATATATATATATATATATATATATATATATATATATATATATATATATATATATATATATATATATATATATACAG